>NC_137129.1:24623569-24936069 GCF_949319135.1 Squalius cephalus
GGCAGAATAGGCAAATGCTAGGGGCGCCATTCATCCATAGGGGCGCCAAAAGGAGTGAACGAGTGAATTTTTTTTTTTATTTTTTTTTATTTTTTTTTAAGTTATTTTTTAATAATACTATTTTAAAACCATTAGTTCGAAATACTACCAAATACTACCACATCAATCTTCCCCCGCCCAGCAAGTGCTTGAAGTGCGTCAGAAACAGAGCGCACGCGCGCGATCAGTTGTTGGTAATATGTTGTGTAGCGTGCGCGACGCCGCATCCAATGTAGACAGCACTGCTTTTGTTTGAGGGCACTTAACACACTCAGGTTCTCCTGTAGAAACGAGCCTGGCAGCTCGCGCCAGGTCTAGACACGGTGAAAGTTTCCTGATTGTGACGGATGGCCGAATTTACATGAAACGTTATAAATTAGCATTATAGTCTGTGATAGATACCGTGCCAAAAAGAAGAGAAGAGGATAAAAGGGGATAAAGACAGAGGTAAAGTGATGTAGTGAATGAACAGTTTATCTAATTGCATAGGAGTAAGATACTATAATTTAATAGCAGTTATTATGACCGCCGCTAGCATAGCTAGCGAAAGCGGTCATATATATTTTTTTTTTTTTCGTCATCTACTGAATTTTTTCGTCAACGATACCAGGGACACCGAAACACCGGGGAACATGAAATTTGGTGGGCATGTAGCCCCACTAGACTTTTACGGAAAAATTTCGTTTGGTCCCCGGGGGCCACTCCCCCCCCCGCGCTGGGCCCCCCCAAACCCAAAAAATGCAGTTTTTCCTAAATAACTACCTGAACCGTGGCACCGAGGATGAAGACATTTTTATGGTATGTTGGTCTTAAGGGCCCACATCAACCTAGGCCATAATCGATTGTCAAAGTTTTTTTTTTTTTTTTTCGTCATCTACTGAATTTTTTCGTCAACGATACCAGGGACACCGAAACACCGGGGAACATGAAATTTGGTGGGCATGTAGCCCCACTAGACTTTTACAGAAAAATTTCGTTTGGTCCCCGGGGGCCACTCCCCCCCCGCACTGGGCCCCCCCAAACCCAAAAAATGCAGATTTTCCTAAATAACTACCTGAACCGTGGCACCGAGGATGAAGAAATTTTTATGGTATGTTGGTCTTAAGGGCCCACATCAACCTAGCCCATAATCGATTGTCAAAGTTTTTTTTTTTTTTTTTTCCCCGTCATCTACTGAATTTTTTCGTCAACGATACCAGGGACACCGAAACACCGGGGAACATGAAATTTGGTGGGCATGTAGCCCCACTAGACTTTTACGGAAAAATTTCGTTTGGTCCCCGGGGGCCACTCCCCCCCCGCACTGGGCCCCCCCAAACCCAAAAAATGCAGATTTTCCTAAATAACTACCTGAACCGTGGCACCGAGGATGAAGACATTTTTATGGTATGTTGCTCTTAAGGGCCCACATCAACCTAGCCCATAATCACTCATTTGTGATTTGCGCCCCTCCCATAAAAAATGAAAATGCAATATTATTCTGCTTTAATCGCCCCTATCTTCAGTTGAGATGTTCAGAACTGCACCATATTTCATGTGTATGATTAACTTGACATCCTCTGGGGGTATGCTAAGTTTCGTATAATTTCATCCATGGGGGGGTATAAAATAAATTCATTTATGTGCACATTTAGTGACTGTACACTCATCGGCCTGTAGATGGTGCTGTTGAGCGAAGGGTTGCTGGTTTAGGATGATACTGTCACACACACACATGCAGGAATACAAACAAACGCAAGCATGCACACACACTGACATCCACACGCACAGACACACACACACACAAACACACACGCGCACACACATGTACGCACGCATACATACACGCACAGACACACACACACACAGACAGACATGCACATACTACTACTTTTTTTAGGTATCAGCCATATACCCGATTTACCAATACCCAATGTGTTATGCTTGGGCAGTATACTAATGAGGTGGGTGGGACATGTTTCATGCCATGTTAGATCACATCCTGAGAGTCTACGCTTTCAGAAAATATATAGTTTATATAGTTGAATCAGTTTTCTCTTCATGGTACAGACCAAAATGTATTATGTGTACACTTTCTTCACCTACAGTATTTGCCAAAATTAATAATGATATTTATTTAGGCTACAGGTTTATTAAAAATAGCAAAGTTCACATTAAATCTGTATTGTAAAACGCGCTATAAAAGATATTGGGGACTTGACTTGAATGCTAGATGTAATGCTCTAGATGTAATATATATATATGTGTACATATATATATATAGGCTAAATAATCATGAACACAATGACGGGGTGAAATAGGCTGTGATGCATGGGGCACCAGGTAAAATCTTGCCTAGGGCAGCAAATTGGTCAGGGCCGGCCCTGATTTAGTGTTTTAGCAATTCAGAAAAACTGTAATAATAATTAGTCCATATGTTGCACAATAAACACGATCTGTTGATAGAAGGCATAATCAGTGTGTACAAGTGCAATCGCGGGGCAAATTAAATATGTTGAGGAAAAAGCATCTACACTACAACTAGCGATGGCCCCTATGCCCATCAACAACCATTTGATAGTTATATTGAGTACAAACAAGTGTATAATAAAACAAAGTGGAAGAAAAACATAACATAATGTAATTTATATCACTTGACAAACTGTTTTTTAATGATAACAATAGGCTTCAGCAATACGTGAATGTTACATTGTTCTTTTTATGGAAAAATAAAAGATAATAGGCCTACTTTGATTCTTACATGTACAAATTTTCATTACTGTAATACTACTGAGAGTAAGGTGAATGCAGGTGCTTAAGCTTTTTTATTGCTTGAATTGCAAAACATGCCTCAGAAAACAGAAAATTCTACAATATAATCAGTAGAATACACCTTAAAAAAGACAAAGTAAAAGTTATTTTTTTTAATATATAAGTTGAAAGTATTTGGAGAAGATCATCAAATCCTTCTGCAAATGTTAGAAGGTTGGGGAAAAAATAAAATAACTGGTCAAAACCCCAATATTATTGAAAAAAATAAGTATTATCAAACAAGTATTTGATGTTTATATAAAGGCAAATGCAAATGCAAATGCAAAAAAATAAAAAAAATAAAAATGTAATGGGAATGTCATGCAACAAAAGTTTTTTGGAACTTCTTTTATATATAATTATTTTATATAAATAAATAAATAAATAAATATATAAACACGGTCTAGAAATGATAGAAAAATAAAACTCTAAACAAGTTCCAAATTTGAGGTTAATGAAAATGTAAAAATGAAATACCAGTGACATTTCTGATTAGGTGTAATACCCAAAAAAGCCACCAGGTGACAACCATGCTCCATTATAACTATAAAGCATTCTATAATGTGTTTTTCCATGTTTCCTGCAAAGTTTTCTGCCATGATGTCAATGAAGTCTTCCATGCAACATAACAATTCCAGCCAAGCAGTAAGTGATGCTGCACATCACTAAGGTAGAGGGGATATAATTATTATGGTATCTAGAGTGGCACAAATTTCATCCGAGACTTGTCTCCTTGCCCTTCACCTTCCTCCTCCTCCTCCTCCTCCTCCTCCTCCTCCTCCTCCTCCTCCACTCCAGTGTCCTCAACCTCTTCCTTCATGTCTTTCTGGATCCATTCCTCCAAAACTGAATGAACTGACTCTGGCCCATCTATTTAAGATTCTGATAGGTGTGTGATAAATTTAGACTCAGAGTTTCCACTTGGGTGATTGTGTGCTAACTGAGCTGAAGCTGTGCTGACTTGAGCAAACAATATTGAATGCTAGTGCTTTCTAAATGTCAACATGGTGTAGGCAATGAGAAATGAAGGGATTTGTTTGTAGAGTTTTGCAGTGACAGTTCAACAAATCTGACTTATGTGTTAAAACAGGGGAATAGTGTTTATAGTTTAGGGAAATGGGTGTGCTTTTTGATAAATGGCATTATGGTTTTGAAATTTTAGTTCAAAAGCCTGGTTATAGTGTTTACAGTTTTTCTCGATTGCTTAAACACATTTCTTGAAACTATGCCTCGTATTCTCAAAACAGTAAAACACAAATCCATAACGTCTCACCCAATTCTCCAAACATCCTATTTTCAGGTCAAAATTAAGCTCTATACTCAAAACCATTCACTCTTGCTGAAAAACCAAACTTCACTCTCAGACAGGACACACAAGCCCTCAAAAACACACACACTACAACATAGTCTAACACACGGTGCAATATTCAAAACAACATTTCCAAAACTGGTAAGTTATGTTGCTTGTGGTTCCCCTCCTCACAAAACTTTTCACATGATGAACACAAAAGACACAACCAATGGATACATTGGCACATTTTTATTCATTCATGTACTACACAGTACAACACACACACACACAAAAATTATTCTGCCTCAACATCCCGTCTTTGGTCTGGGACAGGCCAGAGAATCTTGTCTGGCCCCAATAATTGCTGCTTGCAGCTAAATTTCTTGTTTTCGTTGTTCTCAGATGTTCTGGTCCTTGTGTTTTTTGATTGATTTGTTAATAAATATTATTGACTGCAATTGGATCCAACTCTCCTGCATATTTAGAATTCCCCAGCGTTACATATCAGTTCTTGAGCCATTATTATTTATCTTTATACTAATTATACGGGTCAAATTATACGGTTATAATGCTCCAATTACACAACACGGTTATGACATTCAAATCTACACTGTTTGTAAACCTGCTCTATCCATTCAAACTGATCCAATTTCTGCATGTAATAACATGTAAATAACATTCTTTATTTTCAGAATTCTTTAACCTGTTCTTAAATCTGAATTTTTAATTAAGGGTCTATTATTTCTTTTTGATCTAACTCATAAATTGCTTTTATTGGTGTAAGCTATTTTTCCATCTTAAATTGGCCAGATTAAATTGATCAATAATTGAATAAAACTTTTTTACAAGAAAATAGACTTACCTATTTGTGTGCATAAATAGGCCTAACGGGGGTCGGCAACCCGCGGCTCTAGAGCCGCATGCGGCTCTTAAGCGCCGCCCTAGTGGCTCCCTGGAACTTTTTCAAAAATATGAAAATGAAAAAAATATTTTTTGTTTTAATATAATTTCTGTAGGAGGAAAAACATGACAAACATTCTTAAAACCCATTCGCACTTACGATCGCACCGGTGTGATTAGAACGGTCAGTGCATGACGTGATCAACTGCTAAATTCAAATGTGCTTTCGCGCGTTGGCTGGCGCTGAGCCAGAGACAGGCGCGCTCAGAGGGAGCTGTCATATATCACAACTTTTCAGTGTTTTCAACCACATAATGTTTATTTTAGGTTTCAGACATATAAGTACTAAAAAAACAATACATTTAGAGTTTGTAAAATACACACTGATGTTAAAGGAAGAGGCAATAATAATCCTTTCCATTATAATTAGACACGTTTTATTCATATCAGATACACATTGTGTAAGTAACTTTAAAGTTTACTCTATTCTTCTCCCAGTACACCAGCCACTTACTTTTATGTATTTCGGGAGAAGTGGATGAATTCACGTGTTGTAAATCCAACAGATCCGATTCTCTGAACTGCGTCTGCGGCACAAACTAAGATGGCGGCGTCCATCGCGCATACAGCTCAACTAACGCGATCGTTATAAAGGTGTTTAAACAACAAAACACTTCCACTTGCATATATTTGACAATCGGAATATCAGATATTTCATGCCATATCTAACAAATTTGTGAATATTTTGAATAAAAAAGGAAAAATGACATAAAAGCAGATCATCATTCATTCAGCTCTGTTGTTGCTGCGGTGTGTCACGTGACACGCAATGACGCGTCACCATGGAAACCATAAAGTGACACATTCTAAATAATGGTCGCCTTGAAAAACTCACGCTGGGGGGTCAGCCAGAATATTTTAAACTTACGTGTGAAAGGGTTAAAGTTTTTCAACGTTGTAAAAATGTGTATAATAAATATTTAATTTCAACATTTCTGTCAACGAACATTTAATCATGAATGCTCATTGTAGCCTACTTATCATTTTGATACTAGGGGGCTAATAAAGCTAATATAGACACTTACAGCATGTGTTGCCTTCATTATAAGGCTTATATAAGGCTTTTAATTTTTTGCGGCTCCAGACAGATTCGTTTTTTTGTTTTTTTGGTCCAATATGGCTCTTTCAACATTTTGGGTTGCCGACCCCTAACCCATAACCGTTCGGTTAGAGTAACTGCTTCATTCGACTGAATGGCCTAGAGAAGCGATCATGTGTCAGAAGTGAAAGTGAAAGAAGGAACTTCTGCAGTTTGGGGCGTTAAAAGTGCTGACGCACCGACTCTTTGTGTAAAACTGAAGCGTTCAAACGTTCAAAAGCGGTGATCAGAAAGAGCTTTACCCAAAGCTGATTGTTAGAGCTATACTTTACATATTATACGGTAGGTGAAAGATGCTACACACATCGACAAAGACGCCGACCGGAGGATTCTCTTTTGAGAACACACGCAGGTGAGACATCTATAACAACTTGATCAAGACGTAAACAATAAATAATATGATCAAGACATTACTACAATTTACATTGATTGCCAAGCGCTAATATGCTTACGAAGCCAAAACGATTGCAAAACATCAAAGTGTTTTGACACATGAATGAGTAAACATGGCCTACTCCTAAACAACATAATAGTAACAAAAAGTAGGCCTACCTTAATAATGCCATATCTTTTAATTGTATTGTATCTGTTTGCTGTTTATTCATTTATAGAAATGCTGTTCTGGAAGCAAATTTATCAGAGAAGGGTTACAGTGCACCAAACGCCAGGAAGACTGGCACCACCATTGCTGGCCTGATATTCAAAGTCTGTTTTGACACTGCAAAGCATGATTTGTGTTGTTAATTACTGATTAAATATTTATAATTTAAGTCTATGTTGTAATTCATTTCCATATCATTTAAGTCTATATTGTAATTCAAGTAATTGCAAATAAACTTAGCTATATTAAATAAATATGATGGTATGCAATATTTAGTTATAATAAACCAAAAAAATAAATGGATTTTATTTTAGGATGGAGTGATTTTAGGTGCAGACACCAGAGCCACGGATGATATGGTCATAGCTGATAAAAACTGCATGAAAATCCACTACATAGCTCCCAAAATCTAGTGAGTGAATCTTTTGGTTGCTCATCATCATAGTTCAAGACTCTGTCTAAACTAAATTTTATAGTGCCTGTTTTTGTTTTCTTTTTCTTTCGTTCTTCTTACCACAATAGCTGTTGTGGTGCAGGTGTTGCTGCTGATGCTGAGGTCACTACTCAGATGATGTCTTCAAATGTAGAACTGCATTCACTGAGCACAGGACGACCTCCTCTTGTGGCCATGGTGACCCGACAGCTCAAACAGATGCTGTTCAGGTGAAAGTGTCATAGTCGTTCAGTCTGATTTAAGTGATTAAGCCAAAATGATTGATACATCAAAATACACCATTCTTTCTTTATTTAAGATATTGCTCACTAGTTAACTGATAATATTAGTTTATCTTAAAGAGCTATTTAAATACATCTTATCCAGGTCCAGGACTAGGGCTGATTGTTTCCCATTTTTTTTTGTAGGTATCAGGGGCACATTGGTTCTTCTCTAATTGTGGGAGGTGTGGATATTAATGGCCCACAGCTCTATAGCGTCTACCCTCATGGTTCCTATGATAAGCTTCCTTTCCTTACCATGGGTACTTTATCCCCTTTATTTGAATGAACACAATCAAACATGTTTTTTTCTGCACTTATTTAGCAAAACTATATTACAGGGTCTGGAGCAGCTGCTGCCATTTCTCTATTTGAAGATCGTTACAAGCCAAATATGGAGGTCAGACAACTGTTAAGACATTCTTATTGATATTTTCCAACATGGTATTGTATATGCTGTTATTGTAGTTACATTTATATTTTAACTAGGGGTCTACGGACCCCTGAGGGCCCTTCAAAGGGGAAGTACACCCAAACACTTGCTTGATGCTCGAGAACAGACCTCATTGGTCCCTGCAGAAGTTCAATGAATGAACCTCAATCATTCTCGTGTGTCAAGCAAGCATGTTTGATCTTCCTTTTATCAAATTTGAGTGCTCAATGTAACATTTGCTGACAAAAGAAGACAAAGGTAAAAGACAACTTTTATGTGGAAATGAACTACAATCCAATGAATAATTGTAAATGCTGGAACAGTAAAATATGTTCCATAATAATAAATAATGATTTATGGCACGTATAATAAACATATTTTAAAATAAAAATAATTAGTTTTTTGCAAAACATCCAACTGTCATCCAACTGTTGCACCCTGTTTCAGAATTTAAGGAATTTTGTTTCAGTTTTCTATTACAATCTGACATTTATTTTTTATTCTTTGCTTCTTACCCTCAATGTAATCTTTATTGTTGAATCCCACTTCCCAAACACACGTTCTGTATTTGTTCTTGTCAATTCCACACCTACATATACGCTTGGGAAATGTAAAGCTGGAGGAAGGAAAGCAGCTGGTGAGAGATGCCATCACTGCAGGCATCTTCTGTGATCTGGGTTCTGGCAGCAATGTAGACCTATGTGTGATCACAGAGAAAGCTGTGGATTATCTGAGGGGATATGACCAGCCTGTTCAGAAAGGATTGAGGTAAGATTCCAGTGTAATGTGGAAGATTGCAGTAACATTAATTCTTCATCATTTTAAAATGAGAATTTTTTTCAATGTATCCATTTTCCTGGGTTTTCCAGAAAGCAGGGTTACCCCGAACTCTTGGTTGATAACATTTCTTACTCAGTTATCGGTTCCAAAACACGTCCAGAAGTAAGTTCAGTCAACTCAAGAGTATGTTCACTGTGAACACACTCATACAGAAAGGTACATCCTAGTACAGAGCTCTGCAGTGATTATTATTTTTGTTGGCCAACCCAGAAGTTAGCATCACCCTGGTTCCCTCAACAAAAACTCAAGATGTTTTCATTGGCTTTTTTGTATTATTGCAGAAAATAAGCTCTGTGAACAATAATAATAATAATAAAAAAAAGATTCTTACACTTTTTGTTCATCATGATAATCTTCACAAATTAACAACTTTTAAATTTGAAGCCTATAAATACAATTGTCAGAGAGCTATAAACAAACTACACCACATCGCAGGACCTCAGCTTCACCATCACTAGCTTCCAGCAAATTGACAACTTCCGACTAGCGAGTAGATGATTTTTCCAGTACAGTGTGATGACATTTAATGTCCCTGACAACCTTGTAGTCCCATTCACGAAGCCACTTGTTAGCAACAGCCTTTTTCAAGACAAGTAAAAACTTTTACAAAATTTCAATAACCCTAATCCTAACCCTAACCCTAACCCACAGACCTTATTTCTGGCAAAAAAACAAAAAAAAAACAACCTTTTACAGTTTTTTTCAATTGTTTACACGCAATTTTGAAAACCGGGTTCTTTTTTTCAAAATATAGATCACAATTATCCAAACACCACATTCAATTTGCATAATTCCTAGATTGTTTGCAAAATTACAAACTTCAGTCAAAACATACACACTTCAGTCAAAACATATACACATATTTGTGAAAATGCTATTAGTTTTCATTTAACCAACACAGTCCTCAATGATCAGACATTATTGCCGCCAGTTTCACACTGCTGTGATAAATAAAAAACACATTTGTAAAAAATAATTTTAGGAAATAGCATGTGCTATATTTTTGTCCAGACATTGTTATGTAAGGGATAATTTAGATGACAAAAAAAAAAATAGTGACAAACCCACAACATTCTTCATGATTAGTTTGAGATATAGGGAGAATGTACACAAATAGGCCTACTATAAACTTAGCAAGCACTGCACAACACTGATGCAGACTGAATATTTCAAGTATTTATTTAAATACTTACAGTATTTCTTACCATAATCAGTTACATTAATCAACCAACAATGAAATCAATGAAACAAATAAAATATGTAGACAAATAAAAATTACTGCATGAAGTACATACACTTTGACTCTGAAGTCAAACTACTCTGAAGTCAAACTACTGTAAAAGCAACAAGAATACTGTAACTATTCATCTCCTCTCCTCCCCCTCTCATTCTCACTCTTCTTCTTCTAGCTCTTTCCATTTTTGTTGAAGACAGGTGAACTCACCTGCTGCCTTTTATAGCACACCTGAGTGCTGCGTTTTCAAATTAGCACATGTGTGCTTCCACACCTGGTGGATGTGATTATCCAATTCGTTCATTAGTGTGGTCATTGGCAATCCGGGGCTTTGTAATGACAAGGAAGTAACCTCACAATCCTTATCTGTGTTTAAGGTGTGAAAATGTGTGTAGAGTTTTACAAATCACTGTGTGTAATGTTTTGCAAAATGGGTGAAGCAGACATTGTGTGTAATGTTGTGCAAATCTGTGGAGGTGTTTTGCTCATTGGAGTAGAATTTTGCAAAGTGTGTGGAAATTTTTATTTTAGTTTGTAAACAATCGTAAAAAACTGTAAAAATCTATTGACTTCAGGATGATGGAACCGGAAGTGCTAAAATGCTAACTCATTTCTGGGTTTTGGCCTACAAAATGTCATCCCTACAGCACTCTATTCACTTACTTGTGAACTATTCTATGCCATTTTTTAGTAAACATAGGGCCAGATTTTTGGGGTTAAATAAAACTCTGTCAGGATTTACTAAAGACAATAAATTTGTAGACATTTTTAATGAAACTGAATGTTAAGGTTTCATTATAATACTATATATTGCTATATATTTACTTGTATATATATTTACCAAGTAAACTTATGCAAGACCTGCTTTCTGGAATATACCTCTAATCAACTCTCATCCTGATCAATTCTCTATTAATAACCTTCTGAGTTTACAACTGCACATATTTATTCATAAAATCTCTTAACATTAAAAAACATTTTCTCTCTTTCTTCTAATGCACCAGGGAGGGTACCTACAGATACAAGCCAGGCACTACTGCTGTTCTCACAAAAACAGTTATTCCATTACCACTGGATGTTGTGGATGAATCTGTCCAAGTGATGGACACTGAATGAGAATATATTCACATTTCTTTACACTCTTTCTTTCACTCTTTAGGAAATAAGGTATATGTGAATAGGTTTCCTTTCTGGATAAAAATGGAAAACTATATTTTTCATAATTTTAGAAGTAGCCATATGTTTTAGGACTTTCCATGTATTCAGTAATTTGCATTTGAGCTACTCAAGACTGTTTTGCAAAAATGCATAATATTAAAAAGTGTGTTTCCTTACCTTTCATTAACCCATCAGACATAAAATAGTCCATTCAATAAAATTTAAGATTAAAAAATGAAAGATTGTCATTTTTGTTGTATTTTTTTTTTTTTTTTTTAAACTATCAAGCTAAATATTCATTTGTTGGATACAAAGGCAATATTAACCATAAATATTTGTATTGTCTTATAAGAGCTTTACAACCAGATATTTCAACATGATGGGAAATCTGTATTTTTCAAAAATTTATTACTACCACATTGTTCACAGCAAAGTGAGCAGACATATTTATACATATTTTTATTTATATATTTACAAACTCATGAAGAAACAAACTGCATGCCTTTTAAATATTTAAAGCTAGTGAAAGCATGAGAATTATTCTTGGTCACAATTGTTACCGGTGGGGAACTATAAATCAGTCAGTTAAAAATGTATCAGTTGCTGAATAAGACCCATTATAAAGTTGCAATATTTTATTGTAAAAATATTGTAATTTTTTTTTTTATAAAATGCAATTATGTTGGGAAAGGGCATCATAAATAAAGAATAAATATAAAAAGTATAATTTAATTTTTAGATTGTTTTGTAATATGCAAAGTTTGTGACACCACCTGTTTATGTGTCCTGTGATCATGAAATGTATGAACAAGAGCAAAGTACCTACAATCACTATAGGACCAGTTTCTCAATACTAAGACCATTTGTTTTTTAAAAATCTTTTCACACAGTGAGCACAACAGGCTAAACTGTGGATCATTTATCATTGCTTTAGCACAAAATGCATTCAATGGCTAGATCTTTTAAATTACATAAACTACACTGCTCAAAAAAATTAAGGGAACACTTTTTAATCAGAGAATAGCATTAAGTCAGTTAAACTCCTGGGATATTGATCTGGTCAGTTAAGTAACAGAGGGGCTTTAGTGTTAATGAAATTAACAGCAGGTGCACTAGATGGGCAACAGTGAGACAACCCCCAAAACAGGAATGGTTTTACAGGTGGAGGCCACTGACATTTTTTCCCTACTCATCTTTTTGGACTGTTTTTCACCAGTTTTACATTTGACTAGGGTCAGTGTCACTACTGGTAGCATGAGGCGATACCTGGACCCTACAGAGGTTGCGCAGGCAGTCCAGCTCCTTCAGGATGGCTCATCAATACGTGCCATTGCCAGAAGGTTTGCTGTGTCTCCCAGCACAGTCTCAAGAGCATGGAGGAGATTCCAGGAAGACAGACAGCTACTCTAGGAGAGCTGGACAGGGCCGTAGAAGGTCCTTAACCCATCAGCAGGACCGGTATCTGCTCCTTTGTGCGAGGAGGAACATGATGAGCACTGCCAGAGCCCTACAAAATGACCTCCAGCAGGCCACTGGTGTGAATGTCTCTGACCAAACAATCAGAAACAGACTTCATGAGGGTGGCCTGAGGGCCCGACGTCCTCTAGTGGGCCCTGTGTTCACTGCCCAGCACCAGGGAGCTCGATTGGCATTTCCCATTGAACACCAGAATTGGCAGGTCCGCCACTGGTGCCCTGTGGTTTTCACAAATGAGAGCAGGTTCACCCTGAGCATGTGACAGACAGGAAAGGGTCTGGAGAAGCCGTGGAGAATGTTATGCTGCCTGTAATATCGTTCAGCATGACCGGTTTGGTGGTGGGTCAGTGATGGTCTGGGGAGGCATATCCATGGAGGGACGCACAGACCTCTGCAGGCTAGACAATGGCACCCTGACTGCCATTAGGTATCAGGATGAAATCCTTGGATCCATTGTCAGACCCTATGCTGGTGCAGTGTGTCCTGGGTTCCTCCTGGTGCACAACAATGCCCGGCCTCATGTGGCGAGAGCATGCAGGCATTTCCTGGAGGATGAAGGAATGATACCATTGAAGGGCCACCACGCTCACCTGACCTACATCCAATAGAACACCTCTGGGACATTGTGTTTCGGTCCATCTGACATCACCTGGTTGCACCTCAGACTGTCCAGGAGCTCAGTGATGCGCTGGTCCAGATCTGGGAGGAAATACCCCAGGACACCATCCGTCGTCTCATTAGGAGCATGCCCCGACGTTGTCAGGCATGCACACAAGCACGTGGGGGCCATACAAACTACTGAGTACCATTTTGAGTTGCTGCAATGAAATTTCAGCAAAATTGACAAGCCTGCTGCATCATTTTTTCACTTAGATTTCCGGGGTGTCTTTGAATTCAATCCTCTGTAGGTTGATCATTTTCATTTCCATCAAACGATGTGGCATCCTTTCGTTCATAACACATTACCCAGTCCATATTAGTATAGATATCCAGCATGATATTTTTCCCCATTGAGATCTGATGTGTTTTCAAAGTGTTCCTTTAATTTTTTTGAGCAGTGTATTTTCTCATTAATGAACAGGCCAATTTGAATGTTTACATACTCTCTTTTCAAATCTGTTAAATCCTAACATAATACAAAAGTATAATACCATATTGAAAATATTCCAAATCTAAAAAAAAAAAAATGCTATCAAAATTATTAGATGCAAACACTCAGGTGTTAGTCTTTCAATTTCATCACCATTTATACAAAAGGGGGAAACTTAGGACAAATTGTGTATACTGTAATATATGGACCATGAAATGTATAAAATAAATTTTACAAAAGAAAACTGTTTGTTGGGTGAGAAACTTTGCGGGCCCTATCTTGCACCCAGCGCAACTGACTTTGTACACCGACGCATGTATCATTCCTATTTTGCACCCGACGCACAGCGGACTTTTATGGCAAGCCAAAGTATTCATAAACGCCCAATCAGGCATCTGATTGCACACTGACACTCCAAAAGCTTGTGTTTCGACAGCCAAACGCGTGTCCCTGACGCGGGATTTGCCATAAAAGCGCGAGTTCTTAACTTAGTGGTCACGGAAAATGCGCGTCAGAAACGCGCGGTTTTTGCATCAAAACGTAAGTTATGACTATAACTATGGATCTATGAGACCGAATGATGACCGTCACCACGGTCTTACCTTGAATGACGCCATTCTACTAGCTCTCCTCGAGACCTAATGTAAACAATGTCAGATGACTGACCCCTAGTGGTTGGTTCCCTATAAAACATCCGGATGAACCGAACACTTCCTCTTGCCTGGAACCCCGAGTGGAACCCCGAGTTCATCCCGAGTGACAAGAAATGGTGACGGTCATCATTCGGTCTCATAGATCCATAGTTATAGTCATAACTTACGATCTATTTCGACCTCACTCAGACCGTCACCACGGTCTTACCTTGGATGACTAGTGCCATCAAGGTCACGAGGGAATGTAAGCCTCTCCTTCTTCACATCCCTGCTTAGCGGCCGAGAGCAGAATTGTGGACCCAAGCGTAACTGGGTCCGCCACATTGACCCTGTAATACCGGGCAAAGGTACAAGGTGAGCTCCATGATGCCGCTGCACATATGTCCGTTAGTGCCACCCCCTTCAGTGCTGCCCAGGATGTGGCCAGACTCCTGGTAGAATGAGCTACCAGGTTCCCTGGGACTGGTAAGCTCTGACTGGAGTATGTATGTGCAATAGTGTCTACTATCCAATGTGATAGGCGCTGTTTCGAGGCTGGTTTTCCGATACTTTTCTTATCGAAACACAAAAACAACTGAGTGTGTAAATGTCGTAACGACTGTGTCCGCTCAATGTATGTGCGAAGTGCTCGAACTGGACATAAGGTAGCAAGATCAAGTTCTGTACAAGAGAGATCAGGATCAGGTTGAAACGCTGCAAGTTCGATTACTTGATTGATCGTGCAAGTATTAAGAACTTTAGGCAGGAAAGCCGGGTTCGGCCAAAGAGAGACCCCTGAATAGTTTGCTTTCCATCTCAGACAGTCTTCACTTACTGCTAAAGAATGTAACTCCCCCACTCTCTTTGCTGAACAGATAGCAAGAAGAAAAACTGTTTTCCACGTCAGTGATTTAAGATCCGCTTGGGCCAATGGTTCAAATGGGGCTCTAGTCAATGACTGTAGAACCATGGGATGATCCCAGGATGGTGATCTCAGCCTTTTTTCTGGATAGAGGCGACGTGCACCTTTGAGAAATTGAGTAACCAACATGTGTTTACCAACTGATAAACCTTCCACAATACTGTGGAAATGAGAAATAGCCGCCACATAAACTCTTACTGTGTTGACTTTTCTTCCTGAGTCTAAAAGTGACTGAAGAAAGCATAAAATAGAATCAAGACCACAATTCATGGGGTCTAAGTTTTTGTCCTGACACCAGTTAGAGAACACACGCCACTTGCTCGAGTAGTTATCCCAAGTGGAAGGCGCTTTAGCATTGTTTATGGTTTTCCTTACTGCCTCCTCTAGCTGACAAGAGAGGGGCTCAGTAGGGGCCAAACCCAGAGTTGTAACGTGGCTGGGTTCGGGTGCCAGATCTGTCCCTCCACTTGAGAGAGAAGGTCTGTTCTGATTGGTAGTGGCCATGGATGGCCCTGTACCAGACGTAGGAGAAGTGGGAACCAATGTCTCTTTGGCCATTTCGGGGCAATCAGTAAGATCCTGCAACGCCCCAGATCCACCCGTTTGAGCACATGAGGAATCAATGGTAGGGGAGGAAAAGCGTATAATAAACCTCCCGGCCACTCGTGAGACAGTGCATCCAGTCCCAAAGGCCCACCTTGGCCGCTCAGAGAGAACCACATCTTGCAATGGGTTGTCTTGGCTGATGCAAACAGGTCGGTGTGGGCCCTTCCAAACCGGGTCCAAATCAGATGCACCACCTCCGGGTGTAATCGCCATTCCCCCGGGAGAGGTCCAGTTCGGGAGAGGAGATCGGCTGCCCGGTTCACTTCTCCGGGTATGTAGATTGCCCTGAGAGAGGCAAGTCTCGGGTGAGCCCAAAACAGAAGTCTCCTGGTTTCCTGGAGGCAGCACAATGACCTGGTGCCTCCTTGGTGATTGATGTAATAAACTGCCGACATATTGTCGGTTCTTACAAGGACATGCCTGTCCTGTAGGAACCCTCTGTGGGGACAGAGATGCTGTCATTGTTAAGGTGTTCAAAACTAACCCTACAAATACGGTTTCTTGCCGTGGTTCGACATTGCTTTTTTCGTGATTCATGCGGAACCCAAGCTCTTGTATATGGTTGATAACAGCCTCTGTATCTCTTAAAACCTGGTGACGGCTTGGTGCACAGATCAACCAGTCGTCCAGGTATGGGAGGATCTTTATACCCACTGCCTGAAGAGGGTAAAGAGCGGCTGACACCACCCTGGTAAATACACGGGGAGAGAGGGAAAGGCCAAAGGGAAGGACCTCGAATTGATATGCTTGGCCTTGAAAAGCAAAGCGAAGGAACTTCCTGTGATCTGGATGAATGGGCACATGGAAGTATGCATCTTTGAGGTCTAGTGTTGTAAACCACTCGTTTGGCTCTATAACCTTCAAGATTTGGGCGGTGGTCAGCATCTTGAATGGCAACACTTTTATGTATGCATTCAGACGTCTTAGGTCTAAGATGGGTCGGAGACCACCATCTTTTTTGGGCACAAGGAAATAGTTCGAATAAAACCCAGTGTGCTGTTCGTAGGGTTGTAGCCGAGTAATTGCCTTCTTCCCAAGAAGGGTTGTTATTTCTTTGGCTAAAATTTCTGCCTGGACTGCGTCTTTGACCACAGTTAAGTGAATCCCTGAAAACGAAGGAGGTCGTTGCCGGAACTGGATTCTGTATCCGCTTTTTATCGTAGCGAGTACCCAACGATCTAAGATTTTCCTCTCCCAGCTGTCCAGGCATAGCTGGGAGCAGATTCCAGCAGCTCTTCCAGGATTGCTACGCAGTTCCCCCATAGGGGCCTGAGCCCCTGGGGTTTCGCTTCTTTTGTGGTGCATCTCTAAATGATGTACGAGACCGAGCCATTTGTGAATGCCGTGGTGCTTGTCTGGCACTTTGGCTGCTATCAAACCTCTGAGAATGGGTATTTTGTCTTCTGTTGAACTCCCATGGTCCTGGCCGACTGAAATGGGGATGATGAGGGGGCTGAAAGCCCCGATATGACTGTCTAGCTGCCTTAGCGGGACCAAACGTGCGTTGCACTGATTCTCTTCTCTTCCGCGCTTGCTCAGCTTTATCAAGTGTCGTCTGAGAGTCTGGATGAAACACACGGCCTGGTGTGACGGGCATGTAGGTCAGTTCCTTCCTGATAGAATCAGGTAGGGAAGTCTGTGCTAACCAAATCTGTCTACGAGAAAGGATTGCAGATGACATAGAAGCCCCAATGTCTCTAGTGAGCTGGGCGTGCGTAACCAGGGCTGCATCGACCAAACCCATAATGTCCCGATCCTCCGGATTTACAAGTTTCCGTAAAGAAGCCAGAATTATGGCTAAGGCATTACCAGATCGGGCTGCACGTGTGGCTGAATTGTAGGTTCGACACACTAGGATATCGGTCTTCTCACACTCTTTCCGGGGACAGCGTGGGTCATCAGTCACCCGGTCTAGACCCAAGGATGTTAAAGATGCCATTTCACGCTCCACCGCTGGCATACCGCCCATGCCTGTTTCTGCAGCATATTGTATATTAGCAAAGCGTCTGCAACCGGCATTGAACTGGGGTGCAGCTTTGGGATGATTCCAGGCTTTGCTTAGCATTTGTGAATAGTCCTCAGTAACAGGAATCGAAACAGATGGTTGAGACTGGGAGACCCCAGCCCACACTCCTTGCACCACTGGTGTCGTTGATGCCTCAGCCTGGGTTTCCAGACCTAAAATTCTTGCAGCGCTAAGAATTCTGTTAAGAATGTCAGGTTGTGTACTGTCTCTATCAACAGCAGAAGACCTGGACTCATCTCCTTGATCTTCCTCACTCACATCCTGATCATTACTACCAAAAAGAGAGTCATGAGCATGAAGAGAAATAGTGTCAGGAATGTTACCTCTTCCGCCCTGATTTGGAGGGATATCATCCTCAGAAACAACAGATGAAACTGCATGTTGTTGTCCACCTAACCCCCTATCGTGGGGCCTAAAATTATCCATTCTCCCAGCCAAATCCCGTAAAGTTGCTAGAATTTGCATCTGGGTGTCAGTTTGAGGTTCTGAAGCCCTTGACCTTCTTCCATCAGAACAGCTAGGTCCATCATGGACTTCAACAGGAGAATGTTCCCTTCTCCGTTTAAGAGAGCGTGCATCAACCACTGATCCTGATGTACCTCTATCATGAGATGGCCGTTCAAAAAGGCTAGCTCTTTGCACCCTCTCTTGTAGGGAGAACTCAGCTGCGGCCGGGCATGGTTTTTCAATGTCCTCCAGTAAATGGGCCATACCCAGACATGATGGACACTCGCGATGTCCATCCCGAGGATGCATAGTAGCACGACAATAATGGCACAGAGGTTGACTCATGATTGTTAGACAGCTGCGTACAGTTGTAGCTCAGATAACACACAAAAATATGAATACTCTACTCCTGCGCACAGGAGTTTGCCAATGATATGTAAATGTGTGTATACACAATCAAAAATCATATATATATATACTTAATTTCACTGAGCCGCTGCGAACAGTGGAGTCAGTGTGATAACTAAATTCCTTGATTCAAATTTTCTTTTCTTTTTTATTATTATTATTATTTTTTTTTATTTTTTTTTTTTTTTATGCAACACCAATCTATGCGCGAACGCACAGATCAAGACAGGTGACCGAGTCCCCTCAGCTGCGAACAGCAGATCAACAGGTAAACAAATAAACCTCCTTTCAACTGATGTGAATATAGAGCAAAAAGTTACTCACCACATCCGTATGCTTCTTAAGCGTCGGAATACAATCCCTACAAAACAAATTTTAACATGAATCAAATTCGTTAATTTGTAATGTAAATAATACCAACCACTCACCTGAAATATAGAAGAAAAAGGAAAAAAATTACCGCAATCCTCAGGGGCACCAGGCGCCTACACTATAGTGACGGATTGAATGGGTAAAGATTTCCAAATAACAGCGTATACACGCGGATTTCCTCCAAACCGGTCTCTAGAGAGGCGAGAAAGGCAAAGAGGAAGTGTTCGGTTCATCCGGATGTTTTATAGGGAACCAACCACTAGGGGTCAGTCATCTGACATTGTTTACATTAGGTCTCGAGGAGAGCTAGCAGAATGGCGTCATTCAAGGTAAGACCGTGGTGACGGTCTGAGTGAGGTCGAAATAGATCGCGCGTCCTCGACGGGTGATCTGCTATTTACAGTTTTTCTCGATTGCTTAAACACTATAACCAGGCTTTTGAACTAAAATTTCAAAACCATAATGCCATTTATCAAAAAGCACACACATTTCCCTAAACTATAAACACTATTCCCTGTTTTGACATGAGTCAGATTTGTTGAACTGTCACTGCAAAACTCTACACACAAATCCCTTCATTTCTCATTGCCTACACCATGTTGTCCTTTAGAAAGCACTAGCATTCAATATTGTTCACTCAAGTCAGCACAGCTTCAGCTCAGTTAGCACACAATTACCCAGGTGGAAACACTAAGAGTCAAAATTGAACACACATCAATCAGATCCTTCAATAGATAGATAAAAGGGCCCAAATCAGTTTATTGAGTTCTGGAACAATGGATCCAGAAAGACATGAAGGAAGAGATCGAGGAGGAGGAGGAGGAGGAGGAGGAGGAGGAGGAGGAGGAGGAGGAGGAGGAGGAGGACGACGAAGTGCAAGGGCAAGAAGACAAGCAGTCTCAGGTGAAATTCAAGCCACTCTTGCCCATGTCTTTATCAATGGTATGACTATGAGGGAGGCTGGGCTACGAGTAAGGCCAAATTTGAGTTGCTTTATCGTCAACTATTTCCAATAGTCTTTGATGAGGTGTATTTTCTTGCAAGAAAAGGTCAGCAGTCATACAGTCACACAGAGTGACACAGAGCGTGACAGTGAAGGGAGGGCATCCTTTCTCCTTTATAGTCTTGACTCCCAGAATGTTATCTTTCTAGGCAAATGATGGTATTTTAACCATATGTGGAACATTCTTAGACGTGTTCATCATATTGTCTCCTTGAGTGGAGGCCCTCCTGTCACGACCAACACTCTTTACTATTCCAATACAATTCCATATTAGAATAAGGTTTGTGTGTGCTCTTTTACTGTCATATGATGGTCATACACATCTTACTGTAAGTAAATATACACATTTTTTTAGAGGAGAGAGTAAAAAAAAAAAAAAAAGTACAACAGGGAAACATTTTTTGTTTTGTTTTGTTGTGTGTGTGTGTTGTACTGTGTAGTACATGAATGAATAAAAATGTGCCAATGTATCCATTGGTTGTGTCTTTTGTGTTCATCATGTGAAAAGGTTTGTGAGGGGGGGAACAACATCACTCTAAAAACTAATTCAGAGGACCTTTAGTCATTACTTAAATATATATATTGTTGTGAAATAAAAAATCAAGTTCTGAGATACTGTTAGACTTTTTACTTGTAATTGTTATTTTATTGAGCTGGGATGACACACAAATTATGCCTATTGATTAAATATACTATCATGACTTGTCAGAGTTTAACATTTTCAGTTGATCAAAAATTAATTTAATTTTAAGTTCTGTTAATGTAAAAAACAATTTGATGACGTGTAAACGGTCCACAGTTTCCGTGCGCATGTTTAAGGCCAGACGAGTGTGGCCACAGCTGAAACTCGCTGAAGCGTAATGTGGTGAATGAATGGTAAGTAATTTTATGCTTACATATTCGCATTCGCTCAGGATTCTGTTGGTGATAGCCTACTGTAACCGAATACCGAATTCTGGAAGTCCTTACTCTGAAATTTGAGCAGTGTTGATACGTTAGTCTGTGTGCCGAGGTAAAGTTAGCTAGTAGCTACACTATTTGTTCAGATACTTTGCTCAAAACAAGTCGGAGTTAGGGCCCGATGAATTCCGTTTTAGTTTTCCAAATTTCGTTTTTATTGTTTACAATTGTGACAGGCGCCCGCGCATTTTACTGAGAGAACGAGCAGAGAGAGAGAGAGAGAGAGAGAGAGCCTCCTCCGGCCGCGCGCGCGCACTCTCACAGTCTTCAACTGTCTTGCTCTCCCTCCCTCCCTCCCTCGCGCATATTAACGTTAATCAAAATTGATATTACAATCAAAATCAATAGAGAATTGACACGATGGTAATAGGTCGGAAGACCGAAGTTTCACGTGAAGCATTCAGAGATATTTTTTTTTTCCATGAGTTACCGCTGGGTGTGAATTGTACTAATATAACGTTGCCTTATCTTCTCTGAAAAGCGCACATTCAGCTGACATAAACCACACTTTAAATAAACGAACGAAACCTATCCAGTGATGAAATGTTTTCTGTGTTCAAACTTCACAGAGGCAATTTATGAGATCAATGTAGATCGGAGGAAAACAAAAAAGTTGGTTGATTTCTAAGAAAATGTATGCTTTACGTTGTATTAGAAAGGACATGGTAATACAGTTCATTTAAATGTTTTGAAAGGGAAATATATTAAAAGATGAATGTTACATGTATGTTTAAAAGAGTAATCAACTTCAAATAAAATCAAAAGGGCTCAACTTAACTCTTGCAGAGATCAACTTAATTATCAAGTTCATGTTACTTAGAAATGTGTTTTATTGTGGCCAAAAAACTGCTTCACCTAACTTAAAACATTATGTTGGATCAACTTAATTACTTGCATTCATCTTGAAAATTATTAAGTTCATGTTACTTAGAAATGCGTTTTATTGTGGCCAAAAAAAGTAATTCACCGTACTCAAAACATCGCTTTGAATTAATGTAATTCTGCCAGCAGTCTTAAAGGGGGGGTGAAATGCTCATTTTCACTCAATCTCCTGTTAATCTTGAGTACCTATAGAGTAGTATTGCATCCTTCATATCTCCAAAACGTCTTTAGTTTTATTATATTTATAAGTTAACCGCTTACACTCCTCGACCATTTTTGGGGATTTCCGCCTGGATTTTCCTACCGAAATTGAAAAGCCTCCCATTTCCACATATTTTTTCCAAAATAGACAATTTTGGTGTCATTTTACAGGAAACCCTTTGCAGATTCATAAAACAGTGCTAAAAGTGATAAACATTTAAGTATATGTTGTCTGAGCTGTAATAAAGCCAAAAAAATATAGGCGCTTTTTGATTTTTTAATTTTAAATTCATTTTTGAAAGTGTGTAACTCAGGCCCTGTGGGGTCTAGCAACATGCAGACACTTATGGCTGTTTCCTCCAGATGCCAGCAAACACTGGAAAAAAGATTTTTTTCTCTACACTAAAAAATGAAAAAGATGTGCATATTAATCTGAAGGGAGGAATATTACCTTTTTTTTATGTAATATCCACCTACCCAAATCTAAACTCTGCTCATACCCATATACAGTGGAATATATGCAATATTCCAGTGTCATTTTACAGAAAACACTTTGAAATTATATAAAACACTGCTGAATGTTATAAATATTATAGTATATGGTGTCTGTGATATAATAAACAGAAAGAAAAAAATAGGCGCTTTATGATTTTTATCATTTTATTCTTTCAGAAGATACAAGACTTATCATTTTACAAATTATTTGCCTAAAATCTGTGGTCTATTACAATCTAGAACAGGATCCTCATCCTCCAGATTTATATAATTCATTATATTGGCATCAGATTTGTCACCTGTGTTGTGCATCACCTCAACATCACCGGCCAGCCTCCTGGAGATCTGATGCCAACTGTGCCAACTGTGCCCACTGTGCCAATCTTCAACAGAACATGAAACAAAGAAAAACACTATTTATACATAATTTCTGCACTGTAATAATATCCATTTCACAATATCAAAATGTAGATTTACTGAAATGACCATTTTATTCCACTTATGCAAAGTTGTAAACTAATATTGCGCAATAATATTTTCCATATCCAAAACGTTTGACATTTATTTTCAAATAATAGTTTATCAGATTGGTTGCTGTGCTTTCACATTTCAAACTAACAATATTTTAATTAAAATATTTATATAAACATTGTAAATGCTGAAAAACCATGTACCATACGTACCCAAAAGCTCTGGAGAGTCTGTAGAGTGCGCATTCTCCAACTCCAAATCGTCCATTTAGAAACCAGTTGCACTTCCAAAGATCGCTTTTATCTAAGGATGGCTGACGCGAAACAGTCGTTCCGAAGCTTTGCGAGATCCCGAAGCGCAGATGTGTCGAAACACTGATCCGAAGCGTGATTCGAAACACCCATGTCACGTGACTATGACCAAACGAAGCCTCGAAGTGTTTCACTAAGTGTTTCATCAGGTGTGGTCCGCCGAATCAGCGTTTGATTGACACGGTCGGGAACAAACCACACAATCGCACATCTGTATAAAAGTGAAATAAACGCATTTTGACCTCGTGGGTTTTTGTGAGAGGAGTTTGACTTTGAGGTAGCGGATTTTTGGTGATATAGTGACATAGTGCGATTTGATTAGTTATAGGCAATTTAGGCTTACATTTAAATTTACACAACACATTGACTGATGCTAGAGACAGACAGAGTATATATGACACATTAATAGATACATAGCCTAGATATACATAGACAGATTAGGCTAATAGATAGATACATATAGATAGATTACAGATACATATAAATACATATATTATAGATAGATACATATATAGATAGATTATAGATACATATATAAATACATATGTTATAGATAGATACATATATAGATACATAGATTATAGATACATATCTAGATACATAGATAGATTCATATAGATAGATAGATTGATTTGGATAGATAAAATGGAGGCTCCCCAGAAGAGATCCCGTACATCTGTGGTGTGGGAGCATTTCCATTTAGAAACCCCAAATAAAGTGAGATGTGTGTATTGTGATCGGTATCTAGACTACTGCAACAATACATCATCCATGATGCGCCATTTGAGGAGCACTCATCCTGCCATTTTGCAGGGTGCAGAGGATGGCATTCCCCCTGTAGGCTACCTAGGCCTGCTACTGACACTGTTGGGCCATCTATGCAATGTATGCATTGTTTGAAATATAATTATAATTGAAATATAATTATAATTGAAATATAATTACAACCTTTTGGGACACTGTTTATAAAGTCCATAGCCCAATGCCCTACAACCTAATGTCCCAATCACAACTGCCAATCATGTTAAAAATAGCTTCAATGTGAATATAATATAATATAATATTGTGTGAATATACATTTTATAGGTCTACATATGAGTACCCAATATACTGCAGCTGATGCCACAGTGGAAGTGAAAAAATACATCAACGATGCATATTTGCCCAGAACTCATGATCCACTAACTTACTGGAAAGAGAGAGCAGTAATCTTTCCTCATTTGTATGTCCTTGCTAAAAAATATCTTTGCATGCCAGCAACAAGTGTCCCTTGTGAGAGGATTTTTTCAAAGGCTGGAGAAATTATCTGTAAAAAAAGAAGTAGGCTAAGTCCTTCCACAGCAGAGAAATTAATATTTTTTTAATAAAAATCTCTAAAAAAGTGAGACATTGTGGCTTGAATTATTTTATTAATATTCATTTTTCATGACCAAAATAACATTATGCACAGTGAGGAGCCTATAGGTTACAAGCTTCACATATTAGAAAATTATAATAATAAAAAAAAAACGCATTTTTTTAATGGCTCGTCAAGGTTGTTTCAGATCAACACCTGCAAGTGACCACTAGGTGTCACCGTTGAGATGGGTGTCGGATTGATTCGAAGCCTCGAAACAATATGGCACATTTGGTTCAACTGTTTCATTGCTTCACGAGGCCTCGATCTGGCCATCACTACTTTTATCAATGCCATTGATGCTTTTATCTTTCTAGATGCAATTTTAAAAATCAAAACAGTTCATAAACTATAATAACACACGCAAACTCGCGGCTATCTTACTCAAAAGAGAGCTCGCGCTTACCCGGAAGTGATCAAGGAAGCGCATCCGATCCGACTCTGTTGAACTCGCGTCTTTTGTAATAAGTCCGTCACAGATATGCGACGCGAGATTAGTTCCGGTTAGATATATATACTAAAGGCTTGCCTTAGCAGTAGCTTTGTGAGTAAGGCTCGCGCCTGTACAGATGGCATGGAGATCCAGTGTCCTGCGCTCAGAGCGCGTCTTCTCTCAGTTCATTCGAAAAGGTTTTTCTTACCAAGGAAAGCTCACAGAAACGTGAAAATGGTCTCAATTGAAAGATTACATCCTAAGCTAAAAGGTGATATAGATTATGTGGCTGTTTGCGGCTGACTGAAGCCGCCATCGGAGCAGGAATGTGATACTTTTATCTGTCATCTCTGTTTGATTTTATTTCACTGCGCGATTCTTTTGAAGATATTTCGGTCTATGATTGTCTCACAATGTAATAATCTACATCGTCAAATTCCTTAGAATGAGAGCTTTCTTGTGATATATGACTTGACTGTTTTGTGAAATATATAAAAAATAAATATTTGTAGAAATATTTCTTCGCAATCATAAAGCGGAATTTTTTGCCTGGGACCAATGCATATTTAAGCTAATATTTCATTCGACATGTATCATGAAAACGAAACTGATGGTATTCTTTGTAAAGCTTAGATTCTAAGCTTTAAAATGATACCATGAATTGTCTAATACCATATAAGGAAGTTTATTAAAAGAACGTACGAACATCATAACAAAGATTTTCGATCCCGGTACCGGGTCGGTGGAGTTTATGTGGTTAAAGATTGGCTGTACCGAGTCTTTCCGGAAAAAACCGAGCGGCTGGGGGCGGGCCGTGTGGGCGGTGTGCTATAGCTGTGCTAACTGATCTAACAACAACACAGAGAGACATTTGAAGTAGTTTACTCACCGTGACTGCTCGATCCTTAAGCATTAGACGATCTGCAAATAAGTCGATCTGGGCTTTGTTTATAAAACAATCATCGTCGAAATGCAGGGAACAAAGAGTCGTGCACAACCTCCGTTGATGCTTCGAAAAAACAAACTCCATCCACTATTCCCTTAACGCTGGGTTCTTTGGGAATCTGTGCAGGGTTGTCTTGCCCTGCCAACCAAAAACCCACTTCTTTGGTGACATTGACTTCCCTAAAGCCGAGCAGAGCGCTTTGAGGTAACGTACTGCTTTCGCTCTCTTCTCTCTCTGGTCTGCGAGTGCGCGCGCGGCCGCGGAGAAGTGCCCTTAGGACCCATATAAGGAAATTCCGCTCTATCTTACGTAAGACAGAGCCATACTCGAAAAAAACTTTCCGAAACTTGTGACAAACCGGAAGGAGTATTTTTGGAACAAAAATACTCCTTCAAACGTACAACTTAACTTTTGAAACTTTGTCCATGTTTAGCATGGGAATCCAACTCTTTAACAGTGTAAAAAACTCAGTATGCATGAAACAGCAATTCACCCCCCCCCCCCTTTAACATAAAAATTCTAGTGGAAAACGTTAACATATTTTTTTTTTTGTTGACCCAATGTTTTATTTTTTAGAGTGCAAGCAACATAACTTACCAGTTTTGGAAATGTTATTTTGAATTTATTGGAACCAATGTGTTAGACTATGTTGTAGTGTGTGTGATTTTGAGGGCTTGTGTGTCCTGTCTGAGGGCAAAGTTTGGTTTTTCAGCAAGAGTGAATGGTTTTGAGTCTAGAGCTTCATTTTGAACTGAAAATAGGATGTTTGGGCAATTGGGTGAGACGTTATGGATTTGTGTTTACAGTTTTGAGAATACGAGGCATAGTTTCAAGAAATGTGTTTAAGCAATCGAGAAAAACTGTAAAACGCGCGTTCTCGACGTGCGCTTTGGGGTCACCGAAAACACGTTTTTGACGCGCGTTTAACAAAAATGGTCGAAAACAGACAGTTTTTTATTTCAGCCCCTAGGACAGCTAATCCCGTTCGAGACACATCTCGCAAATTTTCCAGTTATAATTTCGGTAAAAATTATTTACAATAAGGTTTCATACATTACCCAGTCAACAATTTGATCTCACAATGATGTCACTATGAGCTCACAATATTCTCATGGTGCGGTCATAATGTGAGTGTCACAGTGAACTAAAAGTGTAACCACACAGAGCTCTCACTGTGTGCTCATACTTTGTTCACAACATGAGGTCACTGCACAATCACAGTGCACTCATACTGTGGTCGAAATATGAGGTCACATCACACTCACTGTGTGCTCATACTGTGATCACTGTGAGGTCACTGCGCACTCACTGTGTGCTCATACTGTGATCACTGTGAGGTCACTGCGCACTCACTGTGTGCTCATACTGTGATCACTGTGTGCTCATACTGTGATCACTGTGTGCTCATACTGTGGTCACTTACTGTGATCACTGTGTGCTCATACTGTGGTCACTGTGTGCTCATACTGTGATCACTGTGAAGTCACTGCGCACTCACTGTGTGCTCATACTGTGATCACTGTGTGCTCATACTGTGGTCACTGTGTGCTCATACTGTGATCACTGTGTGCTCATACTGTGATCACTGTGTGCTCATACTGTGATCACTGTGAGGTCACTGCGCACTCACTGTGTGCTCATACTGTGATCACTGTGTGCTCATACTGTGATCACTGTGTGCTCATACTGTGATCACTGTGTGCTCATACTGTGATCACTGTATACTGTGATCACTGTGTGCTCATACTGTGATCACTGTGTGCTCATACTGTGATCACTGTGTGCTCATAATGTGATCACTGTGTGATCATAATGTGGTCACTGTGCTCATACTGTGATCACTGTGTGCTCATACTGTGATCACTGTGTGCTCATAATGTGATCACTGTGTGATCATAATGTGATCACTGTGTGATCATAATGTGGTCACTGTGCTCATACTGTGATCACTGTGTGATCATAATGTGGTCACTGTGCTCATACTGTGATCACTGTGTGCTCATACTGTGATCACTGTGTGCTCATACCGTGAGATCACCATATAACACCACTATGCAATAATTGTGTTAGTTCACTGTTATCTAAAATGATTCAGTTAACTCAAACTTTTACACCCACATTCTTTATTTCCATCAATAAAAACAATCAAACAAAAAGTCAGCTTTTTCCTTTATTTGGTTTCCTTTTCAACCTGGTGTTGGCGTTGGACAAAAAAATTTCTACTTGGCGAATACATTCCGCGTCTGGTGTTGTTCTGGTGGTTACTTTTAGCTTCTTCACCTCTATTTCATTTTGTTTGTGAAAAGACCTGACACATTCTAAAAACACAAAGAGCAAGGTGTTAACATTACAATTTCTATAGCAGCATCCAGATGCACAAACCAAAACTTAAACACTTACTTTTCAAACATGTCAGGAGCACAGGTGGCAACACCTTCTTCCCATCTTTCCCCGTTCTGTTATACAGACAGAGAACATTGTCTGACGCTATGCTTTTTAAAGCCTGTCTCACCATCTCACCTATATTGGAGCTGCCGTGAGTATGGATGAGATAGTGTACCTGACAAAAACATACATAATATTGTCATGATTAAAATATACCAGGCTTCAACATTTCTTTTACATGGTATCTGCTGCAAAAAAAAAAAAAAAAAAAAAAAAAAAAAAAAAAAAACTGTGGCTTTGTTGTAAAAATAAATGCTAAATTTATATAGTAGTACTAACATAAAGCTCTCGATAATTTTTGTCTTCTTCAAGCCTCTGACAGAAGGCTTCAAACGTTTCAAAGCTGGAGCACTGTTGTTGTTTAAAAAGTTCCTCATGGGCATCTTCTTCTGCCCGCTTCATGAGAACAGACTTAACTTTTGCCAAGTCATTCATGATGACAGCTTGTCTCTGTTCCAGCATTTGAATTTGTTGGAGTATCTTAGTATTCAGATCTGAAAAATTGTAAAGTTAGATTGTTATATAGCAAAGGATGTTTTATGTCTGTATAAATAAATAATGTCTAATTGATATATCACATACCAAACAATTTCTCCATGGTGACTTTGCATTTTGTTTCCTTTGGTTCCTTCCCTGTTATCAAAATTACATACATAAGGTCAGTGAAATTGCATTTATCTAAATCAGTTATATTGTTTCTATATTTATTTTTCTACATCAATTAAACCGTTTTTTCCCTGATCGTTTTATCCACAATGCACATGTAGGTGGTTCACTTTAATTGTGGGGACATTTGGTACAATGTAAAAAAAAAAAAACACACACACGCACACACACACACACACACACACACACACACACACAATAAATTATATTAAATTATAACTCACCTGAAGAAGCAGAGCTTTTGGGATGATCATCCTCATGCATTGCCACATTTCCCTGAAGAGTATCTGTGAGAGTCATGACACAAAATTCTCTTATAAGGTACCTTGTGATGTGTTTGCATGTGTTAAAGGGAATATCTATTGTCTCACCTAAGAATACTGGGTTGGGCTGGCTTGAGTTTAAATAACTGTCATCAGGGCTTTCATTGTTATCATCCAGACAGTCACCTGAACAATGTGAATTAGAATGATCAAATTAGCTTAACCAGATTCAATTTAAGAGAAAAAGTGTTTCATACTCACCAGATGTTTTGACACACAGAGCTTTCTGAATAAGTGGACTCTTGACTACTTTCAAGAAAAGACATAAGACATTCAAAATCTGCAAATAAAATTATAAAGCTGATTCTGCTAAGTTCCTTAGATAAGTTAAAACACAAGCTTACCATGGTATCTGGGAGTTTTGGCCAGCTGAACTGTAACAGTATTAGCATTTAATGTCCCATTGAGCTGTGTCCAGGCATGCTCTTTTTGCGCCATCTACTGGTAGATTATAGCAGGTACAATTGTTTTATGTTTGGGTTTCTGCCCGAGCCCATTTTGCTGAGACACATGCTATCTGCAGGCTGTAGCTGCCGGTTAGCTCCACTAAGAATGAAAGAAACGTGAAAATTTGAGATAAAATTAAGAAATAAGAGAGAAAGAAGATAGAGAAGAAGATAAAGGATTATTTAGCCCCCTCTGGGATGTCAGCTCACGAGGTTTGTGTTCTTTAAATGTTTTTTCTGTGATTAATGTCTTATCAACGAAGTTGTAACATTGGATAAGAACAAGCTCTGATATCTTGTTTTTTTTGTTGTTTTCTTTTGTGAGCAGTTCTCACGGGTTGTCAAGACCAGAATAAACCCTGTTTTATGACTCTACATAGTGCGTTCGTTGATCCTTGAGGTTGCTACAGTGAGAACTCCCGTCTGCTGAGCGCGGGTAGATAATGGACGGTGCCGACAACGAGCAACAGGTGCCACCATCAGCCATGGCGATGCACAGCAAGGAAGGAGCCACCGCTGGAAGGTCCAGGTGCCCCGAAAAATAAGTGTTGCCCTGGTTAAAGGACTAACTTGAATTCTTCTACAAGAGAGAGAGAGAAAATGGACTGTTAAAGGAATTAAGACTAATCTCTCTCTATTAATGAACAAAGCAAAAGACTGGAATATTTTCTATTGTTTAAATTTCTACTGCTTAAGTGACTGATATTCATACAGTGTTAAATTTGATGTTGTGATAAGTAACCTGCACATTCAGTGGATTTCAGTAAGTACCAGAAGATAAATATTCTGGCTTGGTAAAGATATTTAATAGTGTTTCGTAGTTACAGTTATTTAAATCTTGACTTTAAGTTATATCTAAAGAGTTATAACTGTGCTTAAGGTTACAACAGTAAGCTAAAATAAGATCAACATTCATTCACTCATTACCAAATCGAATTTAAGCTGCTTCATCAAATTCTGCACTTAAGTCTAAGTTACAAATAAAAATTAAATAGAATAAATAAAAACTCCAACAATGGCAGAGCATGAGGTTAATCCAGTAGTAAATGAAGATGTTGATGTGGAACAACCTCATACAGACAAGGAATTACAAGCAGCAGAAGGCACAGCTGATGATGTCTCTACTACCTCACAAAGAGCACGGAGAAGCCAAAGAGTCCGTACACTGACGGAAAAGGGCCAAGAACTCCACAAGGAGCTCGTAGAGAAGGCTGCATGTCGTTTCAGAGGACACTATGAGAAGTGGAAAGCTGCTGTTAAGGACGCTAAAGGAGCCATAGATGATAAGTACTCAGAGGATCTGCTACAGGACCATGTCTCCAAGGTTTCAAATGCTTCTGAGGGTGTGAATGCTGCCTATGTTGAGTTGAGACGCATTGAATCTCCAGATAATGAGACAAGACGGAGAATGGATACATGTGAAGCCATAACAAAGACAATTATCGGAGCAGTAGCAAAGTGCTCTAACCCAAGTAAATCTGAAGTTCAAGGAGATGAAAACTGGAAAGAGACTGAGCCTATATCTAAGTTAGTAGCCTCAGACAAGATGAGTGTAAAGTCACACCACACTAAGCTCTCTTCTCGCTCAAGGGTCTCCTCTAGAAGCTCCAGCAGGCTTTCAGCCAAAAGACAAGATGCAGCTGCTGATGTTGCAGCAAATGAAGCTGCTCTGCAAGTTCTGCTTGAACAAGAAACTCATATGAAGGAAATCAAAAGACAAGAAGCGGAAATAGCACAAAGACAGAGAGCTCTAGAAGCTAAGCGCAGAGAAGTAGAGCGACTTGAGACAATAAAAAAGCTAAATGCAGCAAAGGCTCGACAGCAGGTGTATGAACAAAGTGAATGTTCAGATGAAGAGATATACAGCCTACTTCACTGCAGTCCTGCCAAAAACAATGAAGTCAAGTCTGAAAACAATGACTCACATTGCAAACAGTGTTCTTCACCGCAAATTATGACACCTCAACGAGAAGTGAACACGACAGATCTGGTCAAAGCATTTGCAGAGTCTCTTAGTGTAAGCCGTCTTCCAGTACCAGAGCCAACAATATTCAGTGGCGATCCTATTAGATATAATGATTGGAAGATTTCCTTTCAAACTCTGATCGAAAGGAAAAATATACCAGTTGAAGAGAAGACTTATTACCTGAGAAAGTATGTAAGTGGGCCTGCAAAGAAGGCAATAGAAGGCTACTTTCCGCTTGGCTCAGAATCAGCATACTATGCAGCATGGTCAGTTCTCGAAGAGAGGTATGGCAATCCCTTCCTCGTAGCCAAAGTCTATCGAGACAAACTCGATGCATGGCCAAAGATAAGCTCTAAAGACAGTATGGAACTTCAGGCATTTGCTGACTTCCTCTGCTGCTGCAAGACAGCCATGTTACAAATGAAGGGGCTTGAAGTGTTCAATGACTGCAATGAAAACCAAAAAATGCTTGCAAAACTCCCAGATTGGCTCACTTCAAGATGGAATAGAAAGGTTATGGAAGTGCAAGAGGAAAACCACACCTTCCCGAGCTTCAGCCAATTTGTGGACTTCATCTCACGGGAAGCCAAAATTGCCTGTAACCCTATAACATCTCTTTTCGCTCTGAAACCAATTGAAATTGAAAGTACAAAAACACCAAAGAACAAAGGCTATGGAGCAAAGGTACTGGCAACTAACTTAAATGAAAGATCTGTCAGTATTAGTTGTGCGTACTGTGAGAAGTTGGGTCACAGCCTACTTAACTGCTGGAAGTTTATGAGTGAGAGTATTCATGAGAGACTAAATTTTGTTCAAGACAAGAAGTTATGCTTTGGCTGTCTAAAGTCTGGTCACCACTCCAAGGATTGTGAAAGCAGAGCCACCTGTGATACATGTGATAAAAAACATCCAACATGTCTTCATGATAACCGTACCAGAGAAGAAAGAACAAGAAAAAATCAAACCAGCAGTGACAGGACAAGACAAAGAAACCCAGACACTTTACAAGACGATACCGTCACACCAACAACAAGCGAAGCAACATCTAACAGAGTCGCACAGAATGTTGATGACACTCACACATCCTCCATTGTTCCAGTATGGGTGTCAGCTGAAGGCAAGCCAGAGCATGAAGTTCTTGTGTACGCGCTCCTTGATACGCAGAGCGACACGACTTTTATTCTCGAAGAAACAGCACAAGCTCTGCATATTAAAAGTAAATCAGCTCAGCTAAGGCTTACCACCATGTCATCAAGAAACACAGTTGTGTCGTGTCGCAAGCTCTCAGGTCTACAAGTAAGAGGATTTTATTCAAATAAGACAATTTCCCTACCAGTAACATATGCAAGGGACTTCATACCTGCAAACCGAGATCACATTCCAACCCCTGGAACAGCCAAGGCATGGCCTCATCTTGAATGCATTGCGGAGGAGATCGCTCCACTACAAAGCTGTGATATTGGCCTACTGATTGGCTACAACTGCCCCCAAGCACTTGTTCCTCGTCAAGTTGTGTCAGGAAACGAAAATCAGCCGTTTGCACAAAGGACTGATCTGGGATGGAGTATTGTGGGTTATGGCAATCCATGTCTCGATTATGGAGATCCTTTCGGAGTAAGTCATCAAGTCATTGTGAAGGAAGTGGTGCCGGATATTCAAACCTCCTCAAACATCACCAACAAGGTTCACTATGTTTTCAGAACTCAAATAAAGGAAATGATCTCCCCTACAGAGGTCCTGAAAATGTTGGAATCTGACTTTGTTGAGAAGTTCCCAGAAGATGTAAACATCTCTCAAGAAGATCTCAGATTTCTAGCAACGATAAAGAAAGGCATTAGACACAAGGAGGATGGCCATTTTGAGATGCCACTCCCATTCAAGAGTGAAAGGTCTAACCTGCCAGATAACAAGGCATGTGCTATTCATCGCCTCAAATGTTTAGGAAAAAAGCTCAAGAGGAACAAGCAGTACTACATGGACTACAAGAAGTTCATGGATGAGATAATAGCCCTTGGGGATGCTGAAAGAGTACCAGAGCAAGACATCGACAAGAGACCAGCTTGGTACATCCCACACCATGGGGTGTATCATCCCCAAAAACCCGGAAAGATTCGTGTTGTCTTTGACGCCTCCGCCAAGTTCAGAGGCACCTCACTAAATGACCATCTCCTGACTGGTCCAGAGCTAACAAACACCCTGCTTGGAGTCTTGTGTCGCTTCCGAAGAGGCCCAGTGGCTTTCATGTGTGATATTGAACGCATGTTCCACCAGTTTCATGTGAATGCTTGCGATCAAGATTACCTGCGGTTCTTGTGGTGGGAGAACGGAGACCTAGAAACTCCATTCACTGTCTACCGAATGAAAGTACACTTATTCGGCGCAGCGTCCTCTCCAGGTTGCGCAAACTATGGCCTCAAACACCTCGCAGCTGAAGGAGAAGGAAGTTTTGATGAAGAAACCATCAAGTTCATCAAAACTAACTTCTATGTCGATGATGGACTAGGAAGTGTCGACACTGAAGATCAAGCAATTCAGCTGGTCAATGAAGCACGCAAGCTCTGCAGGACGGGCAACCTTCGGCTGCATAAGTTCATCTCAAACAGCACCCAAGTTCTAGCTTCGCTTCCAAAGGAAGAATGTGCTGTAGTTGCCAAAGATCTAGATATGGCACTTGGTGAAGTGCATATGGAGAGAGCACTTGGCGTACAATGGTGTGTGGAATCAGACCAATTCCAGTTCCGAGTGGTTGTTAAGGAAAATCCACTCACCCGAAGAGGAGTATTATCCACAGTCGCCTCTGTGTTCGATCCATTTGGGTTTGTGTCGCCTTTCATTTTGCTAGGAAAGCAAATCTTGCAACAAATGTGCAGAGATAAGCTCAGCTGGGATGATAGCTTACCTGACAGTCTTCGACCTAAGTGGGAGTCTTGGCTGCGGGACCTGGGAAACCTGGCAGATGTAAAGATTTCCAGATGCTACATTCCTTCAAACTTCAAGGCACAACACTACGAACTGCATCATTTTTCCGATGCAAGTGCATCTGGATATGGCATGTGCACCTACCTGAGAGCAGTAAACACATCTGGTGAAGTTTACTGCACCTTGGTGATGGGAAGATCGAGAGTTCCACCATCCAAAGTCACAACTATACCACGTCTAGAGTTGTCAGCGGCCGTTGTTGCTGTTCGCACCGGTGACATGCTAAAAAAGGAATTGGGAATAGAAATATCAGAAGAAAGGTACTGGACTGACTCTAAAGTGGTGCTTGGCTATATCAGTAATGAGGCCAGAAGGTTTCACGTGTTTGTCGCAAACCGTGTCGAACGCATCAAACAAAGTACAGAGTCAACACAATGGTGGTATGTAACTTCCAAAGACAATCCGGCAGACCACGCCTCAAGAGGCCTTACAGCAGAACAACTTGTAGCTTCAAACTGGTTCAAGGGCCCAGATCTTCTCTGGCAGAAGGTCATAACCAGTAGTGTACTCAAGGTGGGAGAGTTATCAAACAGTGACCCAGAGGTCAGGAAAGTTCAAGTCCACACGATACAAGCAGAAGAACAAAGGTCACTGTTAGATCGGCTTCAGAAGTTTTCCGACTGGTTGAGAATGATTAAAGCTGTGGCCAGACTCAAGCGCTATGTTAAAGAATCAAAGGATCACAAGAAGTCATGTAACATTGTTAACCTACAAGAGAGAAAAGAAGCAGAGGTAACCATAATAAAGATGGTCCAAGCAGCAGCGTTTACTCAGGAGATAAAAACCTTACAACATCATGAGGTGATGCAGACCAAAAACAGGGTCAGCAAGTTATGTCCATTTCTCGACAACCAAGGCATTCTTCGGGTAGGCGGACGCTTAACACATGCTGCTTTGCATCCTAATGTCAGACATCCTGTGATCCTGCCAAGAAACAGTCATGTGTCTACATTACTCGTCAAACATTATCACGAGAAGACATACCATCAAGGAAGAGGAATCACGATGAACGAGCTGCGAGCTAACGGATACTGGATACTTGGATGCAGTAAGATTGTTTCATCTTACATCTATAAATGTGTAAAATGCAGAAAATTCAGAAGGTGCACAGAGCAGCAGAAGATGGCAGACCTCCCGGAGGATAGGATGGAAACTACACCACCATTCACCTACTGTGGGATGGATTGCTTCGGTCCTTTTTACATCAAGGATGGCCGCAAGGAGTTAAAGCGTTATGGATTGTTAATCACCTGCATGTGCTCCAGAGCAGTACATCTTGAGATGCTTGATGATCTATCAACGGATTCCCTCATCAACTCTTTACGTGCATTCATAGCCATCAGAGGTACAGTTCGGCAGATAAGATGTGATCAAGGCACGAACTTTGTCGGCACCAGAAATGAGTTTGCTGAAGCATTCAAGGAAATGGATCAAGCAAAGCTGGAAAAACTGGACTGCGAGTTTCTCATGAACACCCCAGCGTCAAGTCACATGGGTGGTGTCTGGCAAAGACAAATCCGCACCATAAGAAGTGTACTCACGTCAATCCTGGATCAATCAAGCAAACAACTCGACAGCTCTTCTCTAAGGACATTCCTGTATGAGGTTATGGCAGTCATCAATAGCAGGCCATTGACTACTGACCAACTGTGTGATCCATCAAACCCAGAACCTTTAACGCCAAACCACATACTGACCATGAAGTCAACAATCATCTCCCCACCTCCAGGAAGGTTTGTAAAGGAAGATCTTTATCTCCGTAAGAGGTGGCGTCTTGTTCAACTCCTCGCCAACACTTTCTGGACAAGGTGGAAAAAAGAGTATTTGTTAAACCTTCAAGGTAGACAGAAGTGGACCAAGGAGCATAGAAATGCTAAGGTCGATGATGTTGTTCTCCTGAAGGATGAGATAACTCCACGCAGCCAGTGGAAATTGGCGAAGATCACTGAAGTCTACCCTGGAAAGGATGGAATAGTGAGGAAGGTGAAATTGTTAATGAGTGATCAAAACCTGGACGAAGAAGGAAAACGTACCTCCAAACCCGTTCATCTGGAAAGGCCCATTCAGAAGACAGTCGTTCTGATGGAGGCGGAAGATGATTCTCAACCTCGCTCTGCCTAAAATATAGTTCATATTCTTTAATTCATAAGCTATTCATTAGTCATAGTTGATAATTTGTTCTTTAAAAATCACAAGTGATTGGTGGGAGTGTAACAGTATTAGCATTTAATGTCCCATTGAGCTGTGTCCAGGCATGCTCTTTTTGCGCCATCTACTGGTAGATTATAGCAGGTACAATTGTTTTATGTTTGGGTTTCTGCCTGAGCCCATTTTGCTGAGACACATGCTATCTGCAGGCTGTAGCTGCCGGTTAGCTCCACTAAGAATGAAAGAAACGTGAAAATTTGAGATAAAATTAAGAAATAAGAGAGAAAGAAGATAGAGAAGAAGATAAAGGATTATTTAGCCCCCTCTGGGATGTCAGCTCACGAGGTTTGTGTTCTTTAAATGTTTTTTCTGTGATTAATGTCTTATCAACGAAGTTGTAACATTGGATAAGAACAAGCTCTGATATCTTGTTTTTTTTGTTGTTTTCTTTTGTGAGCAGTTCTCACGGGTTGTCAAGACCAGAATAAACCCTGTTTTATGACTCTACATCGTGCGTTCGTTGATCCTTGAGGGTGCTACATGAACATTCTTTGTCTTCAGACCAACTCGCTTCATTGCATTTCTTGACTTCTTTAAATGCACATCATCTGTTTATCACATTAAAATTAGTATGATCACCTAATCTTTTGCCATAACAAACCTTGTATACACAATGAATAAACAATGTATACACACCTGGTATCCTGGTTTGCACTGTAATTTCTTTATAAGTCATGTGATGTTGTTGAAGATCATGAAATTCTGAGAGGAAGATATAGAAGTAAGTGGCTTAATGTACATCAATACATGAATGCATGGGTTTTCTAACCGGGGTCAGGGGACCCACAACAGGCCTCCAGAGGGTTGTAAGGGTCTTCATAAAATTCATAAAAAACATAAACATTAATATATTCAAACATTGTTACAGTCACATTTTTAAGTTCTTGATAGAGACATTTAAGTGTTTATATTTGTTTTTTATCTGTAGTATGGGATTTGTATTTCTTTGTAAAACAGAATTCTTTGTAAAGCTTCTATAAAACTAATAAATTTGAACTAAAAATGTTTATCTTCAGGTTTACATGTCCAACATTACTCCTTAGCTAAAGGTTCATCATATATGGTGGGTTTTGGCAATATAAAGTGTAAAAACCTCTGCATAGTAACACATTATACACACCATTAATACATGAATTTATCTTTTGTATATGTGTGTATATGTTTAAATCACCTGAGACATCAGAGCTTGTGGGCTTGGGATCATCCTCATCTTTTTTCCCACTTCTCTGAAGAGTATCTTTAAAGATAGATCATGCAGAAGAAAAATATTTTTTATTAAATAAAAGTTTAGTTAAAAAGTTAAAACACTGTCACACTGAACTTTCTGAATGAGCTGAATATTGACTAATGTTCAAAAGAAGAAAAAAACAAACTAATAAAAAATGGATTGAAAAAACATAAAAGTGCTTTAGCAAGTTCAAAGTTCTACATCAAAGTTAAAACAGGCTAACCATGGTATATAGGAGGTTTGGGCAGTGGGACATTTCTTGACTTCAGACCAGATTGCTTCACTTCATTTCCTGACTGCTTCAAGTTCATATCATCTGTTTAGTACATACAAATAAAGATTGATCACAGAGTTATGGCTCTGTGGCTATGTTTTCTGCATACCAATCATTTCAATATATACAGACCTTCACAGGAAGATGTCTCTGAATTGATGTCACTTTCATCACAGAGCTTATTTTTCCTTTTTCTCTTCTCAGGTAATTCCACAACTGCAGGGTCTGTCATTGAATAAGTAATTGAGTCCTCTGCTGCTGAGACCCCCGTTGTGTAATCTGAGATGTATTGATTTGCTTGATCATAGTCTCCTGTAAGTGGTACATTTATGTATACTATGTGTATAATGGAAATTCAGTCAACTATTTATTCATCATAGAATACATAAATATATAATGATTAGCAAATTTATAAGACCACCTATCATAATATTGAGAAAAAAATCTTCCAGAAATGTTAAATACTTATGTAAAACTAAAATTGTGATTGTCTTATATTAGGCACAACAACTTGAATTTGTGTTCTTATACCCACATTTCAGCATCACATTCATTTTCAATTCAAATGCACCATTATTGCAATTTCTTACCAATTGATGGTCCAACGATCTTCACAATGTCATAAACCTTCCAGTTATGATGTCCATCGACACTTCAATGTTCCATTGTCATCAAAAATCCAACTGATTGGTACAACAGATGTCTGTCCATCACCGAATAAACAAATTCGATACTGAAAGACGCACGCACGCGCACACACACACACACACACACACACACACACACACACACACACACTATTCATAGTCTTTGGATCAAAATCAGGATAACATGCAATAAAAAAGGCAAAAACCCTGCCTTACTGACTTACTTGACTAACTAATCAAACTGAATGCATGAGCGGTATAAGCGCTACCGCATTGTATTCATCTTTATCAATCAATGACAAAGGTATCATGATTGCTTTATGTCTCAGTTGAGTGGTGTCAGTATGTAACATTTTAGTGTGATTCCGAAATCCTTTGAATATGCCAATTATTCTGGAGTCACATGGCTTAGTGTACAAAGGTTCCATTCTGCAAAAAACCTCACAAAAAATCAGATTTTCTTGAACTCCATGTATAAGGCAGTAGCTATCATTGGTCATTCTGTAACATTCTTTTGTCTTTGGCGTACCAGAGTTAACATTTGATTTCTTAGAACTTGATATTGCTTGCCTCTCTGCCAATCTGTTAGCTACTTGAATCAGTGGATCACTTGAACCGCGGATAAACCTCTTGATTTGACCCATATTGTTCTCAAACTTGTATGCTGAACAATAGTGTAATGATCTGTTGTAATTTGCAACATCAGTGAGATGTAGCAAGCAATGCACATTATATGAGATGAAACTCATGCTATACAGGCTGCTACCTTTTTCAACAAAATATGTTAACAGCTCATCTGCATAATCACGATGCTCCATTAGGTTTTCACTGTAAGTGTACAAGATGCGCATTCCAATACTAAGTGAAAGGAAGTGAATATACTTCTCCTTATCGAGAACATATTTCAAAATCACTGGTCCAGTATAAAGCAAAAATGTTCGGAATTCAGTTGCTTTCCAGTGCTTCAGTTCATCTAACCCCCTGGGTTTCCTATTGAATTCAGGAGGTATGTGATGTCGGACAGCTTGATGAAAATAAGTAATGGTGCTAAGATGTCCAGCTGATAATCTATGGGCCAAAGGTCCTTCTTTCCACAGCATCAACATTCGCTTAGTCACTCCTAGATCTACACAATGCATGGGATCTATTGGGAACTGCCTGATCATATCAATGTCCAGATTCAAAAGAATGCTATCTGTTTTGTGATGTTCAGGATTTGTCTTCTGTCTAAATGACTCATTGGTTCTGAGATTTCCTTTATACAAAAAAAGCATTTTGCTCTCATGAACTCCCTTTACATCACAAAAGTCACAGCCATAGCGGCCATTAAACTGAACTATTCCTTTGATGAGGGCTCGTGCTGGTGCATCACATATGATGTTTTTGAGGACAATTCTCTTCCCTTTAAAGCCTGTTTCCATCAGTTCTTGCAGCTCCTCCATAAAATCCCTCAAAAACTCCAAATCATTTGGTTTCTTTGCTCCAGAAAACAGAGCAACAACAAAAGGACTGTTTTTCACTTCATCAATGTTGATGACAGCACACTGAAGTGGCCACATTGTGAGGTTTTTGGACTTGAAAATGGGTAGGCCATCAATATTCAAAGAAATCTCAAAGTGGTCGTATTTTGAAGTGTCTTGCTCAGACAGAGTATGCGTAAGACCTTCCTTTAATCCAAAATATGTGTATTTGCCACCTATCAAAAACAAGATTTTACAGTTCAGTGAAATTTCTGAATAATATTGCCAAATGAGTGCATGGACATTTTCAAAGTTAAAATGTACCTGATTTTTCAGTTATTCTCAAACTGCCAGAACGAGGTGTTTTCAATAGTGTTCGTCCGTCTGCTGGAACATCAATGTCATGTTCCTTCAAAATCTTAAGCAAATGAGTGAGAGAGGTCATGGAGATGTTGAATTTCATTGCCCACTCAGACAGCTTTTTCTCCAGAGACAAAGCTAGCTCTGAGTTAGTTTCACTGGTAACATCCATGGAATCATTTAGTCTATCAATTTCATACCATAGCACTTGATCTTGCATATTAATTATGGTATTCTGTTGTGATTCTGAATCATACTGTTCTTGCAAGTCTTCATTTAGATGCTGCTCCACAACATTCAGCATATTTCCTGAGTCGTCTGATGAGTAGTCTGATTCAAGTTCTCTGGAGGAGTGTTCACTATCAGAAGTGTTTTCATTTTTTTTCTGAAGAGCCAAAATGATCTTTTTTGATTTTCTACGAGCTTTTTGTTGCTGTCTTTTCAATGCCTTAATTGTTGTTTCCAAACCCTAACAGGCCAAAAAGAACTTCTGTATTAGTAAAACATTATATGAAACACATAAATCTTTTACAATTTTTTTTTTGTTTGAGAGGACAACCTTAGCCACTCTCACTGATTACTGTATTTGATAATTGTTTAAGAAGTCTTCTTTGGACAATTGTTGTGTATCCTAAAGAAAGTGTGTATCCTAAAGTACTTTAAACTACACTTTTGTAGATCTACACTTTACATTCTTAATGATGTAGTGTTGCATCTGATGTCTGGGTAAAGTTGCTTGTTATGTTAATAAGAGGATGAATGTCAGTCACTTTGAGTTTTGGTAAATGGGAAGTGACGTTGAAGCTTTTAACATAAAACAGCTATAGTTCCGCAGATAGAAGTTGTTGTTAAAAAACGAATCATATAGCGTGGTGAAATAAGGCTTTTTATCTTTAATATGAGTGTCTAAGAGTAGGCGTACTTCATCTTTTTATCCAAAGAGCAATGATAGTTTATGCTATTCCACCAGTGCAGCATTCTTGCTTACTGTTGTTTTACAGCGCTTGTTAATTATTATGACCGCCGCTAGCGTAGCTAGCGAAAGCGGTCATATAGGGATTGTCAAAGTTTTTTTTTTTTTTTTTTCCCGTCACCTTACTGAATTTTTCGTCAACGATACCAGGGACACCGAAGCACCGGGGAACATGAAATTTGGTGGGCATGTAGCCCCACTAGACTTCTAAGGAAAAATTTCGTTTGGTCCCCGGGGGCCACTCCCCCCCCGCGCTGGGCCCCCCCAAACCCAAAAAAATGCAGTTTTTCCTAAATAACTACCTGAACCGTGGCACCGAGGATGAAGAAATTTTTATGGTATGTTGGTCTACTAGACTTTTACGAAAAAATTTCGTTTGGTCCCCGGGGGCCACTCCCCCAGCCGCTCTGGGGCCCCCGTAAATTTTTCGTCAACGATACCAGGGACACCGAAGCACCGGGGAACATGAAATTTGGTGGGCATGTAGCCCCACTAGACTTCTAAGGAAAAATTTCGTTTGGTCCTCGGGGGCCACTCCCCCCCCCCCCCGCGCTGGGCCCCCCCAAACCCAAAAAAATGCAGTTTTTCCTAAATAACTACCTGAACCGTGGCACCGAGGATGAAGAAATTTTTATGGTATGTTGGTCTACTAGACTTTTACGGAAAAATTTCGTTTGGTCCCCGGGGGCCACTTCCCCCCCCCCGCGCTGGGGCCCCCGTAAATTTTTCGTCAACGATACCAGGGACACCGAAACACCGGGGAACATGAAATTTGGTGGGCATGTAGCCCCACTAGACTTCTACGGAACAATTTCGTTTGGTCCCTGGGGGCCACTCCCCCCCCGCGCTGGGCCCCCCCAAACCCAAAAAAATGCAGTTTTTCCTAAATAACTACCTGAACCGTGGCACCGAGGATGAAGACATTTTTATGGTATGTTGGTCTACTAGACTTTTACGGAAAAATTTCGTTTGGTCCCCGGGGGCCACTCCCCCCCCCGCGCTGGGGCCCCCGTAAATTTTTCGTCAACGATACCAGGGACACCGAAGCACCGGGGAACATGAAATTTGGTGGGCATGTAGCCCCACTAGACTTCTACGGAAAAATTTTGTTTGGTCCCCGGGGGCCACTCCCCCCCCGCGCTGGGCCCCCCCAAACCCAAAAAAAGGCAGTTTTTCCTAAATAACTACCTGAACCGTGGCACCGAGGATGAAGAAATTTTTATGGTATGTTGGTCTACTAGACTTTTACGGAAAAATTTCGTTTGGTCCCCGGGGGCCACTTCCCCCCTGGGGGGGGACATTTTTATGGTATGTTGGTCTACTAGACTTTTACGGAAAAATTTCGTTTGGTCCCCGGGGGCCACTCCCCCCCCCCGCGCTGGGGCCCCCGTAAATTTTTCGTCAACGATACCAGGGACACCGAAACACCGGGGAACATGAAATTTGGTGGGCATGTAGCCCCACTAGACTTCTACGGAAAAATTTCGTTTGGTCCCCGGGGGCCACTCCCCCCCCCCCCCCCCCGCGCTGGGCCCCCCCAAAACCAAATAAATGCAGTTTTTCCTAAATAACTACCTGAACCGTGGCACCGAGGATGAAGAAATTTTTATGGTATGTTGCTCTTAAGGGCCCACATCAACCTAGCCCATAATCACTCATTTGTGATTTGCGCCCCTCCCATAAAAAATGAAAATGCATTATTATTCTGCTTTAATCGCCCCTATCTTCAGTGGAGATGTTCAGAACTGCACCATATTTCATGTGTATGATTAACTTGACATCCTCTGGGGGTATCCTCTGCTAAGTTTCGTAGAATTTCATCCATGGGGGGGTATAAAATAAATTCATTTATGTGCACATTTAGTGACTGTACACTCATCGGCCTGTAGATGGTGCTGTTGAGCGAAGGGTTGCTGGTTTAGGATGATACTGTCACACACACACATGCAGGAATACAAACAAACGCAAGCATGCACACACACTGACATCCACACGCACAGACACACACCCATACACACACATACAAATCCACATGCACAGACACACACACACAAACACACACGCGCACACATGTACGCACACATACATACACGCACAGACACACACACACACACACACAGACACACACATACACAAACACACACACATACACACACACACACACACACACACACACACACACACACACACACACAGACAGACATGCACATACTACTACTTTTTTTAGGTATATACATAAACACGCAATACAGCCAAATTACTCCACGTCATTTATTTTTGTGGAAAGCCAGTGCAGGCCTGAGCGGCGGTCATATTTTGTACCGCGATGCGGTACATCTAGTTGAAATATAAGTATAAATAAAAAAAAATAATATATTGAAATATAAAGTTAGTAATGTTGTAATGATCTGACATAACAGGCCTAACAATTCACAAATACTGATATGCAAACTAGCTGCAGCTAGCAATTTTGGTGTGATTACTGAAGGTAAAATGGCTGGTGCACATGTAGCATGTGTGAGCAGTACTCTGCTAAAAAAAAAAAGACCAGACCACATTGCACATCTAAAAGTATGTAAATAGGCCACTCACCATTTCTGCGGTGTAACAATACCATGCACAACTTTTTCTTCTTCTTTACATGTTTTATGGTGGTTGGAAGACCAGCTTAGATGGTGCATTTACCACCGCCAACTGGACCGGAGTGTGAAGCATTCACAATGAGCTCACGCTTTACACACATGCTGAGGATCACAGTATGAGGATCAGATGAACTCACCTTGAGCTCACGCTTTACACACATGCTGAGGATCACAGTATGAGGATCAGATGAACTCACGTTGAGCTCACGCTTTACACACATGCTGAGGATCACAGTATGAGGATCAGATGAACTCACCTTGAGCTCACGCTTTACACACATGGTGAGGATCACAGTATGAGGATCAGATGAACTCACGTTGAGCTCACGCTTTACACACATGCTGAGGATCACAGTATGAGGATCAGATGAACTCACCTTGAGCTCACGCTTTACACACATGCTGAGGATCACAGTATGAGGATCAGATGAACTCACGTTGAGCTCACGCTTTACACACATGCTGAGGATCACAGTATGAGGATCAGATGAACTCACGTTGAGCTCACGCTTTACACACATGCTGAGGATCACAGTATGAGGATCAGATGAACTCACCTTGAGCTCACGCTTTACACACATGCTGAGGATCACAGTATGAGGATCAGATGAACTCACCTTGAGCTCACGCTTTACACACATGGTGAGGATCACAGTATGAGGATCAGATGAACTCACGTTGAGCTCACGCTTTACACACATGCTGAGGATCACAGTATGAGGATCAGATGAACTCACGTTGAGCTCACGCTTTACACACATGCTGAGGATCACAGTATGAGGATCAGATGAACTCACCTTGAGCTCACGCTTTACACACATGCTGAGGATCACAGTATGAGGATCAGATGAACTCACCTTGAGCTCACGCTTTACACACATGGTGAGGATCACAGTATGAGGATCAGATGAACTCACGTTGAGCTCACGCTTTACACACATGCTGAGGATCACAGTATGAGGATCAGATGAACTCACGTTGAGCTCACGCTTTACACACATGCTGAGGATCACAGTATGAGGATTGTGTGATGTCACTGTGATCATCGCATGATCTCACGTGTTGACTGGGTATTTAACTAGATTAGTTCACATAAACTAATAATGAACTGCACTTCTACAGCATTTATTGATCTTTATTCATGTTAATTTCAACGTTTACTAATAATTATTAAAATCAAAAGTTGTATTTGTTAACATTACTTAATGCACTGTGAACTAACAGGGTACTAAAAGGGTACACTTCTCAGATTAGTAAAGAAGTAAAACAAAGTTGGTAAAGTTTAAAAAAGTTATGAAGTTTAAGCTTATGAACATTTATAAAATGCATATTGTTGTTTTTTATATGTATTTACAAACCATTTTCAATCCTAAAACTTCAAGAAAATCAATGCTAAATATCTGGACAAGTTCTGGGCCAAATCTTAGGTTGATGTCTCAATAAATTAGCTTTAGGAAAGATTTTATTGTGCGCATTACCAAACTTTTCCACTAGATGACATCCAGACTCCACCGATGACTCTTCGATTCCCATATATGTTTTTAGTGATCTGAACCTTATATTTCCATACTATTCCAAATTTTGTGAAGTAGACATCCTATTCAGAAATAGTTAGGGCAGTAATGTTACAGTTTTTCTCAATTGTTTACACACAAATACTGGTACTTGAGACACAATGACCACAACATGTAACTCATTCACCACCCCCTGAACCAGTTCTGCTAAAATACAAGCACAATTCCTGCTTTACACTCAGATTGCAGTTCTAAAACACACCTTTTTCAAAACACTTCACACAATTCTCTGCTTTTGGCACAATTTTCATGCAGAAAATCTCTTGTTCCCTTTCAGTTGCTCACGTTCGACGTAACGTCGACGTGACGACGTAATTGGGATCACTTCAGGGAGCCCTATCAACTTCGAGTGTCTACAGAACGAGCCAATGAACGTTGGCGTGCGTGAATCGCGTCACGCGCCCCCGCCCCGCCGCGCGGGTATAAACAGGAAGCGGGCGCACGCACACATTGTCTTTCACTTCGGAGCCGAGCTTTCGTTTGACTTCTGAACCTACAGACTGCTTACTGAGAACGAGAAGACTCTCATTCGTGTTGGTGTGACGGCGCGATCAGTGGTGGCCGCGAGCATTGCAGCTCTCAACTGCTGTTTTCACAGCACTGCTGTTTGTGTATTGTGTGTGTGTGTCGGTATCGGTGGGCGTTTCCCCTGTGTGTTATTCACACCACGGCTACCCCTGGGTGCCTCAGCACTGAAAGAGAGTTTCTATTTTTTTGTTTTCACTAAAAGAGCAACATAAGCGTGACCCTGCGTCTTTTTCAAGATGTCATTCCGCTTGTGCGTTTCTGGATGCCGTCGTTCCCTGGCGCCAGCAGATGGCCACAGCAGTTGCCTCTCGTGTTTGGGCATTCAACATGCTGAGGCAGCTTTTGTGGATAGTTCATGTTCCCATTGCGGGAATATGACTATCGCAGCGCTTAGATCGAGACTCGCTTACCTCAAGGGAGGTGCAGTCCCCTCGCCTATGCCCCGATCTAGTATCTATTCTGCCCCGCAGAATAGACCTACTTCGGTGCATGACCAGGGTGATCTGAGGATTACCGTGAGGGCTTCCCTGTCGAGTCATCCTCCGCGGGCCCCTCACGCCTCACAAGCGCTGTCGCCATTGGGGCTCCTTAGTGAACGTCTTGGTCCTTCTCCGGAACGGCCAACCGTTTCCTTTGGGGCTCCAGCTGACGATCAGATGTCGATCGCAGCGTCGGAGGGGGAGCTGTCCTCTGGAAATGACGACTCGGCTGCGTTGCCCCCCTCGGGGTGTGTAGCGTTGTCCGAGCCAGATCCAGAATGGACTGCTATGCTTTCCCGGGCCGCCGAGAAGGTCGGGCTTGCGTGGAATCCTCCACCACGTCCCGAACCTTCTCGGTTGGACGATTGGTTTCTCGGGGCGGGCCGTGCTGGTTCTCAGTGCGCCGCCCCGGTACCTTTCTTTCCAGAAGTGCATGAGGAGCTTTCTAGGACGTGGAAGGCACCGTATAGTGCCCGAAGCCGTTCTAGTGGCTCCTCACCCCTCGCCACCCTCGACGGCGGGGCAGCTAAGGGGTATGTGGATATCCCCCCAGTGGAGCGGGCCGTCGCGATGCAGCTGTGTCCGGCGTCCGCTTCCTCTTGGCGGGGTAATCCACGCCTCCCGTCCAAGGCCTGTAAGTTTTCGTCCGGTCTAACGGCGAAGGCTTACAAGGCCTGTGGACAGGCTGCTTCCGCCCTCCATGCCATGGCGCTCTTGCAGGTCCACCAGGCCCAGGCGCTCATGGACATGAACGAGGGTGGTTCTGACCCAGAGCTCCTCCGGGAGCTCCGTGTGGCAACCGACCTCGCCCTCCGGGCGACGAAGGAAACCGCACGTTCAGTTGGTCAGGCGATGTCCACCTTGGTGGTCCAGGAGCGCCACCTTTGGCTCAACCTGGCGGATATGAGGGACACCGATAAATATCGGTTCCTGGATGCCCCTCTTTCCCAGGTTGGGTTGTTCGGCGACGCGGTCGAGAGCTTTGCCCAACAGTTCTCGGCCGCACAGAAGCAGACGGAGGCCATCCGGCACATCCTGCCCCGGCGGACCGCTGCTGCTCCCACCCGTCCGCCGGCCGCAGACCCTCCGTCTACTCGTCGCCGAGGTCGGCCTTCTGCGGCGTCCTCCGCTCCCGCTAAGCCCCAGCAGCAGCAGCAACCATCCAGGCCTCAGCGCGGAGCAAGCCGTAGGAAGCCGACCCCGCCCGTCCAGGCCGCTGCCAAACCAGGAGGCAAGCGACGGTGCAAACGACCCTGAGACGGGCGGCCCGGAGGTGGATCAAGTTGCTCTTCAGGAGATGGCGAAGGCGCCACTCCTTCCCCCGGTGGAGGGCCGGGCGGAGAATCTTTTGTTTCCTTTTCTTTTTGTTCCGCCACTGACCCACGGGTCAGTGGTACCCACATTTTCAAAAAAAGAGCAATTTCTGAAACCTCTGGGCCCCAAGAGGGCGCGCTTGGCAGTCGACGACGCCGCCATGCCTTGTCACTCCCGAGCCCCTCTTCCATCGCCAGCGAGCAGCAGTGGCTGTGTTCCAGACGTGCTGTCGCCTCCTCACACTCACTCTGCCCTTCGTCGGAAGCAGGTATGTGTTGCACCACACACTCAGACCCCACTTCGGGCCGCTGTCCGTCCGAGTCGGGTCCCTGCATTCCGCCGCGCTGCCCCACCCCGGGTACGTCTGTGGTGCCGTTAGTCCCGCTTGCTCGGTCTCTGGGAGCCTGGTTAACGCTTCCCAGCCCGTCTCGCTGGCTCATCCGTACCATCAGACTCGGCTATGCGATTCAGTTCGCCCGGCGTCCCCCTGCTTTCAAGGGCATTCTGTTCACCCATGTTCTGGCGGACAGTGCCCCTGTGCTCAGGGCCGAGATCGCAGTCCTACTGGCGAAGGACGCGATCGAGCCGGTCCCTCCAGCCGATATGAAGACCGGCTTCTACAGCCCGTACTTCATTGTACCCAAGAAAGGTGGTGGGTTACGACCAATCTTGGACCTGCGCGTCCTGAACCGGTCCCTTCACAGGCTACCGTTCAAGATGCTGACGCAGAAACGCATTTTCAAATGCATCCGTCCCCAAGATTGGTTTGCAGCGATCGACCTGAAGGACGCGTACTTTCATGTCTCGATTCTCCCTCGACACAGACCGTTTCTTCGCTTTGCGTTCGAGGGACGGGCATATCAGTACAAGGTCTTACCCTTCGGGCTGGCCCTGTCGCCCCGCGTCTTCACGAAAGTCGCGGAGGCGGCCATTGCTCCCATGTGCGAGCGTGGTGTTCGCATTCTCAACTACCTCGACGATTGGCTTATTCTGGCCCAGTCGAGAGAGCAGTTGTGCGAACACAGGGACTTGGTGCTCAGTCACCTCAGCCACCTAGGGCTTCGGGTCAACTGGGAAAAGAGCAAACTCACCCCCGGGCAGAGGATCTCTTTTCTCGGTATGGAGTTGGACTCGGTCAACATGACAGCGCGCCTCACCGAGGCCCGTGTCCAGTCAGTGTTGAACTGCGTGAGCACGCTCAGACGCAGAACAGCGGCACCACTGAAACTCTTTCAGAGGCTCCTGGGGCATATGGCATCTGCAGCCGCGGTTACGCCGCTCGGATTGCTTCATATGAGGCCGCTCCAACACTGGCTCCACGATCGAGTCCCGAGATGGGCGTGGCAGAGCGGCTCGTGCCGGGTCCAAGTGACTCCGCACTGTCGCCAAACTCTCAGCTTGTGGTCGGACCCTTCGTTCCTGCGGGCAGGTGTTCCCCTGGAACAAGTGTCCAGGCACTCTGTGGTCTCCACGGATGCCTCTGCCACCGGCTGGGGGGCCACGTACAACGGGCATGCAGCTTCAGGTCTGTGGACGGGGCCTCAACTGCATTGGCACATCAACTGCCTCGAGTTGTTAGCAGTACGTCTTGCACTGAGCCGTTTCAAAACGCTGCTACTAGGCAAGCACGTACTGGTCCGTACGGACAGCACTGCGACCGTTGCGTACATCAACCGCCAAGGTGGTCTACGTTCCCGCCGCATGTCACAACTCGCCCGCCATCTCCTCCTCTGGAGTCAGAAGCATCTGAGGTCGCTTCGTGCCGTTTACATTCCTGGCCTGCTCAATCGTGCAGCCGACGAGCTCTCACGTCAGCAGGTGCTGCCGGGAGAATGGCGACTCCATCCCCAGGTGGTCCAGCTGATTTTCAGGCGCTTCGGGACCGCACAGGTAGATCTGTTTGCCGCTCCGGACACGTCTCACTGCCAGTTGTTCTATTCCCTGATCGAGGGGACCCTCGGCTCGGATGCTCTGGCACACAGCTGGCCCCGGGGCCTACGCAAGTATGCATTTCCCCCAGTGAGCCTTCTTGCACAGACCTTGTGCAAAGTCAGGGAGGACGAGGAGCAGGTCTTGTTAGTTGCGCCGTATTGGCCCAACCGGACCTGGTTCCCGGAACTAGTGCTCCTCGCGACAGCCCCTCCCTGGCCCATCCCTCTGAGAGAGGATCTGCTCTCTCAGAGACGGGGCACCCTATGGCACCCGCGTCCAGACCTCTGGAAACTCCATGTCTGGTCCCTGGACGGGACGCGGAGGTTCTAAGTGACCTACCCCCTGCGGTAGTTGACACCATCACTTCCGCTAGAGCCCCCTCTACGAGGCGCCTCTATGCATTGAAGTGGAACCTGTTCGTTGACTGGTGCTCATCTCATGAGGAGAACCCCCGATCTTGCTCGATCAGAGCCGTGCTTTCCTTCCTGCAAGAAGGGCTGGAGCGAAGGCTGTCTCCCTCCACCCTTAAAGTGTATGTTGCCGCTATTGCTGCACATCACGATGCTGTTGATGGTAAGTCTTTGGGAAAGCATGACCTGATCGTCAGGTTCCTGAGGGGAGCAAGGAGACTGAATCCTCCTCGCCCACTCTCTATACCCTCTTGGGATTTGTCTCTGGTCCTTTCGGCACTTCAGAGACCACCCTTTGAGCCTCTGCAATCAGCTGAGTTAAAAATTCTGTCCTGTAAGACAGTACTCCTGGTTGCATTGGCCTCTATCAAGAGGGTAGGGGACCTGCATGCATTTTCGGTCGACGAATCGTGCCTAGAATTCGGCCCGGATAACTCTCACGTCATCCTGAGACCCCGGCCCGGATACGTGCCCAAGGTTCCTACCACTCCCTTCCGGGACCAGGTAGTGAACCTGCAAGCGCTGCCTTCGGAGGAGGCAGACCCAGCCCTGGCTTTTCTCTGTCCCGTTCGCGCTCTGCGTCTGTACGTGGACAGAACGCAAAGCCTCAGGACCTCAGATCAGCTCTTCGTCTGTTACGGAGGCCAGCAGAAAGGGAAGGCTGTCTCCAAGCAGAGGATGGCCCACTGGATAGTGGATGCCATCGCCTTGGCTTACGAAGCCCAAGGCGTGCCCTGCCCGCCTGGGTTGAAAGCCCACTCCACTAGGAGTGTCGCTTCTTCCTGGGCGCTGGCACACGGCGCCTCGCTGACAGACATCTGTAGAGCTGCGGGCTGGGCGACACCTAACACGTTCGCTAGGTTTTATAGCTTACGTGTTGAGCCGGTTTCTTCCTGTGTGCTCGCTTCTACTAGCCGGTAACACCGAAGTTCCCGCTCTAGTGTCGGCTTGCTGCGCCACTCCCTTCCTAGGAACGGATACGTGCGCTTTTTACTCCAGTCGAGTTCCCCACTTGGCGAACCCTGTGAGTTCCTCCGCACCCCTTCGGCAGTCGGACGTTGCGGAGCGTCCGACGCCAGGCCTAGTGCTTGGATGCTTGTGTAACTTGTGCTAGGCTGGGTTCCATATGTGGTGATCCCTGCGCCGATCCCATATGTGTATTCCTCCACGACCAGCTCCCTGCGGTGAGCCCGTGTCTTCCCTCGGCAGAGTCTGCTCTGCCGTCACTGTCGGTGTAGTCTCCCCCTTTGGCTGGAGCCACCCCAGTGACATTCCATATGTCGCACTGCCCCTTCGGCCAGTCCATATGTGTATTCTCCACATGTTACCTCCCTTCGGGCAGGATGTGGCTCCGCAGCGTTCTTTCCCCTGGAGGGGTACGCTTTCCCAGTGTTATCCAAGAGTTCCGCTGTGTGGGGTGTAATGGAACAGCAGTTGAACTCCCTCTACGCAGGTCTTCCGCCCCAACAGTTGGGGGTCTGAGAGTCTTGCGTAGGGCGCTGGATGTGGCAGCAACCGTGGCGTTTTCCATGGGATCCCAATTACGTCGTTACGTCGAACGTGAGCGACTGAAAGGGAACGTCTCGGTTACTGATGTAACCCTCGTTCCCTGAAGGAGGGAACGGGAGACGTAACGTCCCGTCGCCACCGTTGCTGACCATCGCTGCATGGCCGTCACAAATCTCGGCTCCTCAGCGAAAAACAATGTGTGCGTGCGCCCGCTTCCAGTTTATACCCGCGCGGCGGGGCGGGGGCACGTGACGCGATTCACGCACGCCAACGTTCATTGGCTCGTTCTGTAGACACTCGAAGTTGATAGGGCTCCCTGAAGTGATCCCAATTACGTCGTCACGTCGACGTTACGTCTCCCGTTCCCTCCTTCAGGGAACGAGGGTTACATCAGTAACCGAGACGTTTTCACAAGGAACACACTGCCATTCAAATATGCACACTGACTCATCACATGGGCAAACACCCATCACACAGTTTTACAATTAGCAATCAGAGCTTTAGCATAAAATGGCAACAGGTGAGCTCTTCAATGGAGCAATGGATGCCAACATTGGATTTTTTTTTTTTTTTTTACTGTAACTGTATACAGTCAATTCTTCTGTTGTTTTGTATGTAGACCACTGTATGTACAACTTTGTGTTGGTTGGGATGTACACTGTGTACATTGTTTTTGTGGGAAAAATAAAATATATTTGTTACCGTGTATTTGTGTGTTCTGAGTATAAAAACAATATTCTCAACACACTTATGTATGTACTGTCTGTAGTAAGTGTAACACTGAACAAAAAAAGAAAAACATACATTTTGAATGTATGTTTATGTGTAGTACATATGTGTAGTAGCAATAATCGATATAGTCTAATTGCAGTTATTTAGACCACACCACCTACAAGCTCCAGGTCTTTTTTTGGTTTATGACAGGTGGTCGATCTCCTCTGATATGAGAGGTGTAGGCTACTTTGTTTGGGGTGCTCCAAAGTCATGTATTTAGACCAGTTACTGCTGTTTTAATTCTGTAATACCGTAGTAATGTATGTATTGCAATGTACACTAGTCATGTATTACACCTCTGTAGATGCTATCTTCAGTCTAAAAAATGTATTTAATCAAGTAACCAAGATCTGGAGCTTGTGTATTGTGGTCATAGTTTTCCCTCGACAAACGCACGTCGATAAATTAGGGAATGAACTTGCGCTCCCGGTTCAGCGCAAAGAGGAGGTGTATTCCGGGGGAAACGTTCCCTGGTGCTATTTTGCAGTTCCAGAAAACAATTCCGCCACAGACCAGGAAAAACTGGTCTTTAAGGGCGCATTTTAAGGGCGCATGCTTTGCCATAATGTAGCGTGTGCACAACGCGCATACACTTTGCTTCTCTCATCTACACACAGACGCAGCAGTTGCCATTTTTGCAAACCATACATAATTACAAGGAAAAATATTCCTCATGAGGGAAATCATTGTGGTGTCCATGAAGATGTGAAAAAATAGGCATAAATTTAGCTTACACATTTACCAAAATTCTTATACTCTTGTTTAACCGAAGCTAATTTGGGTGGGTTTCTTCCATCCCCATACAATGTTACTTTTCTGTCTTTTTAATGTGAGATGTCGCTCTGATTGGTTTATTTCACGTTACGCCAAAACCACACCAATGAGTAATGTAGCTACTTCAGACCAACCCATTTTAGATTTGCGTCGGGCGCAAGAGTCATTTATCCCGCCGGTATAATAGCAACAGCACCCGATATCCACCCACAAAGTTACTTGTGTTTCTCGTTTGATACTTGCGTTTCAGATCGTTAAAATAGGGCCCTGCTAGTGTAATGGAAGAATGACTTGATTTGAGACATGTGTTTTGATGGTTTTAGTGCATTTTGAAAGTTGGTTAGGAGAATTGTGTGAAGAGTTTTGAAAAAATAAATGACTTTAGGATAGAGTCCTAGCAATTGTAAATATGGCATCTGCATTTGACACGTTTTAATTGCTTTCCTTTTTAGTATTTTGAGACGTATAATAAAGGGCAAACACAGGGATTAAAACTGCTCATGTGGCTTTTTGTAAAATGTTCACATGAATTCAAGATCATCACTTTTATAGTTGACAATAGTGTAAAATATAATTATACACCCTTCAACCTATTTTTTTCTCATGTAACTGGTGGAATTTTCCTAATTATATCATTGTTTATTATGAAATGCTCTTGACATGCTGATTAATAATGCTAAATTTTGAAGGGAAAAAAAACATATAAACTTGTTTATTTAAAAAGGTTGGAGGCATTTGTATTACTAATTGGCTAATTGTATTTGCTGGACCGCGAGATGTAATGACAAGGTAGCGTTGTAATTAAGTCTCTCTGTCTGCTATTGATGACCCCTGATATGACTTCTGGAAGCATCTTACTCAGTACTTGTAGTCGGTATAGGGTCTAACATAGGCCTAGATGTTGTTGATTTAGATGATTTAACAAGTTTATACCATTCTTCCTCTTCTATAGCAAAAAATTACTGGAATTTCCATTTTGTGTTCCATTTTCCGGACTGCTCTCTTGCTGCTTTTCCGGACTGCTCTCTATGATGCACCCAGAATACATCGCGGCATGAAGCATGTCACCATTGATGAGATTCATGCTGTGAATCTTGATGTCTGTTTGTGTCTAAACCTTGCAGGAGTTTAAAAGTGTTTTGTGTACAATGTGTTTTTAAACAGGAGCTCAAAACTTTTTGTACAAGTTTTTTTTTTAATTATTCAGTTTATCTAATTAAAACACTGCTGGATCTCATTTTAGTCACAGTCACAGAGTAACTAAAATCAATTATTCTCAAGATATCAGTAAATAAGGCCAGCGATGAGTATGACAGCTGTATCATCAACAAGAGGCCAACATCATTTGATCACAATTTCTCTTGCTGCTCTTGCTATAACAAACAGATACACCAGCCAGAGAAAAACTAATGTTAAAAAATCTAATTAAGAGCCCAACTAAAGCACTGATCTCCTTAATGGTGGCATCAAACCAACTATCATTTTCAATAAAACATCAACATCTAAACCTCTGCTAATTCTTAATAAGAACTTTTGTAGATGTATGGCAGAAATAAGGTCAACCTGGTTAGTTATAAGTGAAGCTGGTAATGCTGTTTATAAAATTGTTTAATCCTCCTCGGCTGAGATCTTGAGAGATTTGTCTTTTTATCTTCAGTTGATTTCATCTAAGGCTCTGGCTGGAAATCAGTTGTAGTTCTTGTGTTTCTCTTTTTTTTCTGTTCTTCTTGTTCCTCTGTCCAGTGATTCTGCTTGTTATCACTTTATCTCATTAACTCCAACACTGATTCAGTGTTACATTTAACACCCTAGTGTGCACACCGAGCAGTGTTCATTTCATCTGAGCTAAGCCATGTGGGGCCTAAATGGAAACTGAGGACAAATCTGGCTGGGCCCCAGTTAGATACAGTAGTCCATGTCAAGCCCATTTGGGTGTGCTGGCTGGGTAAGACCAAAACAAACTCACGGTGGCGATGACGTCATTAACCCGCGGCCATGCAGAATGTAATATTCTTAACATCATTATTGCCATTTTAAAGAAGGGAATTGGGCTGATAGGCTTATGACTACAAGATACACAAGTGGGCTGCATCGGAAATCGCATACTTCCCTACTATACAGTAGGTGAAAAACAGTATGTGACAAAAGAAGGATGTCCAATCCATTCACAGTACTCATGAAAGAGTAGGCAAAACATACCCAGATGACCTATACTTCTTCCGGTGAGATACTGAAGTGTGCATATATGGACACTTTACTATCTCTTGAGGCCACGGTAGAGAATTTGTGAATGGCATTGAGGCGACACAACTGAAGCTGTTAGGTCACATGATAATGACAGCATGGCGAATGTAGTACGTCCAGATTTCATTCATACTACACACACTCATACTATGTAGAACATACTTGTTTAACAGTCGTGAAGTAATTACTTGTTCACAGTAAGTAAGAGACTATGCGATTTCGGATGTAGATTTATTGTCTATGTTGGATATATAACTTCCTTTTAATATCGTTTAAGCTTATGGTCTGCCTTTATGTGGAAGAGGCAGGCAGGCAGCTTTCGCGATCATTTGTAAAGACCTTTCAGCACGCCCATTACTCCAACCTGCAGATACCCACACTTGGGAATTCTGGCAGGCAGTCGAAATTGGCAAAACAGCACCTTAAGAAAAAGCATTGCCTCCCCATCAGCCATCCCAGATTTATTACAGTATAAAATATTATTATATGCAGTGTTTTTAGCACATTTTAGCAAATGCGCTTTTAACGTGATTATATAAAAAATATGTACCATGAAATAATGGCAAGAAACATGTCTGCTGCATGCACGAAGATAACTTCATTAATAGATATGACTCTTATGAACCAGTTCTTTTTGGTGAGTCCAAAACACAACACAACCATCCCAATTCACAATTCTTTTTTTTACTGTTTTTCCATTATTTATGTATAGTAGCCTATTATTTTCCACAACGCTACTAACTCAAGTGTTGCTATTGTTGCTATTAATTGTTTCTTCCTTTAACAGCTCACTAAGCAAAGATCTAAAAATATTCATTGACACCAGGGTTTGCAATTTCAGGTCATTTTGTATAAAGTTCCAATCACTGGGTGCCACATACCAAAAAGCTTTTTTTCTAAATCCAGTTCATGCAAGTGGAACTGAGAGGGTATAGAGGGAGAGTGGGGTACAACATAACACTTTTTTACTTTTTCACTAAACCTACTTGGGGTTCAGAGTATTTACTTTTTCCCGCATTAATTTCACACGTCTAGTAGGCTATAGTTATGTGGATTTGTTTCATAATACAGTTTATACTTTTTTCTTGATTTACCCCAAAAAAATGGAAGTGAAATGTGACAACATGCCCCATAGGTGGTACATTGAAACATATGAGGGGTACATTGTAACATGAACATATCAAAGATTAAAATGTTTTCTGATCTAATCAAAAAATATACAAAATAAACTAAAATATTTTCTCAATAAAATACAATTATTAACTTTTTCATATAAAATAATGGCATTTTTTTATAATTAAAAATATATATTTTTTGAGTTTGACAACAAACACACCACAAAACACAGCTATACAGCATAGTTCAAAACATAATAATAATTAATAATTTCTGAACACTGACTCTTAGTCTTGATTCACCTTTTTTTTCATGGTTTCTCAATAGAATTCATAAAAGTATTGAATAGAATAACATAGTTCTAATAGGGGCACATTGTAATGCAGTGTTATAACGTTCCCCGTCTGCAGAACTGGGATTTAAACCCTGCTAGTGTCTTCTGCTAGTTAGCGAACCATTAAAGAACTATCTTAACTGTAAAATAACAGATTGGAGATTAAAATAATATCAGATTTGTCTAATTTTAAATAAACAAAAAATAGAGATGAAAAATTAACATATAGGAAATTTACTTTTGCTATGTTTAAATACATTTTCAGTCACATCTTCCAAAGATTTCTGAATTTTGGTGCAATTTTTTTCTCTTTATAGTGTTGATATGGCAACTAATAAATACAAACTTAATAAACACTTAGTCTAAATTTAGCCTACATAATATTAATAAACTCAGAGACATTTAGAATGTATTGAAGTGTTTAATAGACAGGGTCTCTGTGCCCTGGATATTGATATTTTGTTATTAGGGGTCCAAGCACCAAAGGTATATTGGGTCCCTATGATGCTAACTGCAAATTCTAAATTATCAGCCATTCCAGCTAAAAAATAATGTTGCCCACAAGAGAGAGCCACAGGATAAGGAATCTCTCCAGCCTGTCAGTTTTTATCCCTTTGAATGGAAATAGATGCATTGATCTTGTTCATTTGTATATCTATGGTGTACCGACAGTATTGTTTTATATAATTAGTGTACATAGAATCTGTGAAATGCTTATAGATCATTTCTTTACTTAAATATGAATAATTAATTATAACTTTTAATTAACTAGAATTAAATTAATTAACTAGACTAAACACTTAGACTAATCTAACTCATACACACACATGCATACAGTTTAGCAATGGAAAGACAGTTGAAGCAGAATACAGGAAAGTAAGTAATAGCATTGTTTATAATTCAGCAGATCAACAGCTTTGAGCAAATCATCAGTTTCTTAGTTCTAACACTTCCTTATTTAAAAGGAATAGGGGAAAAGAGCATATTGGAGGGATTACTGTAGCACAATTGGAAAGTACTATTAATATGGAAGGTAGAAGAGAGTGGAATTATCCAATCCTTTCAGATGGAGAACAGTTGGCTGTATCAAACCTAGAGAAAGCAGAAATGATGGTGAACACTCTGAGTAAGGTACACAGTTCCAGTAATCTATCAGAGGAAGAAAGAAGGGAAAGGGAAGAAACAAGGAGTCTATATGCTGAGGATATTCAAAAGAAAAAAAAGTTAGAGGATAAAGATCATGTTCCATTTACACTGAGAGAGTTAAGAAATGCATTGGATAAGTGTTAGAATTCGGCTCCTGGTAAAGATGAAATTTGTTATAGTATGTTAAGACATTTAAATAAGGGAATTCAGAAGGTTTTAAACGTATTTAATTAAGTCTGGGAGGAAGGAAAGATTCCTGCAGGATAGAAGGAGGCAGTTATTTTTCCCATAAGAAAATCGGGAAAAGATGCTAATTCAGCAAATTAAAGGTCAATAGCTCTAACTTCTCACTTGTAAGTTAATGGAAAGGTTGGTGAATGGAAGGCTAATGCATTTTATTGAAGAAAGGGGGTTGATGGCTGACTGTCAGAGTGGCTTTAGAAAGGGGAGAAGTACTATTGATTCAATCATGTCTTGAGGATGAAATAAGAAAAGTACAGATAAAGAAAGAAACTGTTGTGGCAGTATTCTTAGATATGGAAAAAGCATATGACATGATATGGGTTGAGGGTCTTTTAATTAAAATGCATAGGAATTGGGGGAAATATGTTCAACTGGGTTATTGACTTTTTAAATAATAGAAGTATTCAGGTGAAAATAGGGACATCTAGAAGGTGTTTGGTAGAAAATGGGACACCACAAGGTGTTATTAGTCCATTGCTTTTCAACGTAATGATTAATGACGTTTTTTCTAATGTTTAGCCAGGAATTGGAAAGTCACTATTTGCAGATGATGGTAGTCTATGGAAAAGGGGAAAAAATGTGAAGTATACTCTGAAGAAGGTACAGGAAGCTCGAACCCTAGTGGAGGATTGGGGAAGGAAATGGGGTTTTAGATTATATTGAGAAGACTAAGTTTATGTTTTTTACTAGGAATAAAATAGATGAAAGTATAAAACTGGAGCTGTATGGTAGGAATTTGGAAAGGGTTAAAAGTTTTACATTTCTTGGTTTGTTTTTTGACACAAGACTTACATGGAGGGATCATGTATGTAACGTAGTAGATAAATGTAGGGTAATGCATTTAATGAGATGTCTTGCTGGAACAGAATGGGGAGCAGATATAGTTTGTTTGAAGCAAATTTATATATATTTAATTAGAGCAAGAATTGAATATGGGTGTTTGGTTTATGGATCTGCAGCCAAGTCAGTTTTAGATTAGATATAATCCAAGCTAAGAGAATATGTACAGGAGCTATGCGATCTTCTCCAGTGTGTTCCTTGCAGATAGAAACAGGAGAAATGCCATTATGCTTGCGAAGAAAGCAGCTTCAGGCTAACTGTTAGGTCAATTTGATGGGTCAAAGGTGTGATCACCCAGTTAAAATAATAATTCAGGCAAGTTGGGAGAGAGAAGTGGCAAGACTTCCAAGTTTTGGATGGACGGGAGGCCACAGGAAATGTCTATACATGACAATAACTTTTGTCTAGGAGTACTGTGGCCATCAGTTCCTTTATGGCAATTGGAGGTCCCAAAGACTGATTTAGAGATACTGGGGATTAAGTCAGATAATCCTGAGTCAAATTTGGCGCATTAATTCTAGTGTCATATAAGAGAGATATCAGGAACATATATTATTTTTTACTGATGGTTCAAAGGATCAAGTCAAGTCAAGTCAAGTCAAGCCAAGGTTTATTTATATAGCACAAGTTTAACACAACCGTAGTTGATCCAAAGTGCTTTACAGTACAAAAATAGAATAAAAACAAAATAAGAGAAAGAATAGTAGTAGGAAAAAAAAGAAAGAAAGAGAGATAAAATCAAGTATCAAAACCATTCAGTGTATATACATACAGTACATACATAACGTAGAACACAGAGTTATTTAAAATACATACACAATATTACTCAAATGCAAGAGAATAAAAATGGGTATTTAAGCTGGATTTAAAAGCAACCAGAGATGGAGAGGTCCTGATATTTAAAGGTAAATTGTTCCAGAGCTTTGGGGCAACTACAGAGAAAGCTCTATCACCTTTTGATTTACACCGAGAGCGTGGGGCAGATAAAAGTGACTGATCGCAAGATCTTAACGACCTAGAGGCTGTGTATGGCCTAATAAGATCACAAATATAAATTGGGGCCGAACTATGTAGGGCCTTGTATGCAAAAATAAGGATCTTAAAATCGACTCTAAATTTTATTGGTAGCCAATGCAATGAGGCAAGAACAGGGGAGATGTGATCCCTTTTCTTAGTTCCTGTTAGCAATCTGGCTGCTGAATTTTGAACCATTTGTAACCGAGACAGTGTAGTTTGAGGTAGGCCAACGTATAGAGAATTGCAGTAATCCAATCGAGAGGAAATTAGGCATGAATCACAATTTCAAGGTCTTTACTTGATACTTGATTTAAAAGTTTTTCACTTTTGCTATAGATCGTAGTTGAAAAAAGCTACTCTTTACAACTGCATTTACATGCTTGTCAAATTGGAGAAGAGGGTCAAAATAGACTCCAAGATTTTTTGCATGATTGTGTAAGTTGTTACTTAAGGGACCTAACTGTGTTTTAATGGAGTTGTTGGTAGCAGCAGGACCCAGTAGAAGCACTTCAGTTTTATTTTCATTCAGTTGGAGTGAGTTATTTGTCATCCAGGTCTTGACTTCATTAAGGCATGTAAAGAGGTTGTCTAATGAAATGTCATTTCCTGGTTTGATTGGGAGATATAATTGGAGGTCGTCAGCGTAACAGTGATAATTTATGTTATATTTCTTGAATATTGAGCCTAAAGGTATATGTAGAGGGAAAACAAAAGGGGGCCAAGAATGGATCCCTGTGGAACGCCACAATGGATCGACGCAGAGGGTGAAGTAAATGACCCGATATTTACAGAGAAGGTCCTCCCCTGCAAATATGAGGCGAACCACTGTAGAGCAAGGCCCTCTACTCCAACAATATACTCCAGTCGTCTCAGTAGAATATTATAATCAATGGTATCAAATGCAGCACTCAGATCTAAAAGTATCAGGATAACGGAAGACCCAGAATCAAGAGACAATAGAATGTCATTTGTAACCTTCAGCAGTGCTGACTCAGTGCTATGCAGCACTCTAAAACTAGATTGAAATGGGTCTAAAATATTAAAAGTATTCAGATAAGAGGTAAACTGTAACAGTGCAGCTTTTTCCAAAATCTTTGAAATAAAAGGTAGATTAGAGATAGGCCGGTAGTTGTTATGCACGGTGTGGTCAAGGTGATGTCCTTTCAACAGGGGCTGTAGCATGTTTAAAACTTTCTGGAAAAACCCCGTTTATTAAAGAGCTATTTATTATAGCTAAGAGGATGGGGCAAATTGTGTCTAAAACTTCTCTAAACAGACGTCCAGGCAATACATCTGATTGACAGAATGTGAATTTCATCTGAGAGATAATGTTAAGTAATTGAGATAAAGACACTGGTTGAAAGTTTGTAAAACGACTGGATGTAAGGACCAGTTCAGAGTGATCTATGTCAAGAGGAGAGAGGCGTAATCTAATTTCCTGTATTTTCTGAACAAAAAATTCAGAAAATTGTGTGCACATCTCAAGATTCACATCAGGAACTGAACAAACCACAGGATTAAGAACCAGATCAAGAAACAGGTGCTACAGGAGCAGCTTTTGTTGTTCAGAGGTGGAATGTCCAAGCTTTTAAGAGAACATAAAATTTCCTAAGTGTGTTCACAGTGGAATTATATGCAATCCTGATGGCAGTGCAATGGACTGAGCAGATTCAGAACCATCAAGAGTTGATATGTAGTGACTCTGCACTGTAAAAAAAAAAAGTTGGGTCAACTTAAAAAAATAAGGCAACTTATCGCAAGCTCTTTTTTGAGTAAACTCCACAAACAGGGACTGAAGTCCACGCAACTAAAAAGATTACGTTAGAATCATAAGTTGCTTCAACATAAATAGTCATGTTTAGCTAATGAATAACAGAACAAAGTATTTTTAGTTGGCTGAACACAAATGGGCCTATTATCTTATAGGCCTATATTGATTTATTATATATTATTTAAATAGTTTAATTAAATAAGAGACAGACCATAACACGAGTCAGATAACTTTTTTTATTTAAACAGTTTGTGTCTGATGCACAACAATGACATTATCGTAGCAAGTCTTGAATTTGTTAACTCAGTGCATGGTACTTACCAATGCATGTTAAAGAACATTAGCCTGAAGTTTCAGTTCACCCAAAAATGAAAAGTCAGTCATCATCAATCCATATTCAGTGCATTCATGAGTCCGAACAAGCATATACTGCTGGTAGATCTGTAATGTCCTCAAGAACAATGGCCTGTTCCAGTATTAGTTGGTCGGAGTTGGTAGGGATGTAACAGCGGCATCTTCGGCCACAGTAAGGATTCCGATCTCTACATCTTTGATGCCGTGGTCTAAAGGATCAGTATCCTGGGAGAATAATTCATGAGATAAGGGTATTAATTGAAGTGTACATTTAAAAATAATAACAACAACAACAACATTATTATTATTTATGTTGTTGTGTAAATAACCTGAATACATGTAAAACATAAATAGATTAAAAAATGACCAAGAAATGAAAATGAAAATGGTAATTTACCAGAAATGAAAATGAAAATGGTAATTTTCCTGGGTAAACTTGTAGAGTTTTCATGCTGGAAAAGTGGCAATCCCTCAAGATCTGTTTTCTGACGTGTGGTAATGTCACTCACCTAAAAAGAAAGGAAAAAATATATATATTATTTTAATCTGCAGATGCACTATGACCTTAACTCTTAATAATTTAACATAGGGATCTGCTTTGGGAGTTAAATGTATACAGCACACCCAAAATGATAATTCTGTCATATTTTACTCTTCCTCATGTAATTCCAAATCCATATGACTTGGTCCATAACAAAGATTTTTTTTAAAGAATGTACAGATTGCTCTTTTACATACAGTGGAATCAAAAAAGTAAAATCATAAAATTTGTCAATAAATCATGTACAGTTTCCCAATTGACAACTGCATGAAAAACAGACTGATGTCATAATTAAGTTTATGATATTGATAACTGATATTATAAAGTTATTTACTTACTATTTTCCTCTCTATATGTGTTCATTCAAAGTAGATTCTCATGGTCGACGTTACAGATACACGAAAACTCCATGGAGATCTGTAAAAAACAAGTCAGTTGGAATCACCACAAAGTTTTACTACTATAAGTATTCCTAAAATGTTCTAAAGAAATAATAATTAATAATAATCTTTAGAAATAATAATTAAAATAATAATAATATTAACAGTTGCTATTAAATGGTTTACCTCATCCTTTAGAAAAAGTGCAGGTGGCAGGCCATCTCTCTCTGAACTCCTCAACTAGTGTAAATACATAATGAGTAAACATCTCATTTGATATGACAAAACATACAGTTGATTATAAAAATGATAAATACCAGACATGTTCAAGTCCCTAAAGGCCAAATCAAGTCTTAGTTTGTACCTTTTTTTAACAATATTTCTTTCAGCTAACCTAGTAATTGTAATTAACAGTGTTTTAAACTTTCAAAACGGATTTCTACTTCAAAAATGTCTAACATAGCACATCAATTATTACTTAAAAAAATAATGAATTACTTTAAAATAAAAATTGTATTCACAATAAAAAAATATTATTTTTAAAATACATAACATTATGCCATTCTGAATGCAGGGAGAGTCACCACGAGAGAAAAACAAAAACAAAACAAAAACAACTAAACGTGCTGTGTATTTTGAGCTATTTGAGCTGCCGTAGTTTGCTGTAGTTCTAGGCAGTGATGGGTAATGTAGTCTTCCAGAGAGAGCGCCGGTGGTAACAGTAAACAACACAAAGAGCAATATTCCCGTCAGTGTGTCGTTAATACATACCTGTGAGTGACTCTTTGGAAACGCTGGATTGAATAGGCAGGATAACATCAGCATTGGCCTCTTCCAGTATTAGTTGGTCAGAGTGATGTAACAGCGGCCTGTAACAGTGATGGTGAATTACATCAGGCCATCAGTTTGGGAAGAGCACAAAACATCATATATGACAAATAACATACAGTCGATTATAAAAATGATTAATACATACCAGTGATTCTGCAGAAACGCTGAATTGAAGGCAGCACTTTGCTACCGACTTCTCATCCGTCTATGCTTCTCACCAGCTGCAGACAGAGACCTAACCGCCGAGTCTCACACTGCGCATGCGTTCAGGGTTCAAACTGCGCACGCGCTAACAAAAAACGCGGACTTCAATGAAAACTAAAACGATTTAGTTTGAACAACAAAACATTGTACGTTTTCATCATTTAAGTCACGAATTTGTTGAATCAACTTAGTATGATGCATGAACACTTCCAATAAAAATATCTCAGTTCATTTTACTGTTTTATGTTTATTTGGAGAACTTTCAGTAAGTTGGCTTTTTTACAGTGTGTGTCAGCTATCAATAGTATTGGGAAAGGGTCATCAAAGAGTCGACAAGACCTTGTATTTTATATTCTTCTGGCAATTAGAGATGTGAAAAGGAGAGGGGTAGAAATATCATTTGTATGGGTCCCAGCTCATGTAGGTATTGCAAAAAATGAAAAGGTTGATAAGTTGGCCAAAGAAGCTACTCATAAGGAAACAGTAGCCTAGATGTAAACATATAACGATCCAAGGCGGAGGGTAAAAGTATTGTGTGGCAGGGAACCATTTTAAAATGGCAACAGCTCTGGGAGCAAGAAAACAAAGGGAGACGACACCTATTCTCATTATGGTAACTGACTCAGTTAATGTTTGTAAAAGACCCCTCTTTTACAAACATTAACTGAGTCAGTTACTTACTAGATAATTAATCAGATGTAAGGAACAGGTTATTATTTCTAGAATGAGGATTGGTCACACGTTTCTGAATTTCTGAACACGTTTCGTTTCTGCACTTTATTTATTTTAAGAAAACACCATGAGTGACTTGTGTTCATGTATGGAACCTGAGACAGTGCAACATGTTTTGATTTCTTGTAGAAATTATGATTACAAGATGTACTCAGAGAATTGCGAGAAATTGGCTTGGAAGAAGTAGCCTATCTCTGAAAAGTATTTTAGAAGTAGGATTAAGCGAGAGGGGAAAACGCTGTTTGTTGAAATTTTTAATAGTCACTGACTGTATAGCAGGATATAATGCACTAAGGTGCTACTCCCATAGATGGCAGCAATGCAACTAATTGGATGCGGGCTGCCGAAAAACCCAAATGAAGAAGAAAATCTCCTTACGACGTCACGCGCAAATTATCTCCCTCATTGGCTAGGGAGCTGTGTGGGCAGTGTACAGCACTGTTTGAATTCGTGCGTGATAGAAGACTTCTAAACTACGATATTAAGTACTGGTAAATCTAAATTATGTTATTTTTTTGTGTATTTTGATTGCCTGGACTTTGTTGAATTTGCCCAGAATAGAGAGAAAGTGTCTGATGTCGAGCAGTCGCTGTTCATTTATTCATTTTAATAGTTTTTAGTTTTGTAGTGTTGCATGTGAATTGAAAAATACGTTTTCTGAAGGTTAATGTGAGATTGACACTTTTCATTTACGTGTCGGTTATTTATGGAGACGTAATCTCATAGATTAAACAGTTGATGTGTGTTCAGAGAATACTATGATCTGCATCATTTGACACGCTATCAACAGTTGCATTTGTTGTGTTGCAGTCTAGTGCTGTTGATCTGATATTCTGGCCATGCGGCACGATAAATCGGCAAACAAGCGAAAGCCATCGATCCCCAGACGCAGATCTCCCCCTGCACCACCGTTAACAGCTAGAACCCGCCGCACCAGCGGACCCTCCGGTGAGCACTTACATTGGCTTCCCTCTCTTATCAATGTGCATAATGCACGCACTAAACATTTTTCATGCAGTTTTTAAGGCAGGTGGGATGGCGTAGTGGTTAAAGACAACATCATCATCATCAGCAGCAGCAGCAGCATCATGCAACTGCCATTAAGGGCTCTGATCATGTTATTATTCATGTTTTGTACCAACCATATAATAATTCAAGAGATTAGCAGTTTTATAGTTAAGTTAAAATATAACTCTTATAAGATTCTTCACTCGCAAGCAATTTTGGTCACAAATGTCACTGGTGGGGTTAAACAAGTATAACCAAGGCCTGGTTTCACAGACAGAGTTTAGATTAATTTAGTTCAATTAGGACATTTAAATAGCTTTTATAAACATGCCTTTGAAAAAAACATTACTGATGTGCATTTTAAGACAAAACAATGACAGTGACACATTTTAAGATAGGCTATGTCAGTGCAAGATGCTTTTAGTTAAAACAGCTCCAACAGTCTGGTACTTGATTTAAAGGCACAAAATGTAAGATTTTTTGATTAAAATACCCCAAAACCACTAGAACAGTGTTATATATTTTATTGACTTGTATACCTTCACCATCCCATATGTTTCCAAGAATGTTTAAATCCAGATAAATAAGCAATTTTAACCAGGACACGGATGTGTCATTGCGTCGCTTATCAGTGACCCCATACCTTTTGCAGAAACCATTAAAACACCAAAGGTGCTTTAAAGGGTTAGTTCACCCAAAAATGAAAATTCTGTCAGTAATTACTCACCCTCATGTTGTTCCAACCCCGTAAGACCTTCGTTCATCTTCGGAACACAAATTAAGATATTTTTGATGAAATCAGAGCTATGTCTCACTCCTCCATAGGCTGCTATGTGACCGAAACTTGCTGGCCCAGAAAAGTTATTAAAGACATCGTTAATATAGTCCAAGTGACTCCAGTGGCTCAATCTTAAGTATATCAAGCGACGAGAATACTTTTTGTGCGCAAAAACAAACAAAAATAACGACTTTATTCCACTTTTCATTTCCTTCTCTCTGGGCCTCGTAGTGTTTTTGCGCTGCGCGTCTGTGTTGCACGTCATCACGCATCACACACATGACCGGCGTCGGCCAATAGTGAGCCTACGTGGTGACGTGAACACAGACGCGCTGCGCAAAAAGACTACGCGAACCAACTAGAGGCCCAGAGAGAAGGAAATGAAAAGTGGAATAAAGTCGTTATTTTTGTTTGTTTTTGCGCACAAAAAGTATTCTCGTCGCTTGATATACTTAAGATTGAGCCACTGGAGTCACTTGGACTATATTAACGATCTCTTTGACTTTTCTGGGCCAGCAAGTTTCGGTCACATAGCAGCCTATGGAGGAGTGAGACATAGCTCAGATTTCATCAAAAATATCTTAATTTGTGTTCCGAAGATGAACGAAGGTCTTACGCGGTTGGAACAACATGAGGGTGAGTAATTACTGACAGAATTTTCATTTTTGGGTGAACTAACCCTTTAATATATTATATGTTTTATCAGAGCCTTTATTAGATGCCTCAGAGAAAAACACTATTTTTGTCAAGTGGCCAACATAACATAATCAGATGCAGCTTTATTTTTAGTAACAGTAATGCATTTTCTCTGTCATACAATATGTTTTAAAATTAATTGCATGCAATTTAGCAACACAAACCATCCAGCATTTATTAATATGATATTCTAATATCGATCTAGCTTACTGTAGTGAGCAACAAGTGTCTCATAGCAGCTGCCGAGCGAATGCACAGAGTAACTTTATAACATAATTTTCAACTGACAGATGTAAATGATAACAGCGCCCCACGTACACTTGACCTGAATAAGCGGAAGCGGCGTCTGTATGGAAGAAAATTAATGACGAATAAAAAAAGCTTGTTGAATTGCACTACTTGGAAAAAATATGCTTTCCATTAACCGTGGTTGCAATTTAATGCATTGTATTTTTATGGGCTGAAATTCAACATGGTTGTATATTTAAGCTGTGAATATTTCAATTCAAAATATTTCACACATTTTCATTATGAAAAATTCAATAATCTATATTCACTTTTCAGACTTCACTTACAAAATATTAATTCTGTTTAAAAATACAATCTATAATATTCGACAGGCAATTTTCGGTCAATTTTATTTGGCTTTACAAATTTGCTTCCACAAATTCAGTGGTTCAAATTCGACAGAAAATTTAACATAGCACATCCGGGAACTGCAGAAATAGCAGTAGATTGCGATCCATAATCTCCATCTGCTGTTAGTCGGCTCAACAGCAGGTGGTGCACGCGGCTGTTGATGAAGACCAGAGAGAATATGCTATGATTATCAGTGTATATGTGGAAAAGATGCTAAAGACACAGAAGTTGTGTTTGTTTAATTCAATGTCTTCACTGTTTCTTTTACCCTGTGTAGGCAACATGTAAGCAGCTTTCTCTACCGTGAACAAGATTATGTTATTCCCCAATGCTGATGTACAGATCAAACGTTAAATCTGAGGTAGTTGACATATTTCTCTCGGTTAGTTTCCTTTATATCGCGGCGCTGTGCTGCAGTACTAGTGTTTGCCTCATTCCTCATACTTCAGGATTCCCCTGCCTTACATACAACATTGGTATACACGTTTCTAACTTCAATAGCATTTGAAGATATGACTTGCAGTCATAAAACCAACTGTAAAATGTTCATGTAGGTGTCAGATGCACACCTTTTTGATATTTGATATTTAATAAAGTAAACTGTCAAATCATGTGTAAATATTGTTTTTTTTCACTACCATATGAGCTCATATTTGTTTTAATATAAACATTCAACAATCTAAAAGTTGTGCATCATGCCTGACACCTACATGAACACTTTACAGTTGGTTTTTTGACTAAGTCACTGTCTACAAATGCTATTAAAGTTAGAAACGTGTATACCAACACTGTAACCCTTTACTGTAAATTTACAGCGAATTTCCTACAAAATTGTACTGTATTTCCATAATACAGGATTAGGCTGTATATTTTACAGAACAGCTGTAAATATACAGCACATTTCTGTTTTCAACCCGATAAATTCGTAATACAGTATTATACTGTAAAAGGCATTGCATTGTGGGATTGATTTCTTTCGCGCTCGATTCAGTTCAAATGTGATGCGAGCAGACAGCAAACTTGATTTGTCAGCGGGATTCAACTGAACATAATAATCATTCCTGTTATCAAGATAAACAGTGTCTGTGAATCTGTGAGCAATTTTTAAGCTTTTGTGAGCTTCGGTTCGTGTTTCAAACATTAGTTGCCTGCGACGCAGCAGAAAATGGACGACATTCACGTTACATGAAGACGGATGGAAGAATTTGTCATCTGAATAATCTAACCTGCGCATGTGACGATTAGTGGGATTTAGAGTTTGAGAAGATGGAAAATTGTTCAACTGAGTGATATACGGTAAGCCAATATATTTTTTTTTTTGTGTGTGTGTGTTCGCATTTCTACATTGTTTCCACGTTAGCTGCTAGGTCTATTTGGTTTGATTTTGCGAACGCGGTTTTCTACCGCGGCCGCGCAAACAATTCACTCTGTTCCACCTGTTTACCAAGTAGGCTAACGTTAACTTCGATATTTCACATAATAGGCAATATTTCCCATGTTATTTGCATGACCTGCTTTTGATATAACGTTATATATATTTCGTTTCAGGCTTTGTAATCTGATGACGGTCCAGTGCTAATGTAAGTGCTTTTAAGTAGTATTACAGTTATCTATGGGGTAAAAAAAAAAAAAAAAAATGCTATCAAATGCTGTCAGTTCTGTGATCGTGCTTTTGAATTGTTGTCAGAATTTTGCTAGCACATGAAAATCCATGTTCCTAATGCTGTTCTCTTACGAGAGGTCTCTCGTACTGCGTAAGATATCTTACGCTAGGGGAAAATCCTTTTTCCGCGAGATATTGAAGCCAAAAATTATCCTTAATTTTTTAATAATGCAAAACGCGTTGCGGCAGCATACAGACATAGGCGAGGCAGCTCGCGCGCCTATTGGCTGTTCTGCGGCAACTGCAGCAGCCTATCGAGCGAGGCCTGGCATGATGCCAGACCCAATGAGGGTGCTTCGCGCCCGCTGCGTCACATCCCGCCGAAACGGGCGTGGTCTAGGCCTATAAATACCGCTCGCAGGCAGCTATTATCTGATTTTTCATCCTTCAAGCGAAGCACACGCATCGCTGGTGCTGGAGAGAAGCCGCGCCGTTGAGAGAGAGCACCTTCAGCGGGACGAGTCACTGAAGTCGCTGGCCGCGCCGCCTTCCTTGCCTTCCTGCTGCGCTTTCCGGCGCCTATATCCTTTTCGATCTCTGTATTGTGTGTGTATGTGTTGCTGCCGCGACACACATCCTAAAAGAGCAGCGTCTTTTTAAAGATGCCTTCCTGCGGCTCGTGCAGAGCCACACTCAGCGACTTGGACCTCCATGTGATCTGCATTTCCTGCCTGGGTGAGGAACATGCAGCTCTCGCGCTCGCTGACGGCGGCTGCCCTCACTGCGAGCTACTGCCCATGGCGACTCTGAGGACTCGCCTGGCCTTCTTCGCCGAGACTGCTCCCCCGCCCGCCGCGGTGTCGCGCCGTAAAAAGCGCCGTGCCCAGCGGGTCCCGGAACCTTCCCCCAGCCGCCAAAGCTCGCCGGTTCGCCCGCCTGCTTCACCGGCTTCGTCAGCCTCTCTTCCTGACGGACAGCGGCCGCTATCTGCCGCCGCTTCCGTCGACATTGCTGACGAGGAAGCCCTGCTGGGAGAAGAGGATTCCTGCTCTATCCTGGCATCAGGCAGTGAGGATTGGGCGAGCTCTGAGGATCTCGCGCCCCCTGCCCGTCAGGCAAGAGAGCGTCCATCGAGACGGAGCTCATGCGAGTGCTCGCACAGGCCGCGGTGAGCCTCGGTCTTCGCCCGAGCAGCCCGCTCACAACCGGCTGGATGGCTTTTTCCTGCCTGGGGAGCACGCTTCGCCTGCGTCCAAACCAGCGCCCTTTCTTCCTGAGTTACACGAAGAAGTCGCTAAGTCCTGGAACGCCCCCTATTCAGCTAGAGTGCGTCCATCTGTTTCTCTGGCATTCTCTGCAGTCGACGATGCCAAGAACAGGGGATACCATTCGCTGCCGCCGGTCGAAGAGGCGATAGCGGCCCAAGCTGGCCCTACCCTCTAAAGCTTGCCGCACGACGTCAAGCCTGCTCCGCTGCGCTTTCTCCGCCGCCGGGCAAGCTGCGTCAGCGCTGCACACCATGGCCACACTTCAGATCTTACAGGCCGATCTCCTCCGAAAGCTGGATGAGAAGGGACCTGAAGCGATCTGCGTGCCGGACTTGAGGAGCGCCACGGACCTCGCTCTCCGTGCCACTAAGTCCGCGGCACAGGCCATTGGGCGAACTATGGCCTCTCTCACTGTGACTGAGAGGCACCTCTGGCTGACGCTCTCGGAGATGGCCGAGTCCAAGCGCACCGCGTTCCTCGACGCCCCGCTTTCTCCCGCCGGCCTCTTCGGATCCTCCGTGAAGGACTTTGCGGAGAGATTCGCCGAGGTACAGAAAGCGTCACAGGCTATGAGGCACTTCCTCCCGAAGCGCTCCAGCTCTGCAGCAGGCTGTGCGAAACCGTCTGCACAGAGCTCACAGCCCCAGCCACCGCCCACTGCCGCCACTTCGCAGCGCCGCCAGGCCCGAGGCGCGAGACTGCGCTCCCGCTCATCCGGCCGCCGCCCCACCATGTGCGGCCCGCGGCCTAGGATTGTGGTAAATCCCGAGGCCCCGAAGTCGGCCTAGGAAAACGACGGTGTTCGAGTCCCGCTGCGGCCGGACTTCCACCAAAGCTATTCGCTCGTCCAGTTCCAGCAAATGTGACTGGTCCAGTGTTTTCTGCAGCCAACAAGCCGGTTCTGTCGCCCGCTTGCCTGCACACAAAAGCTGTTTTTACGGCTACCCAGATAAATCCCCAAGAGAGTGTATTTTCTGGTGTCCCGGCCACGGCCGATGGTGTTTTATGTGTAGAAAGAATGCCCACTGCCCAGTGCCCATCACTACACACAAGCACAGCCTGTCACACAGGGCTTGCGCACATAAAATCGACTCAGATCGATTGCGCATCAAACGTGGTAAATGTGCCCACTACCCAGTGCCCACACACACTACGTTATGCATGTCTCACGGTTTCTGTAAAAACGAAACCAACAGGCATTCGCTTCACTCAAGCGAAAAATGCTTTCGGTGTGATAAATGTGCCCGCTATCCCGCGCCCACATCCACACACAGACATGACAGTTCCTACGGGACTCGCCCAGCCCTCCCCCTCTCGGTTGACCGCCGCAGAGGAGTCGAGCGCGGGCAATCTGCCCGCTGTTATCAGCGCGGCCCCTGCCTCAAATGTCACGAGCGCGACGCTTGTGTTACAGCACACCGAAGCCTCTCCATCGCTGAGCGAACGGAGCGCGCTTCGTATTCAACCCCTAGCTATTCATGCAGATGCATGGGCAAAGCTGCCCGGGGTTTCGAAGTGGGTGCTAGACATTATAAAAAGAGGCTATTCGCTGCAGTTTCGCCGGCGCGCGTCGAGACCACGGTAAAAACAGAAGTAGCACATTTACTTCGAGCCGAAGTGGCGAAACTATTGAGCAAAGGGGCCATAGAGCCTCTCTCTCAAGTTCAGAGCGAAGGAAGGCTATACAGCAGATACTTCCTGGTACCGAAAAAAGATGGGGGTCTCAGATCCATACTAGATCTAAGGCAACTGAACAAAGTGCTTGTGAAGAGACGGTTCAGGATGCTCACGACCAGAAAAATCCTCGCGCAGATTCGCCGAGGAGACTGGTTCGTGTCAATAGATCTGAAGGACGCGTATTTTCAAATACAAATAGCGTCACGTCACAGGCGATTTTTGAGATTCGCCTTCGAGGGCCAGGCATATCAGTACACAGTCCTGCCGTTCGGTTTATCCCTGGCACCCCGTACATTTACGAAGTGCATGGACGCGGCGCTCGCACCCCTCAGAATGAAGGGCTTGCGAGTACTGAACTATTTGGACGATTGGCTGATTCTAGCGCAATCTCGCTCAGTGCTCATAGAGCACACGACCATTTTACTCGATCACCTCGAGAATTTGGGTCTCAGAGTCAATTGGGCGAAGAGCTCTCTGTCCCCCAGTCAGACGATATCTTTCCTGGGCACAGAGCTGAACTCGCTGTCTATGATAGCGCGACTATCACCACAGCGCGCGGTGGACGTTCAGCGCGCAGCGAACTCTTTCCGCTGCGGCGCATCTGTCCCGCTCAAGAAATTTCAGAAGATGCTGGGTCTCATGGCCTCAGCATCCTCAGTGCTCCAGCTGGGCCTGCTCCGCATGCGCCCACTGCAGTTCTGGCTGAAAGCGCGAGTCCCACGCAGAGCGTGGACATCCGGTTTGCTTCGTCTCAAGGTCAATCAGAAGTGCGTTGCAGCTCTGAAACCTTGGAAAGCGGACGACTGGTACCGATCAGGTGTAAGCCTGGGGACTTCCTCGAGGGTGAAGGTGGTGTCTACGGACGCATCCACCTCGGGATGGGGAGCGCTGCTCGAGGGCAGACCGTTCTTCGGCCAGTGGTCAGAACGGGAGAAGCTCCTGCACATAAACTGCCTCGAAATGCTGGCTGTAGACAACGCGCTGACGCGTTTTTGTCCCCAAATAAAAGGACGCCACGTCCTGGTCTGCTCGGGCAACATGTCTGTGGTGTCCTACATAAATCGCCAGGGCGGCCTCTGGTCCAAGAACCTGCACAGGCTAGCGGAACGCCTCCTGGTGTGGGCTCAGTGCAACCTGCGCTCGCTGAGAGCAGCGCACGTGCCAGGACTCCTAAACATAGGACTAGACAGACTGTCCAGGAACAATGTTCCGGCAGGCGAATGGTCTCTACACCCACAGACAGTCCAACTGCTGTGGAGGAAATTTGGCATAGCGGAAGTAGACCTGTTCGCGTCTCAAGAAAACGCTCACTGCCCGGAGTTTTTCTCCAAGAGCATCAACGGCTGGCTCATGTATGGCCCCGCCGCCCGCTCTATGCTTTTCCCCCCGTCTCTCTCCTGCCTCAGGTGATAGAGCGGATCAGGGAAGAAAGATGCTCAGTACTGCTCGTGGCGCCGCTCTGGAAGAACCAGCCTTGGTTCCCAGCTGTGATGCAGCTAGCGAGCACTGTCCCGTGGCCAGTGCCAGTGAGGAGAGACCTCCTCTCTCAGGCTTACGGCTCGATCTGGCATCCTCACCCGGAATTGTGGTCCCTTCATGTCTGGGCCATCAACGGGTACATGTTGAGCTCCCTAAGGGAGTGATAAACACGATCACGCAGGCTAGAGCTCCGTCTACGAGACGTCTCTACTCCTCAAAATGGTCAGTGTTTTCGGGCTGGTGCACAGCCCGTGGCGTGTCACCCACAGACTGTGGAGTGACGGAGGTGCTTTCCTTCCTACAAGAGCTGTTGGATAAGGGTAGAACCCCTTCCACGCTCAGTTTATGTGGCGGTTATGTTGTTCTCAAGAACAACGCTTGGTCAGTCGATAGGAAGGAACGATTTAGTCATCCGCTTCCTTAGAGGGGCTAAGAGACTGAATCCTCCCAGACCTCCCTCAGTCCCTGTATGGGACCTTTCTACGGTGCTGGAAGCCATGAAAGGTGGCCCATTCGAGCCTTTGCAGACGATTGATCTGAAACATCTGTCTTTCAAGACCGTGTTTCTGCTGGCTCTCGCTTCAGTGAAGCGCATAGGGGACTTACACGCGCTCTCAGTGAGCGCGACGTGCATGGAATTTGGGCCGAATGACTCCAGGGTTATACTCAAACCTAAGCACGGTTATGTTCCAAAATCCCTCAACACCGTTTAGGGCGCAGGTCATTTCCCTGTCAGCCCTACCGGTCCCTGATGAGGAAAGAGACGCAAGCCTCCTTTGCCCAGTCAGGGCGTTGCGAGCTTATGTGTCTCGCTCGTCTGCTTTCAGGCAGACAGAGCAGCTCTTTGTTTCGTTCAGTGGGCGCTCTAAAGGACTAGCCGCGTCGAAACAGAGCCTATCCAGATGGATAGTTGATGCTATTGCGCTAGCATACGCTTCTAAGGGCATGCAGTGCCCGTTGGGTGTCAGAGCGCACTCCACGAGAGGTATGGCCTCTTCGTGGGCCTGGTCGAGTGGGATTGCCTTGCAAGATATTCGTACGGCGGCGGGCTGGGCCTCCCCGTCTACATTTATAAGGTTTTACAACCTAGAGGATCCCGCCCTGCAGGCCAGGCTGCTGTCGGTCTAGTTAACCTGTATTGTCTGTCCTGATGCTATCAGCTCAGAATGCTGTGTCTGCTGAGCGCAGCTCAATGATCGACAGTGTAAAATAATAGCACAAGATGTGTTTGGGCAAACTGTGTAAGACCCACACTTCCCCATCAGTTCAGGCCATACCCCGCCCTGTCTGTATGATGTAATTAGCGTCTAAGCGACGCTGCTATGTGTGGAAGAGTGCGGTTTCGCCCCTCCCTCTTCCCGGACTCCCTGTGAGTTCCCTGGGTGATTGTGGACTATATGAACCCCGGGCTTTCGCCCTTGGGTCTATGGTGTCAGATCCCTGCATGCACGGCGTCTTGCGTTGGGTCCCCTAGCGTAAGATATCTTACGCAGTACGAGAGACCTCTCGTAAGAGAACGTACTCGGTTACTAACGTAACCTCGGTTCTCTCTAGAAGAGGGAACGAGTACTGCGTATCTTGCCGTGCATGCACACTCTCTGGTTGCTTCGGTGATGAAAAACCAGATAATAGCTGCCTGCGAGCGGTATTTATAGGCCTAGACCACGCCCGTTTCGGTGGGATGTGACGCAGTGGGCGTGAAGCACCCTCATTGGGTCTGGCGTCACGCCAGGCCTCGCTCGATAGGCTGCTGCAGTTGCCGCAGAACAGCCAATAGGCGCGCGAGCTGCCTCGCCTATGTCTGTATGCTGCCGCAACGCGTTTTGCATTATTGAAAAATTAAGGATAATTTTTGGCTTCAATATCTCGCGGAAAAAGGATTTTCCCCTAGCGTAAGATATCTTACGCAGTACTCGTTCCCTCTTCTAGAGAGAACCGAGGTTACGTTAGTAACAGAGTACGTTTTCAAATGTAGAATTCCTGATTGCCATGCCATGGTCTAACTACTCCCACATTTCAAAGAGATGTTAGACGGTGTTATCCTTCAAGCAGATAAGTAGATGATATTCAACAAATCTCATTAATCTGTAATATGTTTTATGTTTTGGTTCTGTTGATCATGGTTGTGCTGTCCTTTTTAAAAATTGTTTCAGGAATTTGCAACTCTGATGTCCAGCAATCTACATTTGCCAGAGAGTCCATGCCTTATTTCCTGGTATGTAAACATTAAAGGGGTAGTTTTAACCTAAAATTAAAAGCCATCATTTAATCACCCTACTGCAAAATGTTTTTCTTAATTAGTTTTTTTTCTTGTTTCCAGTCCAGATATCTAAAATTCTTACATGAAGAAGCATTTAATAGACAAGTAAAAATGGTCTTCTTTTCTGAAAGAATAAGTCAAAATTTAAGTGAGTTTATGCTTAAAACAAGCAAAATAATATGCCAGTGCATTTTAGCGTTCTAACCCAAATCAATTTCAATTTTTAGATGAAAAATTAAATTTATAGAACTATGAATAGACAACTACATCGAACCACAATGGAACCCACAATAGTTATTTTAATTATTAATATTATTTATTAATTCATTTTTTTTTCTCCAATTACAGGTCAATCTCTAAACAACCAGTGCTGGACATTACGTTTGGAAGGTCAAGGTGTGTGTGGAAAGGATCACAGCCTAACTTCATCACTGGCCTGGCAGCGCTGTTTGCCTCCTCCTTTGACTTCATTTTGCAGTACTAGGAAGAGGCAGCATGCACCCTTGAGTTTGTTCAGAGGTTAGTCATTAGCATATTTGCCATTCATATAAATATTAGACTGAATTGTGACTTGTCTTGACAGTATTTATTAAGCTGACTACTGGTATGAACAATATGGCCCTGGTTTCCATACTGGGGTTAGCTTAAAGGTAGGGTAGGTAGGAATTTTATAAAAAACTTTTTTCCAAATTTGTTTAAACTTTCTATACATATCAATACATAATTAAAATGTAAGTACTCTGAAAAAAAGAGTATAAAAATCGAGTGACTCTAGACCGTTTAATCTACATTAAACACAGCTCATTATTTCCATTCGGGACGAAACAAAGGATTGGCTTAGGCGACTGTCACTCTCTCAACCATGGCAACCACCCTTTTGCCACACAGGATCTGCCCACTTGCACGAACCCGTTTGATTTGAGGAATTCAACAGGCACGGAACCTAGGAATAGCAAAACAATGGCAGAGAAAGAGCAATCAAAATTCACATTACCGGCATATGCAGTTAGCGAAGGCAAACAAGGCAAAAAAGGAAGACAGTACTAGAAAAGGTAATGAACAAAAAGTCTTTGGATAAACAAAGAAATAAAACACGTGTCAATATCCTCAGACCCAAGTTGCACGGCCTCTTGCACGACCTCCTCTGCTTCGCCCTCGACCCCGGACCTGTTCTCGAGCTGACGATGCGGTACTTGTCTCTGGAGTGTAGTCCTCATCAGAGTCAACAATGTTTTCATCATGGAAACTCTTACATGCAGAACACCATATATGTTATGAATCTTACACGAAATTCATCTTCATCACAGTGTAACTGATGGTAATGGAAAAATGTGTATCAATGCAACCTGTTTTTAGCTTTGCCGTATAGATATAACTAGCTCGTTAGCGAATCAAAAAATATATATTTTAAACTTTACCAATATCAATATGCTAGCTTGATAGTGAGTACTAAAATACATCTTATTTGTTTATATTCATAATGATAAAGTTAGATTTTTTTATTACATGTGATTCTGACATGATGTCACTACATGCACTGTGCTCCTTCCTCTCCGCTCGTCTCAGGTAAATAATGCGTCCTCCAGCTCAGCGGTCGGCGTCGCGCGTTCATGTGTTTTGGGGGCGTGGCTTTGGAAGGAGCCCAGAAGGGAGGGGGTGGAGTGAATGGAAATAATGAGCTGTCTTTAAAACAGTCGTGAGAGGTCTACAGACACTCGATTTTTATACTTTCTTTTTCAGAGTACTTAAATTTTAATTATGTATTGATATATAAATAAAGTTTAAACTAATTTGGAAAAGAAGTTTTTTAGACAATTCCTACCTACCCTACCTTTAAGCCAGGTCTAGGCCTTAATAAAATTAGGGTATTTAAGCAGCTTTTATAAAAATGTCTAATAAAAAAAACATTACTGGTGTGCATCTTGAGAAGAAACAGTGGCAGTCACATATTTTAAGATATGTCAGTGTGCAAGTTGTTTTCAGTTGAAGGATTAGTGAAAATTCTGTCATCAATTACTCACCCTCATGTCGTTCCAAACCTGTAAGACCTTCGTTTATCTTCAGAACACAAATGAAGATATTTTGTATTAAATCTGAGAGGTTTCTGAACTAGCCATTGACAGCAACATCTTTGCAACTTTCAAGGCCCAGAAAGGTAGTAAAAATATTGTTTAAATAATCCATGTAACTACAGTGGTGCCACCTTAATATTATGAAGCGACGAGAATCCTTTTGTGCACAAAAAAAACAAAAACATTATTCAACAATCTCTACTCTTTCACGTCATTCTCCTACGCTGTTGACGTAGTGTAAAGTGTCAAGTCATCTTAATTATATAGCGCTTTTAACAATCTAGATTGTTTCAAAGCAGCTTCACAGTGATAATAGGAAATTACAGTAACAGATTGTTTAGGCTTTACAGCAGATCTAGAATAAAGTTATTTGATCGACTATTTTTGACCGTCAAAATGCAGGCGGACACAGCTCCAGCGAGTTGTTCAAAATCTTTCTTTTTAGTAAATTCTACACAAACAATGTTCTCAGTGCTCGAGTTCATGTGTAGAGCCCCTGGTGATACTTCGAGCACAGTTTCATGTTGTGTCGAGCCTTCTTAGTGTTTTAAAAATAGTGTTTTTTGATGCTATCATAGTCGTGCACCAAGCACTCCCATTCAAAAGGTAATTTGACCGAAAACGAAAATATGGTCAAACTTAAAAGTGGCGTTTCCATCCTAATTATGCTTTTAAAGTCCAACTGAAATCAAAATTGACCCTATTTACTTTGTTAGCGCATATTACTAGTCTTGTGGTGAACAATTAATCCGTGCAAGTTAATACACAGAAAAAAATTGTTTGCCGTCGTAATCTTTAATCAAAGTCTGAAAAGTTACTTCCGGTCTGGAATAGCGTTCCTTCTCTGATGACGTAGGTTTGACGGCTTGGTTTGGGAAACGCTTAACCACTCCCCTCAAATCGTTAGTCTGTAATGAGCGAGAGATGGAGAGGAGGAGCGCTAGAGTAAAACCCTGCCCTCTGTTCAATATTCCTTTTCACTTGGAAATACGTCACAACACTGGAGAAAAGTCGTTTGCAACTTCCGGTTCACGCAGACTTTAAATGAAAGTTTGCCTCGGGTAAATTAACAAAAAGACCCTAGGTTGCATTTTGGCGAGAGTTATCCTTTAACGCGCTCCGGCCCACTCATCCGCACAAAACAGTGCCTGGTGGCTCGAGAACGCAAACCCTGTTATAGATTTTAAGTTGCAAGCCAGTGCAGCGCTTCTGGGTTCTACGTCAGAACGTAGGCTTATTATTGGCCGACTCTGGTTGTGTGTGATGACCCAGGAGCTAGCCAATAGTGAGCCTACGTTCTTATGTAGAACCCAGAAGCACTGCATTGTTTACACTACGTCAACAGTGTAGGAGAATGAAGAGTGTAGAGTATTCTCGTCACTTCATAATATTAAAGGTTGGACCACTGTAGTTATATGTACTATTTACTGATGTTTTTACCACCTTTCTGGGCTTTGACAGTTGCAATGACATTGATGTCAAAGGAGGGACAGAAACCTCACAGATTTCATCAAAAATATCTTCATTTGTGTTCCAAAGATGAGCGAAAGTCTTAAGAGTAATAATGACAGAATTTTCATTTTTGGATGCAAACATGCATTTTAGTCTGGTAAATGTCATGTTTAACATTATCATGTAGTCATGTATGCAATAAACATTGCAAGGCTTGCAATTAAAGTTAAATTATTTCTGTCACAAAGGTTTGGGCTGGATTCTGTGTGCTCTATATAAACTAGTATAGTCTATACTAAATAGTCTATATGACTGCCTTTCCACTGATATTCTGATGGGACCTGATGAGGGGATGTTATTAAAAGTTGTAGAATAAAACTTTAAATCTGGCAACCCCACTTCCAAAAGTTTAGTTTAGTTGACAGTGTGCATGTAAACAGACACATTGAGTTGATGTATTTTAACAAGGGCAGAAAAAATATCAGTTATTGATCACGACATCCAACATTGCATTTTTTTTTCATGTTGTTCAGTTTTATCCAAACAAACTAGTCATTAAAAACGTTATCTGGTTTCTATTTACACATCTTTTGTGCTGTCTCTCAGTCAAAATATATAAACTCAGTCCATAATATTTCATTGTTTTTTTTTTCAATCCTGAACGTGGATCAAAAACAAAGAAAGGACAAGTAACTTGCCAACTTGCCAAGTTGTGCAAAAAAAGAACACTGTAAGCCTACAGGTTTCCTCACTTCTGCAAAAACTTGCAGACTTTGAATGGGACATTAACTAACAACATTAATGTTTCGTTTGCACTTGTATGGACTTCAAAACAGAAACAGCAATTCACTGCCATTATAAAGCTTGGAAGAGCCAGGACATTTTTTAATAGAACTCCGATTGTATTCGTCTGAAAGAAGAATGTCATATAGACCTAGGATGACTTGAGGGTGAGTAAATCATGGACTAATTTAAATTTTTGGGTGAACTATCCCTTTAATTAAGCGCTAAGTGTTACCTGTTTGTTGTTAAGTGTTAAAATTGAATTTTATGTTTAAAAAAATTCAGCCAACATGTTCACAGAAGGCAATTTTCTGATCTTTGCTTTTAACCAAAATAAATGTTTTAAAACCCAGAAAATGTTGTTTTCTTTTTCCTAGTGTGACTACTCTTATGAAACCTTAAAGTATAATATTTTAATTATGTAATAATAAAAGCAGTATTCCCTGTAAAAATACAATTTATTGTTGTAAAAGTATGTGGTATATACTGTATTTGGTAATTACAGTGGAGTACTGTAAATGCTGTTTACTGTACTAGTGCTGTAAAAATACAGTATGTGGCTGGCAACCCAGCTGCCAGTATTTTACTGTAAATTTACAGTGCAGCGTTTTACAGTACTATACTGTAAATGCTGTTTACAGTACTAGTTCTGTAAAAATACAGTATGTGGCTGGCAACCCAGCTGCCAGTATTTTACTGTAAATTTACAGTGAAAAGTTTTACAGTGAATGGCATATGTATCTTTAGAGCATACATCACCAATAAGGTGCAAGTTTGGTCTTTTATATCACTATATTAGTCCATTAAGCTACGTTAAGTGCTTAAAATGTCCCCAAGCAGGGGAATCCTGGAGTATGAGGGAAACACTAGTACTGTCTAAATGTCTACTACCACAGATTTAACATTTGATCTGTACATCAGCATCGATTCGGGGAATAACATTATAATCTTATTCACTGTAGAGAAAGCTGCTTACATGTAGGCTACACAGGGAAAGTAACAGTGAAGACATTGAATTAAACATAAATACAACTTTTGTATCTAGCAGCTTTTCCGCATATATACACTGATAATCATCACATATACTGACCGATTGCTCCATTTCAGTAAATCTGTTTTAATGAATGAATTGCTGCGTCTCAATTTGTCTACTTATACTACGAAAAAAAAGTACATACTTTTGAATGTGTAGCAGAAGAGTAGACAAGCTTTGGGACATACTATCACATAAAATGGCATCTTTAACGGTTGCTCTCTGTCGCTTATTGCCAGGATTGCCTGTTGAATATTATAGGTTGTATTTAATTTTTTTACTTTATTTATTGTATTTTTTAAGACATATCAAAACCATACAACACATATAAACCAACATCTATTCACTCATACATACTTTCCACAACATCTAAAAATAACACCCAGACATACACAAATGTAAGAAATAATAACCATAATAAAAAAATTAAAGTAACTGAATTTAAAGTAATTCAGTGTCTCTTCTTCAAGAACTTTTCCAACATAAATTTTTGATTTTTCTTTTTTTTTCTGTGTGGCCTGCATATTCCAAAATCTTAACAGAAAGCATTTTACTTTGCCGATTCGAGAATTTTTTTTCAACATTATTCACCATCATTTGTTGGTAATATTTGAGATCGAACAATACAGGACATGTAATATATATGCTGTGTATTGGAGGAAAAGCTAAAATAAAAATAAATAAAACAAATGTATATATTAAATATAAAAAGAAAATGAGGGGTGGGGACATTAGACTATATACAGTCGTGCTCAGAATTAATCATACCCCTGGTAAATATGATAAAAAATGGCTGTAAAAAATAAATCTGCATCGTAGGCATGTGCCGGTATCAAATTTTCATGCTGCGATTAATTGATTGAGCTTTTATCACGGTATACGGTATTATCACGATATTTTAATTGCTCAAGAGAAACGGATGGATTGGGGGTGTTGTAGAAAAAACAACAACTTGCATCACAATAGGTGTAATTGTCAAAATATTTGGTAACTAAAAATAATTTTACACAATTTTCACTATTTCAATTCAATTCTTGGGATTTGATTTCAATCTTGATTCAATATTGACTCTTTGGATAAATATTAGGTAGGCTACTGTAGATAGCCTACATGTTAATTTTTTCAAGAAAAGCTGGTATTATTAAAGGTTAAAAATAACAAATTAAAATAAATATAATTTGGTTTTCATTATAATAACAATTATGACACAAGTACAAATAGTACAAATGTAGGCCTAATATAGTGCACATATTTAGCAAAATACTCCTCTCTACAGCTATTTGTTCTAGTCAACTAAAGTGTTGGTCATTAAATGGCTTTCCTGAGGTAAATGTAACGTTCTGTGACATTGTCCTGCAGTTTTATTGACCTCTTTCCGTGGCTGAAAAACACTGATTGATCGATAGGCTATTATTTATAAGGCATAAATACATTTTGGTAAGTTGTACTGTATCTTTAAATAAAAAGTAACAGATGATCGGTTTAATTGAACTGAGGCGCTACAGCGATCTGTCACGTCACATTTACAAGCGCCAAAACGGTATTTATTGTCTGAATTTCATAATAAAATGGACAGAACCTGAGAGCTGAGAATTTTTTTTCATATCAAAAGTAACCTGCTCTGTCTAGTCCAGGGGAGCCCAACCTTTTTTGAACAAAGATCTACTTTTAGATTTATCAGTGTGCCGAGATCTACCAGTCCAAACAGAAAGCCAGTCGCTACTCACAGCGCATCTGCAGATTTAATATGCACACAACAAACAGAAAAGTTGCTCTAATCCATATATAATGGAGAAGACTCTATTTTTAAAAATATAGCCTATATAGAAATTAAATAATTATGTAATAATTAAATATTGAATAATTTTATTTAAAATAATAGTGTGTGTTCATGCTAGTTATAATGCTAGAGTGCTGGTTATAACATGGCAATAAAGAAGAGAGAAAAAGAGGGACCAGTTTAATCCTTTCAGTTAGGCCTATTTATTTTTCTGAATATTTAATATTTTTTTCTTTAATATGGGTTCTATTATATTGTTTTGAATGTTGTTTCTATACATTAAAAAGATGTAATTTAAATGGAAAGGTTTAGTTTTTTTTTAATAACAAATCAAGGCTTTAAAAAAAAAAAAAGTTAGACATTGTGAGTGTGATTTCGTTTAATAATTTAATTAGAATGTTTTCACACCTATCATAGTCAAAGTCATAGTTAAAACATTTATTTTCTAAAGAGCCGTTTGTGACCCAAAAGATCTTTTCAGTGAGCTGAGTCAACGAGCCGGAATGCCAGGGAGTCCCTACTAATAATGTAACGCCCTGTCTGAATTCAGATTAGCGTCCTAACATACTACTCTTGATATTTCTGATATGTATTTGAAATAGTATCAGGCGCGGATTTATGGGTGGGCACGATTGATCGGTGGCCCACCCAATCAGATTAATAAAAACAATTTACATTTTTAATTTTAATAATAATGAATAATTTCATTGTAATAGTTTTTTAGAATGTTTAATAGTTTTTTTTTTTTTATAGAAATTTATGTACAGTAGCTACGAAAAATAGCTACAAAATAAAAATTTTATGTTGACATATCGTGTCAGTCCAGTGATGCTATCACGCAACACCGCGGGCGCGTTTCGGACCAAAAGTTTTCCGTCGCAGCGGCAACCTAACTAAGCTATGGCTAAACAGCTATCATTGAAGAAAAATGAAACAAAAGCACGCACATCAGTCTCAAAAGGGTGCTCGACTAAAAAACAACAAGTAAAAAATAAAGTAAAGTCGGCAACACCTAAGCTCCAAAATTATCAAAAATATTTATTTTCAAGACAACTATCGCATAGCGTATGTGACGTTTCGAGCACACAGGCTCTTCATCAGACATTTTTTAAACAGCTATCATTGACACACTTAAAAAAAAAAAAAAAACACGTCTAGATGATGATATAGGCTAGCCTGGCTCCGCCCTCCTACATACTTCCGCTCAATTTCATTTTACTTCAGTACTACGTCTGGGACCAGGCACGTGCACAGGTAGGGCTGAACCTGTGCAGAGCACATGCCCTTTTTGCCCTTACACTCCGAAGTGCCCTTTTTTGGTGGAGTTTTTAATCAATGCTATTGGTCACCCTTTACGTCTGTCTGTCTGTTTTACAAATATTTAGCCAATGAAAGTTCTTAAAACGAGCTTGTGTAAATCTTATTCGATCCTCAAGCTGTCAGTAAGATAACTCCACCCCCTCTACACTCAAAAAAATGATTTTAGCTCTTTGTTCAATTTCATTAATTAAAATGAGCATATACAACACAACCCTTCATAGAAATGATTCCAGCTTAATTTCATTAAATGTAATCAATGTAATTTAAAAAAAATTTGGTTTACCAAATTTTTTTTAATTGAGTCAACATGAATATTTTTCGTTCGTCTTAACCGGATGTCACTCAAAAAAAGAATTTTGGCCTCTTGTTAAAATAATTAATTACAATAAGCAAAAGTAACATGATTGTTTAATATTGTCACAACTTAATTTAATTGTGTTCAATCAACCTAATTCATTTGTGTGAAAACTACATGAATCATTGTTGTTGACATCTAACTGGGCAGTGGATCTGTAGTTCCCAGCATGCTTTGCAAGGGACTGCATTAAGAGGGTCAATTTAGGGAAAAAGTGTTATTTTATGTGTTTTTCAGTAAATGGAAAGATGTTGTTAGTTAATGTTAGTGTTTAATGTTCAGTTATGTTATAAACTTAGAGGACTTTCTGTAATGTTTTTTTAATTTTGTGGTTACCATTATGCAGAAGAGTGGCGACTGTGTTTAGGCTGTGGGCTCAGTATTATGCTATATGTGCATTAAACCTCGTGTTCAGGCTGTGGGCACTCAGTATACACTGTGTAAACCTCACTCACAGACCTGCACAAGTAATAATTCAATTGAACACTAGTAGTGTCTATCATTAGAAGTGACCATAGAGTCAAATTAACTAAAATTATAATGTTGGTTATTTAAGGCAGGACAAAAACTAAATGTAGTTAACCTGACAAAACTTTATCTAGCAGGAATGACTAAATTAATTCAAATTCATACAACAAGATTACAACAAATTATTTCAAACTATTTCAATTTTGTTGGAAAAATGTAATTCAATTTCGTGGAAAACCTTTCCTTAATTTAATTAAGTTCGTTCAACAGATTATTTTTTTGAGTGTATATTCACTGAATCAACTGAAGTTCCACAGCAGCCGCACAGTAGACAGCAGCTGAATTTTTGAAATTTTGCGAAGGGTAAATAAATATCTTGTTGTTTGAATAAGTACTACTAAACACTATGTCTATAGAGGCTCATATTTTATTTATTTGATGTCTGACTCACTGACTGAGACATGTGGGACGTCGCCTGAGAGAGAGGTCTAGGCTAGCATTTGCCATCTAACGTTAGTCATAGCCTACTCTTAAATAGCCTGTGCATACAGTAGCATTTTATCTTTTATAAAATGCGATTTTGGCCAAATGTATTTTACAACAGGAAAAAATGAGCGCCCAGCTTATATAGCTACAACAAACTAACCAGTTGATTAAATTGTAATGTGATGCCGGCACCGTTTTAATGACGGACAAAAAAAATGCACATTTGCACACATTCGCTGGTCAAAAACTATATATTGATAAGTAATACAACAACATATAATTTGTTTTTACCATCGGAAAATCATAACTGGTGCGCCCCCGCGCTGTTTCGTACGGGAACTTTTAACGTTACACAAAGAGACGATGATCCACAATAGCATCGTCACCTAGGTAACATATATTTCTAAGAAATTTCTTCTTTGATTTATGATTGCTGATACACTTAATTTATTAACATTTAATAATAGTAAATTATGATTAATTCAAGTCTGTTAATAGGTCGTATTCGCCATCTAGCTATTTTTTTTTATCTACAGTATTCTATACTCTAGTCCTCACATGTATAAAATACTACAGTAATGCTGTAGTAGTAACTAAAAAAAAACGTTACAGAAGATCACTGATTACAGAAAATCTTTATATTTTATCATGCTGAATGTAATTCATAATTTAATTCATTCCAAGGCTTAATTTATTTGATCCAAAATACAGCAAAAACAGTAATATTGTGAAATAATTTTACAATTTAAAATAACTGTTTTCTATTTGAATATATTTTAAAATGTAATTTATTTCTGTGATCAAAGCTGAATTTTCAGCATCATTACTCCAGTCCAGTACTCTTCAGTGTCACGTGATCTTTAAGAAATGCTTTTCACTGCAACTACTTTTCACACTATTTTATATATTTTTTTCATTGCTGGCTCACAGAAGTTGTAATTAGGTTTAAAGAAGCCCTTAAAACCCTGTTTATCTATATTATCTATATTATTATTATGGTTGTTATTAATCATGAATAAATCTAAAGCTTTTGAGACTATTATTTTGTGTTATTGAATTTGTCATGAAGATGTGACCATTTCTTCATTTTATGTAGGCTTACAAAATAATTTTGATGTAAAAAAAAGGGAGGGGGGGGGGGTGCCCTTTTTCAGTTTCAGCACATGCCCCTCAAAAGGTCTGTGCACGGCCCTGTCTGGGACTGCTGTATATTCTTAGGTTTCCAGAAACCAATTTTTTGTTGGACCAATCAGCGAACAGAGGGAGTGGCTGAGAACGATGACGTTGATGTAGTGCGTCAGTTTGAGTTGGAGTAATGGCAGCGGAGAAAGATGTGAGAAAAGCTATTCGGTCCGTTGTTGCAAAACTGCCGAATATACAGAAGTTAAAGCCGGAGCAAGAACAATGTTTGCTAAGTTTTGTTGGTGGCCATGATGTTGTGGCCCTCCTCCCCACGGGGTTCAGGAAAAGTTTGATTTTCCAGCTCACTCCGCTAGCACTAGAAGTGCCAGAATTCCATAACTACTAGAACTGCCGCAAGCGGTCAAAACTCTATATCTTTAATGATAAATCCCCAATACATACAACCGGCGTAGCGTCATAGAACGCCTCTGAAAAGGTTCACGCCCACTTTTAGGGGAAAACAAACCGGCGAGCACCATACACAGTATCGGATTGAGGACGTGTACTAACCCTTACAAACATGTAATTTGTATTTAAACATTTTTTTTTCACACAATAGGCTACCCCTATTATGTATTTGTATTTAATTAAATTTTTCCACACAGTATTTTGTATTTTTATTTTATTTTAAATACATTTCCATGTATTTATGCCCATCTCTGCCTGCCATCATCAATATCTTGCTGTTATGGAAATATCATGAATTACGGATGATGCTATCGAAAGCTAAATCAGTCTAGTTGTATGGCTGGACAGAAAAGTGCACTCAGTAGCTCCTCTAAATATAAAGACATAATATTATACATTTAAAGATGTTTACTTCTTAAAACCGAAGTAAAATCATTCACTGGCTACCTGGTGACTCGATGAGGTACGAGTAAATGTCCGGGTAAGACACTTCTGGCCACTGGGTGGGGTTGTTAGACCAATTTGACGCTGGTAGGGACATGTTTTTAAGTTGCCCAAATTAAGTTTATAAACGTATCGTTCACGCTCTATGGAAGGCAGGGTGAACGTATAATTAATCGACATTATTTCATCTAAGTGATTTCTGAAGTTATACACGTCTGCCGGCTGTGTACGGACGTTGTTTTGTGCCGCTATTTTGTATTGAAGTCTATGGGAAGTCTGGTTTGTTTTCCCCTAAAAAGGGGCGGTTACGAAATTTACAGTTAAGTTCCCGGATGTGCCGGTTGTATGTATTGAGAGATTAATGCATTTATTGTATTAGGATGTCTTTTAAAAACAAAACAACACCAAACTGTACATTTAAACAAGTTTAATTATAATTTATAAATAAATAATATTCGTAGATGCCCTGAACAAAATAGTAGCCTATGTTTTCATGTTTCCACTGTTTGATCGCGCCCATCGACACACACACACACACACAACACACTCACACACACACACACACCATATTCCAGCATTGCAGCCTGTTCATTATAGCCATAATAAAATATAATAATAAAATAGTCAACCTAACATATAAAAATTCCACTGCTCTGTTTCTCAGTAGCCTACTAGTAGGCTACAATTCGTACCATTTTATGCGTGAAGAGGATGATATTTTCCATCGATATTGGAACGTGAGTGAAGTTCAAAGCCTATGATAAAGAATAGTTTAGCATCCAAATACATGGCAAATGTTGAAACATTTTGATTCTAATTAGAGAGTTACGTGAGCCCAACGCCGCTTACTTTCACTTTCGCTTATAAAGCATTTCATTTTGGCTTGTTATTTTTTCATTCTTGTTCTGTTCTGAATATCATTACATTTAAATGATTTGTTGTTGAATATGTTTAGTGTATTTTTTACCACATTTTATTGTTGCGTATATTGGTATACCGCGAAATTCAGTGCGGTCAATATGACCGTTTATGGCCGAAATAGGTAAATATGTTCATTTGTTTTTTTTGCCTTATGTGTAATTTATATGAAAAACATTTTAAATTAAAATACAGACACTTTTAGGAAAAGTCAGGTACCAGCAGGATTGTATTTATTTTTTCAACAAAGTTATTGCAGATATAAAATTCAAAACGGTCAAAATGACTGCCATGGCAGTTCTAGTGGTGAACGAGTTAGCTAAGGCGAACGATAGGGATGCAAAGCCGATAGTTGTTGTCGTCTCCCCTCTTGTTGCACTAATGGAGGACCAAGTGAAGGAGGCAGAAAAGTTGTTTCCGTATCGCGCAGTAGCCTGGTGATCACTGTAGCCTACAGCATTTGCGGCAGATCCCAGTCCCTCCAGGATTTCGCGATTTTTTTTGTGTGATTTTTGTGATCAAAATGACTGATTTTGTGGTGGTAATTTCCAGAAATTTGCGAAAAAAATTGCGATTTTTATATTTTATAATTAGGACATCACATTTACATTAATAGTATTATGTCAGATGCACAATAGTCATACATGACACAAATCACAAACAAAATGCATAAAACTTGTTTATTTTGGTCTAATCAAATTCTCATCAAATGAAAAACTTTTGAAACAACCTATGGGCAATTTTTTTTTACCTGACCTATGTAAATATTAACAGCAGGTGTAGTAATCAGGCATGTGATTGGCAAAGGACAAAAAAGCAGGAAAATATACTGAAATTCAATCAGGCAATCATACATTTCACAATTTTATATTTATATATGAATGTCAAGAATTCAGAAGTGTGTATATTTATATAGCCTACACTACACTACACAGAAATAACATACAATTAAATTATGCTTATTTTAAATGTATTGTGCAGGCTAGGTATACAAAAATATAGGCTTTTAATAATCTTTCAGTGCGCAAAACCATGAAAATATGAAACGCTTCAAAACAGAGCGCACAAAGCGCGTATGCGCATCGCGGGCGCAGAATGATGTGCTCAAAGCAACATGGAGTCACAGTGTGCAGCGCTGCACAAGTGCGCATTTATAAGTTCACGGCACAAAGCGAAGAAATGTCGAGCGCACAAATCCTAGTGTCTATCTGTCCAACAGTTTATTGATCATTTGTATCTTCACAGTTTTAAATTCCAGTTATTGTGCGTGTGATACCGAGTCCTTGTGATGTGTGTGATCTAACAGGCACACGGTAGCGCGAGTCGTTTAAAAACAGCAACAAACTCCAACAAAATAAAGTGATTTTATGCAAATACACAGCCTTTTCTCTACAGATCAAGCATTATAATGTGAATATCATATTGGAGAGAGTTTTACCGTGCATGTATGCTGCTGTAACCTGACGAGGCGCGCGCGCTGTTTGAATACTGAATGGAGAATGATTGACAGCCGCAAAGGAGGGAAAACGAGTTTTCGTAAACTTTAATGATGTAAATAGACTTCTGTCCCTCACATTAAGCTATGAAATAGGCTTCAGATGAATTTGTCACCCAAAAAAAAAAGCGGGAGGCGCCGAAAAGCGCGCTGTTTGCATCCCTGTACTTGGAAAGGAAGGAAAAATGCATCTCTTTGCCATCTGTAACCATGGTGACGTGCCGCCCGGTGTGGCCCTGTTGCACGGGGACGGCGATTGGGGTTTAAATGCGTTTTACATTACAGGCTTCAGTAAATCGAGGAAAAGGAGTTTCCCCTTTCCCCGCAACATCTGTATCCACGTAAAAATGCATTGAAACTTTAATTAAACTAGAGATATTTCAATTGGGTGATTATAATTTAATGTTTTGTGAGGTATTTTTCATTTTTGTGATTATTTTGCGGTTAAATTAGGAATTATGCAGGATCGCAAAAAAATGCGACAATTTGTTGATTTTGCGTTGTATTCAGCGATCGCGGAATCGCGAAAAACTGGAGGGACTGAGATCCGAAACGACCGCAGCGGCGTATTGTTAATGATTAGACCCAGCTTCGACAGTTGACTGAATACATCACTGTCCTTAGTGTCAAAAATTTGTAAATGTTTCCGGCCGGTTTCGGCGCATGACATACGTCACGACCACACGTTAGCGATTGGCTATGGCAGATCCTGAGTGACTCTGGGCAGATCCAATAGTTTTGAACTTTAACAGAGAACCCGCCTACAAGGAAGTAAACGTTTCTCAATGGAGAGAGGCCAGAATCTCTGTACAAATGAAATGTACGAGAGTCTGGTAGAACCAGGCTAGATATAGGCTACCTCTGGACCATGTCATACCTGAGGAGGAGGAGAATGGTCGTGAGACACTTAACGTTAGTGGCTTTTTCATCAAAAAACATAGGCTACTCACTATTTGTATTTCAAATGATCCAGAAGTTATTCAGCAACTTTTATTTAAAAAAAGTTTTGTCAGCATTGCGATTCTCTTACACATACACTCTTTAATAAACGTTTTAACACAATTTAAACAACGTATCATTCAGTGCTACTTCTATAAATATTTTAAGTTGCTCAAGCAAGTGGTAAAATATTTAACCCTGTAGGCTACTTATATTAAAATCGCAAAGATTTTAAATTAAAACTTAAAATTGACAAACACAGCCGACTCTCATGCCTTTTCTTTTGCATTTAAGTTTTAATACAATACATCTCGCATGTCACAAAGAACTTGTTTTTTCACCTCCACGAATGAGACGAGTGTTGTTCATTATGTCGCCTTGTTGAGGTAAATTGTAGTTTTCCTTGCTTTACCCCGGTCTTAAAGTAGGCTAGCCTTAAAAAGATGACTGTGAAAAAGAGTATAATTAAATTAAATGCATTTATGGTGAGATTACTACATTTTATTTAATTAAACGCATTTATGGTGAGATTATTATATTTTCATGTCAATCTGTGTTCATTTTGACCACGAACCATGCGCTGGCACTTTAATTCAGCGCGTGCAGCACAGCAAAAATAGACTCGGTGCAGAAACGATCTCTGCACTGCTGTAGCCTCTACGCACCGCACATGGAACGCATCGCCAGACCGCATCCACGCGCGCAGTGTGAAAGCTCTAATACGGAGCCCGGGAATCAGGTGTGTATAAGCTTAAAAAACCCGAGGCCCCTCCGTATATTCACCAGGCCCACCTATTAATGACGTTCTGTATCCGCCACTGGGAGTATGTGAGTATCATAGACCGTAAAAGAAGGTGAGTATGCGATTTCAAATTCAGCCCATCATTTCTTCGCTGTTATTTTTTTAAATAAATCAGTGCTATTGGTCAAACTTTATGTAAGTCAGTGAATTTTACAAATATTTAACAACCAATGAAAAGCATTAAAACAGCTTGTGTTAAATCTTGTTACTCGATTAGACTGTCAAGCAAAACCTCACAGCTCATAGCTCCTCGTAGCTCCGCCCCTCGTCCTCCGGCCAGCGCATAGCTGAACGTAGGCTAATCAGTGAGATTAAATAAAGAACTGCTAAAATAAGTACAGCGTTTTCTTTACTCACGAAATACTATGTCTATAAAGGTTAATATTTTATGTTTTTGAGGTCCGAGATGCGGGAGCGGTGAAGAGAGAGAAAGGGCAAACCAGAGTAGAATTTACTCTCGCGATCGACTGGAAAGCAGTCCGCGATCGACTTGGGCACCCTTGGTCTAGTCTGTCGGTATCAGTGTCTTTGCTCCGCGATTTTTCTCTGCGTGAGAAAATGGATGTGTGGCGCGAGAGCGTGTGAAAAGTGTCGATTGCGTGAGTCTCACACTGAATGCGTAGAATTGGCAGCCCTGCTTTTAGAAGGGGGATGAATCGTCGGCAGAGTTCCTCCTTCCGCCATGCTTCTTCCCCATGTGAGGATTCATTAAGTTACATTAGACTAGAGTGCGCACTTCGTCGCATGCACACAGTGCTTCTACATGTGGGGATTGTTTACATCAGAGTGTGCACGTGTTTCGCGCAGCATATACGCAGAGTTTGTTTAAACGGTTGATGGAAAATAAGCTAATGCGCGTTCTATAAATATAAATTCTGATCTATTATTTTTCACGGTATTTTGATGTGCCCACGATAACAATATCGTGCATATTCATTACCGTGATTTATCGCATTACCGAATACCGGCACATGTCTACTGCATCGTTTATCCTTTTGATCTTTCATTAATTTTTTTTGCAAAATCCTAACCTTTCATTTAAGTAAAATAATTGAAAGTGGGGGGGAAATCACATTATGAAATAAATGTTTTTCTCCAAAACACATTGGCCACAATTATTGATACCCTTTATAAGACTACTTGCAGAAGGCGTCAGGTTTAGATTTTTTATCTGTTGATATTTGATAGAATCCACAATGTACGGAAGCCCTGAACCGCAACGTAAAAAAAAAAAAAAATTCTGTAAAAAAAAAAAAAAAATTCTGAAAAAAAAAAAAAATTCAAAAAAAAAAAAAAATGCTATCATTTCGAGATTAAAGTCGAAACGTTTCGAAATTAAAGTGGAAATGTTTCGAGATTAAAGTCAAACCGCAACGTAAAAAAAAAAAAAAAATCTGTAAAAAAAAAAAAAAAAAATCTGAAGAAAAAAAAAATGCTATCATTTCGAGATTAAAGTCGAAATGTTTAGAGAATAAAGTCGAAATGTTTCGAGAATAAAGTCGAAATGTTTTGAGATTAAAGTCGAAATGTTTTGAGATTAAAGTCGAAATGTTTTGAGATTAAAGTCGAAATGTTTTGAGATTAAAGTCGAAATGTTTTGAGATTAAAGTCGAAATGTTTTGAGATTAAAGTCGAAACATTACGAGAATAAAGTCGTAATTTTTTTTTAGGAAAGATGCGCTCGTGAAGTCGAACTGCTTCTGACATGGATCTAAACATAGCTTTTTACTTTTATCTGGGCTTTCAACAAAAGGACATTCTACAGGTGCTAATCTGCCAACATGGCATTACCATTTGTCTTAGGACGTTACAAAATATACTGCGCCGGAATAGACTTTACAGGCGAAAACACTTTTCAGACTGGATGGAGGTAGCCAGCTTTATATCTGAGGAAACAACAGGATCCGGCCACATGATTGGATACAGAATGATGCACTTAAAATGTAGGCCTATCCAGAACGGTGAAGAGGGAATCAGTGCGGTTACTGTTAAGTGTTCTCGACCCAGATAGTGTTGCCTATTATAGACGAGCACGAAAACACGTCAAAAACACTGCCACATAAAGTTTCGATCAGATTGTGAACCTACTCCGGCGGAGTCTGTGTGCTCGTCTATAGGCAACGCCATGGTAATGCATGTTGGTAGATTGGCACCTCGAATTTTCTTTTTGTTGAAAGCCCAGATAAAAGTAAAAAGCTACTATTTTGTGTAGATCCATGTCCGAGGCAGTTCGACTTCACAAGTGCATTTCTTTACACACACACACACAGACACACACAAAATTCAGAATTGGAAACGCCCTATGCACCAATGGACGCGCACCGTTATGAATGCACACACACGCAACTTCTACAGAAGACTGTATTCTCTAAAAACGTTTCGACTTTAATCTCAAAACGTTTCGACTTTAATCTCGAAATACTAGAAAAAAAATTTTTTGACGGATTTTTTTTTTTTTTTTTTAATGTGCTAGAATTTTTTTTTTTTTTTTTTTTTTAAGGTAGGCCTACTAGAATTTTTTTTTTTTTTTTGACGGATTTTTTTTTTGTAACGTTGCGTTTCAGGGCTTCCGCAACAATGCCATGTATCTGAACAAGAAGTCCAGGACCTCCAGCAGAAAAATATGCCCACAACATTAAAGATCCAATGGTATATTAAATTGTACACATGGGGTACTTTTTATCCTTGTGTGCACCAAACCCATCTAGCGTGTTTGCTGCCAAAAAGCTCTTTTTTTTAGTTTCATCTGACCACAGAACCCTGTGCTGTTTGACGTTCCAGTCGTGTCTGACAACTGAATATGCTGGAGTTTGTTTTTGGAGGAGCATTTTTCTTGAAAACCTCCCAAACAACATGTGGGGATGTATAGGTTTTTTTTTTTTTTTTTTTTTTAAATATGCTTTCTGACCCCAAGACTCAACTAATCTCTGCAATTCTCCATCTGTGATTATTGAAGAGTCTTTGGCCACTCAACTTTCCTCCTCACTGTCCATTAAGACAATATAGACACACGTCCTCTTCCTGGCAGATTCGTAATATCTTTAGTTGATTATAACTTCTTAATTATTGCCCTGATGGTCAAAATGGGGATTTTCAATTATTTAGCTATGTTCTTACAGCCACTTTCTATTTTGTGATGCTCAACAATCTTTTGCTGCACATCAGAACTATATTCTTTGGTTTTACTCATTGTGATGGATGATTAAGGGAATTTGGCCTTTGTGTTTCCTCATATATAAACTTCTGTGAAACAAGAAGTCATAGCTGGACAATTTCATGTTCCTAGTCACCCTGGTGTGCTAAAAAAAAGGTAAATATTAATGGGAATATACTTCAGAGATATTTTATTCATAAAAAAATTCTAGGGGTATCAATAATTGTGGCCAACGTGTTTTGGAGAAAAACATTTTTCATAATGTGATTTCACCCCCACTTTCAATTTTACTTAAATGAAAGGTTAGATTTTTGCCAATTTTTTTGAATGAAAGATCAAAATGATAAACGATGCAGATTTATTTTTTACAGCCATTTTTGATCATATTTACCAGGGGTATGATTAATTCTGAGCACGACTGTATATCCCGCATATATATATATATATATATATATATATCAGGCATGTGATTGGCTAAGGACAAAAAAGCAGGAAAATATACTGAGGATATCCACAATATTCTCCTCTTCTGTATCATCTTCAGACTGATCCTCATGTTGTGTGTGTGGCAAAGTTGATTTTTTTTGACCACATACTCCTCTGCCTGTTTCAGCCGCTCCTGTTTATTGTCATCAGCCACATCAACAAGGGTGTCACAGACAGTAGGGTTTACAAAGCAGGCTGCTGCTGCAAGTGGTGAGAACCTTTCATTGGTTGGATCCAAGAGCCAAGCAAAACGCTGGTTCACATTTCCTTTCATTTTCTGTGAAAGTGGCAAGATCTCGGTAGCTGGTGTTTTATTCAAAGTCAGAAAGGTGGCTGAGCAGATCGAAGAAGGCAGGGACAACCAGGGACATGGACATGGTGTCACTTTGGAGGGTTTTAGTATGTTCTACAAAAGGCAGCAGTAGTTCATGCAATGCATACTGTACACTTTGAGGAGTCTTGCAATCATGTTGAATGTGCTTGACCAGTGTGTGGGGCAGTAATTTACAAGAATAAGGCCACACTGCTCCAATATTCTTTGCGTTGCAACAGAGAACTTGCAAAGAGCTTAACACTGACCTTGCTTTATCAAGGATTCTCTTGACGCATGCCTCCTTTTGGACTGCAAGTTGTAAAGTATGCACTACACATGGTGTCAGTGTTGACATGATGGTACCTAACAAGAGGAACAAAGACAAATAAGACTAAACTTCAGAAAAGGTTTTAATTTATCCTTAAAAATCTAAATGTTGAAAATAATTTTACATGAGATTACAAATATAGTGAAAACCCTGTTTAAAAAAACATAGGCTACTTGTTCAAGGGCCAACAATATGTGTTCAGGTTTATTTTGTTCAACAAAAAATTATCATGCACTTATAGCAAGGAATGAAGCTGTCAGTCCTTTTTTTGTCCACAAGTCAATGCCAATAGATACTCTTGGGGCAGCAGCCAATCTCTTTTTGAATTTTTGTATATCATCTTCATAATTATATAATAATTACAATACATAATACATAAATACATAATAAATACATAATTAATGTCAATTATATTGCTTCTTTTAATTTTCTTTGGAACAGTCAGCCTTCTATCTACCGTCTCCATCATTAGAACAAAGTCCTCGTCTTCAATCATTGAACTTTTACATAATTGGGTATTCCTTACTGTCGAGCCCTGTATTGTATTTCAAGTTTAGTGAAAACACACTAAATATAAATATGTAAGCTGGCTGTTTATGAAACAAACAGTTAAAAAATAATTTTAAGATTCGGGATGAGTCGTCTGCAAATGTCGCATCAAGTTCGTGGTGTTTTTTCTGGAGATTGTCGCTCCACACGGTTTACTAATGTCTTGTTTTCCTTGACATCAAATGTGAAATTTATCCATATGCTCTTCTCTTTCTATTTTTTAATGTTTTCTGAGACGTGTAGCAAGTGCATGCTAAGTTGTGTCCCACCTGGTAACTTAGATCAGCATGTTTAAATTCAAAATTATGTGTATCTCACCTCCCTTAATTGTGATTGGATCTCTTCTCAAACTCTATTATTTTATTCTTTTAATGAATAATACTGCTGTAAAGTAAACACATCTACATGAATCAATTACTTTATAATAAGGAAATATACAAAATAAATATAGAAAACCATTTTTCAGCTCCAGCCGAGGCTGGTATCTCTTGAAAAGGTATCTCTTGAATTCTGCAATTTTGAGATGCAAAAACATGTAAGAGGCTGACAATTAGCTGAACATACATGTACTTGTTTAATTAGTGACACTTAGCCTACATTTTAAAACCTTTATTTGAATATGGCAAAATGATGCCTCTTTATACAATATTTCTATGATTAAATCACTGCCAGAGACCCACATCTTATCAGACAATCACTTTGGGCATAGTTAGTAGGCTAAGTGTGTTGACTAGGGATTCAACTTAAAGGATTAGTTCACTTTCAAAAAATATTTTGCTGATTAATACTCACCCTGATGTCATCCAAGATATCCATGACTTTCTTTCTTCAGTTGAAAAGAAATTAAGGTTTTTGAGGAAAACATTCCAGGATTTTTCTACACAGAATGGACTTCAATGGCAACCAACTATACCAACCTTCAAAGAAGGTTCAGATGTCCGTCTCAATGCAGCTTCAAAGTCTCTACACGATCCCAGTCGAGAAATAAGGGTCTTATCTAGTGAAATGATCGGTCATTTTCTAAAAAATAAATAGAATATACATACACACACACACACACACACACACACACACACACACATATATATATATATTGTTACGTTCCCACTTTTTAGTCTAGGGGTTTCAAAGAGGGAGTAACAGATGTAACAAAAAGTAAATAAACGTGAGAAATCTCCTTTCCATCTATCCCAGCTCTAATTCTTTTTCACCTATAAATCACCAAAAGGCTACACAACACCCATTGATTTACTACTAGCAACAAAAGGAAACTGAGAGAAAGTGTGCTGAACGAGTTTCTTTTTAATAAAGGTTCAATCAATATATTTATAAAGCAAACAAAGATCAATAAACAGACAAACAAACTTAAATAACCATATCGTCAGGAGAGGGCCAGGCCAAAATAACAAACAAGACAAGGACTTCCTAAAGTTTAAACCCAGATAACTTACCTAACAAAAATAAATGAGAAATTAAAGACAGTTGTCTTACCTCTCTCCCTGACTAGAAATAAACAGGAAAAAAGTTAAGGAGTGGATACTCCAAACAAATTGGCGCCCAACTCCCTACACGGTTTAAACTCACATAGTTTAAATGGTCATTGGACTCAGACAACAGGTTTCACCAAAGAATATAAGTTCTCTTTTATACAGCAATTCACACACACACTAATGTCTGGGATAGCTGGAGAGGGACTCTGTCGATCACTGTCTCTTTGTGGTTTTATACAGGCTGCCAACAGATAAGCCACGCTCCTGCTAATTGGCATCAGCTGCGGACAATTTGGAGTGCTGCATGAGAAAGAGGGAGAGAGAGAGAGATAGAAAAAAGAGAAAACAAAAATCACCAGCACAATATAAACAAGACTACGTCACAGGACGTAACAATATATATGGGCCGTTATCGGCGTTAATCTATTCTCAAAGTTGGGTTGGGAGCTGGGTCTATACTACGCAAGCTATGATGACTTTCACCTTGATATTCTAGCGCGGATATACCTAGCCGAATTCAGTTTGGTGTTCGGTACGCATTTTGAAACTGAACGGTTCGTTGGACCATTTTTCCTGCCGACCAAAATTTCGTTATTTCAAATGTAGGCGGGTTGCGCGTGGCACACGCGCTCATAATGTAATGATGGCGCAACCACAACATTGTCCGACATCAAATGGCAAACGTAATGTAAGCGGAACGAAACTGAGCTACTCGTAATTGTGTGGTTGACGGACCGTTGTTTATCAGTTTGGACCAAAGCAGCGCAAGCCGATCTTGATCAAGCGACACTGTTACTACACAGCGCTAAGAGATCCAGTAAAGAGAGCATTTGAATTCGCCACAGAAGTAATAACATTGCTGTGAGATCTAGTGAGAAACATTCACATTTCTCCATTATTAACGGATCAAACAGTGCGTGGAAGCCAGGAAGAAACATTGTCCCATGAATGAACTATCCGGTGTCCACAGATCTGCAACATTTACCATGGATTTACTGTAGTAACACTAACTGCAACCATGGAAGTTTGGCAGGAATAGTAGGCTATAATGCTTTAAAGTAACATTACGTTGGTTTTATTTTGATATTATTAATAAAATTGCTGCCCTCAAATGTTAATCTGAACTAAAAATAGACCTTTGTTTATAACTACTAGCCTACAATATTAGGCTACATTTAATTTTTTCCAAGGAGCTGATTTGTTTTATATGCTCATAAGAAGAGTCTATTATAGCTCCATCATTGCTCAAAGTAAAATATTACTTTATTAAAAATCATACTTTATTATGTTAGTTTTAATTAAAAAAAAATCTGCCATTTCTTCACAAGTTCTTTTAAATGTCACTTTGTATTTAAGAAACACGTGCCCTTTAGTCATTATTTGGGTAGCACACATATTCTGAATGCCTTCGGCAGAATTCAAATGAGCCATTTTAATCTAGATTAATCTAGATTAATTCCAAGATTACAGTGAGATTAATCTAGATTAAAAAAAAAAAATCTATGCCCACCACTAATATTCTTACCTAATTCTAATATTCTTAATATTCTCTAACCTTCTTTGAACATTGGTATAGTTGGTTGCCATTGAAGTCCATTCTGTGTAGAAAAATCCTGGAATGTTAGAAAATTCTGGGCCGAAACCGAAAATTATGGATGCACTTGTCCAAAAACCAAAAATGACTTGGAATAACGGCTCGGAATGCATTTTCAATTTGCATATTGAATTTTTCTACATTCATTGCGGGACATTTAATGAAAATGCAATCGCAAGTGTCTTAACTGTGAGTGTAAATGCAACTAAGAAAAATAATATTTAAATGATCATTTTGCTACAGTTTTTGCTTAAACATATTAAACATATCTAATCATTTCTGTTATACATTTTAATTTTGCAACTTTTATAAAGCGTTAAAATATGTATTCAATTTACATATTAAAACTATTGTATGAAATGGCAAATGATTTTTGATTATATAATTGATTTTTCATTTTCATTCTGCACCAAGCTCCGACGCAGAAGTTTAAATATCGCTCCATCCCTCCATCGCTGCTCGCATCTATATTATATATATATATATATATATATATATATATATATATATATATATATATATATATATATATATATATATATATATATATATATATATTCTTTTTTTCCCCTATTTTTAATATATATATATATATATATATATATATATATATATATATATATATATATATAAATTACCTTTTTTTGGATGCTAAACTATTGTTTATTATATGCTTTGTACTTCACTCACGTTCCAATATCGAAGGGAAAAATTATCCTCTTCACATGCGCAAAAATGTGCTTGGAAAATTCACAGTGGAGCGGTGCTTACTGTGAATGTACGAATTGTACTACTGACTATTTAGAGCAGTGTAATTTTTATATGTTAGGTTGACCATTTTATTATTATATTTTATTAAGGCTATAATGAACAGGCTGCAATGTCAAGATTGCTATGCTGGAGTGTGTGTGTGTGTGTGTGTGTGTGTGTGTGTGTGTTCATGTTTTTCTATCCCGGTGGGGACTTTAACCTGAATGCACACAGACTCATGGGGACTCGTGTCACAGTGGGGACCTAAATAGAGGTCCCCATGGGTAAACAAGCTTATAAATCATACAGAATGAGTTTTTTTGGAAATGTAAAAATGCAGAAAGTTTTCTGTGATGGGTAGGTTTAGGGGTAGGGTTAGTGTAAGGAGATAAAATATACAGTTTGTACAGTATAAAAATCATTAAATCTATGGAGAGTCCCCACAAAGATAGTAAACCGTGTTTGTGTGTGGGTGTGTGTGTGTGGCGTGGGCGCGATTGAACAGTGGACACATAAAAACATACTCCGTCATTATACAGGACGACATTCAAACTGCAAAGTGTTAACTTTGTGTACAGTCGCAATAAAACACAACATTGTGCTTTTGTAAAATAATTTCAAGCAATCCACCCCCCGAAAGGTGCTAATTTTAAAATTAAACTAAAATGCTCATGGCTGCACGGGCATTCATAACGGTGCGCGTCCACGGCGAGGAACGAGCAGAACAGAGTGAACGTTTTTCAGTTAATTCCTACTTCCATAGGAATTCGTTTGAAACGCTCGCTCAACCACTATCAATGTCAGTGCGGACGAACATATTTTACTTTCGTTTTTAAGTTGGCGATTCAAAAGCCCCCAGTGGTGTCACACGTCGATTAACCGGTGGTAAAATATTCTCACCGTCACATACCTAGTATATTTTTATGTAGATACAATAGGCCTACCTGATTTTGAACACAAGAGGGCAGTATAGCCCTATGTATGACTTGACTTTTATTGGACTAAATAGTACAATTACTATTTTTAAACTTATAAATATTTATTAAATTGAAAAAAAAAAGAATAAAATGGGTTTAGTTGTGATATTTTTATACTTTTATATAGAAATAAATGGTGTTTAATTACATTTTTAGAAGATGAGGCTTGTAGTGTTTCCTTTTTGTACATTACTTTAGTCCCTCACTATAGCAAAACCGTTTGAGATGTTTAATATCCGTTCACAATTTAGCATCTTTAATGTATCTTTATCATTTTGAAAAAGTTTGGTGTGAATAAAATAAACCAGTTAGGAAGAGTAGCTAAAAACTCATAGTCTGAAATATCCAAAAAATCCACATTCAAACCAAAATATCTGACTTCCTTTTGCTCTGAGCTAATGAATGTAAATTAGAAAGTTGTCCGGCTCAGGGAGTCCAATATATATACTGATTTTTGTAACTGTTGGTTAAACTAAACACTTTTGTCAAAAGCATGTTGAAAGTGACACACTTCCTGCTGCCAGTTGGTGGCGCTATAACTTTGACTCACAATAGTTACATCCATCTGATCGGTCTCTTACCACGAACACACTGCCAAAGTTTCATCAAGATCAGTTAATGTATGCAGAAGTTGTAACACTTCGTCTCTCTCTTTTCTCGCCATAAATTTGTTTCCTCGCCACGGTCAAAACGTTTGAGATATCAAAAATCCGTCCGCAATTTAGCATCCTCAATGTCTTGACTTCATGCTGACTGAGTCTGGAGGTGATTGAATGAATTCTCTAGGAGTACATCACATTCCACAGCAAGCGTTTTCCAAACAACCCATAATAGCCGACTTCCTGTTGGGGTGGCGTGAAACTTGACAGAGGGAAAGTTGTTCGGCCCGATGAAATCTATATGTGTACTAGGGCTGTCAAAATTGCTCAAAAATGACGTTCGAATATTCCCTCTAAAAAACACACGAATATTCGAACTATTCGAACATCTGGTTGCGCATTTTGTCAATGACGCGCATTACGTCAATAACAGGACAAATTAATACAAAGAGACATAACTACTTGTATAGGTAGTAAATTTAAGTTTAAACATATTTGACAATGTATTACCAGCACAAAACCAAGTAAATAAACTAATGGCCAAGACCGCAGACCTCACTCTCGCTCACTCGCAGGCTCTCTCTCTCTCTCTCTCTCTCTCTCTCTCTCTCTCTCTCTCTCTCTCTCTCTCTCTCTCTCTCTCTCCTCCCTCTCTCTCTCTCTCTCTCTCTCTCACGCTCACGCTCTCTCTGCGCATAATGGTTAAATTAACAACAACAATAAGCACATGTTGAGTGCTGATCAAGAGTTTTGTGCAAGCAATTTAAGGTCGCGACTCTTGTCCCAAATATAGCAGGCTTTATTCAGTGATTGAAACAAATTTATTAACATTAATTGAAGTTTTACAGTATAGAACCGACATTGAATGCTCCGAGCGAGCTGTGCTGTGGTAAACATGGAACTTTTCTGTTTAACGTTAAATAAAATGAGGCACACAATTCCGAGAAATGTGACAACAAAGAAATTTTACCCTGAGGTTCATAAAAAATAAAGTGCTATTAAAAAAGAAAAAGGCTACTTACATTCTTGGTGCTTGTATTAAAAAAAGGAAAAACTGACTGCAATTTATTCCATTGTCTTTTTAGTGCACTGTCAACTTTCAGCAGTGACGCTGTGCTAGACAGTGGGACTCATGTGACCTGTCCCTCAGGCAGCGCGCGCGCCCACTCGCAAAGCAGACAGCTGCGCCTCTGCTTCCGCGGGCGTGTTTTTCCATATTCGAAATTCACATTCGATTCGAATATTAATTTTCACGTTCGAATTCCTGTTTTTTAAAACTATTTGAATATATATTCGAATTTAGAATATTCGTTGACAGCCCTAATGTGTACCGAGTTTCATATTAATTCATGCAAGCGTGTTTGATATATGGACCAAGTTTTCAGACCCTGTTCAAGAGGGCGCTGTTGAGCCCCCCTGCCACGCCCGTTTCTGAAACTTTTCACATGTCTACTGGCTAATAAGTGTTATGTGTCTGTCGAGTTTCATCCAATTTCAAGCATGCTAAGAGTCTCAAACGCATCCGAAAAGAATGTTAAAATTTGATGCGTTGCCACGGCAACAGTATCTAAGATATCAGTAATCCTTTCACAGGTCTACATCTGCCGTGTTTCTACAATATACTCATAAAGTTTGAAGCAAATCGGGTCAAATTAAGAGGGTGACTTCAAAGCATTTTGAATGTGACACACTTCCTGCTGCCAGTTGGTGGCGCTATAACTTTGACTCACAATAGTCACATCCATGTGATCGGCCTCTCACAACGAACACACTGCGGAAGTTTCATCAAGATCAGTTAATGTATGCAGAAGTTATAACACACTTCCTGTGTCCCATTATTCGCCATAAATTCGTTTCCTCGCCACGGCCAAACCGTTCGAGATATCAAAAATCCGTTCGCAAGAATTCATCCTCAATGTCTTGACTTTATTCTCACCGAGTTTGGTGGCGATCGGATGAAATCCCTAGGAGGAGTATTTCACATTCCATTGTATGCGTTTTCCAAACAACGTATAATAACCGACTTCCTGTTGGGCTTTTGTAAAACTTAGAGCACGAAAGTTGTTCGGCCTGATGAGATCTATATGTGTACTGAGTTTCATATTATTACATACAAGCGTGTTTGATTTATGGACCAAGTTTTCGGACCCCATTCCAGGGGGCGCTGTCGAGCCCCCCTGCCACGCCCCGGTACCAACTTCAGCCCGGCCCTGATGGCCGCAGGTTCTGACGTGTGTGCAAAATTTCAAGAGTTTTTGAGCATGTTAAGGGCCCCAAAAGTGGCAAAAAGGCAAAAAAAAAAAAAAAAAAAAAATAGCTGCGAGCAGCGATTACGGGCCCAAGCCGGTGGCACCGCAACCCCGGGGCATTTAGTTACCTAAAGGCACCGGGGTGGCGGTACCGCCGGCTTTGGCCCTTCATCGCTGCTCGCAGCTATATTTATTTTTATATATATATATATATATATATATATATATATATATATATATATATATATATATATATATATATATATATATATATATATATATATATACACATATACACATATATATATATATATATATATATATGTGTGTGTGTATATACACACACACACACACACACACACACACATACATATATATATATATATATATATAAGACAGAAAATATTACTTGACTTACCTTATTCTGATTTTATGATGCACTCAAAATATTCCATAACAAATCCTTTAAATTTAATGTAAAAAAAAAAAAACGAAAGTAAGCAGTGTTGGGCTCACGTAACCCTCTCATTAGAATCAAAATGTTTCAACATTTGCCATGTATTTGGATGCTAAACTATTCTTTATTATAGGCTTTGTACTTCACCCGTGTTCCAATATCGACGGAAAAAATCATCCTCTTCACACGCGCAAAAATGTACTTGGAAACATCACAGTGGAGCGGTGCTTACTGTGAATGTACGAATTGTACTACTGACTATTAAGAGCAGTGTAATTTTTATATGTTAGGTTGACTATTTTATTGTTATATTTTATTAAGTCTACAATGAACAGGCTGCGATGTCAAGATTGCAATGCTGGAATTTGTGTGTGTGTGTTCATGTTTTTCTATCCCGGTGGGGACTTCAACCTGAATGCACACAGACTCATGGGGACTCGTGTTACAGTGGGGACCTAAATAGAGGTCCCCATGGGTAAACAAGCTTATAAATCATACAGAATGAGTTTTTTTGGAAATGTGAAAATGCAGAAAGTTTTCTGGGATAGGTAGGTTTAGGAGTAGGGTTAGTGTGAGGAGATAGAATATACAGTTTGTACAGTATAAAAACCATTAAGTCTATGGAGAGTCCCCACAAAGATAGTAAACCGTGTGTGTGTGGCGTGGGCGCGATTGAACAGTGGACACATAAAAACATACTCCGTCATTATACAGGACGACATTCAAACTGCAAAGTGTTAACTTATATTTGTGTACAGTCGCAATAAAACACAACATTGTGCTTTTGTAAAATAATTTCAAGCAATCCACCCCCCGAAAGGCGCTAATTTTAAAATGAAACTAAAATGCTCATGGCTGCACGGGCATTCATAACGGTGCACATCCACGGCGAGGAACGAGCAGAACAGAGTGAACGTTTTTCAGTTAATTCCTACTTCCATAGGAATTCATTTGAAACGCTCGCTCAACCAATATCAATGTCAGTGCGGACAAGCATATTTTACTTTCGTTTTTAAGTTGGAGATTCAAAAGCCCCCAGCGGTGTCACACGTCGATTAACCGGTGGTAATATATTCTCACCGTCACAAACCTAGTATATTTTTATGTAGATACAGTAGGCCTACCTGATTTTGAACACAAGAGGGCATTATAGCCCTATGTATGACTTGACTTTTATGGGACTAAATAGTACAATTACTATTTTTAAACTTATAAATAATTATTAAATTGAAAAAAAAAAGAATAAAATGGGTTTAGTTGTGATATTTGTATACTTTTATATAGAAATAAATGTTTTTTAATTACATTTTTAGAAGATGAGGCTTTTAGTGTTTCCTTTTTGTACATTATTTTAGTCCCTCACTATAGCAAAACCGTTTGAGATGTTTAATATCCGTTCACAATTTAGCATCTTTAATGTATTTTCATCATTTTTAAAAAGTTTGGTGTGAATAAAATAAACCAGTTAGGAAGAGTAGCTAAAAACTCAGAGTCTGAAATATCCAAAATATCTGACTTCCTTTTGCTCTGAGCTAATAACTGTAAATTAGAAAGTTGTCCGGCTCGGTGAGACCAATATATATTCTGATTTTTGTAACTGTTGGTAAAACTAACCCCCCCACTTTTTTCAAAAGCATGTTGAAAGTGACACACTTCCTGCTGCCAGTTGGTGGCGCTATAACTTTGACTCACAATAGTTACATCCATCTGATCAGCCTCTTACCACGAACACACTGCTGAAGTTTCATCAAGATCAGTTAATGTGTGCAGAAGTTATACCACTTCGTGTTTCTCTTTTCTCGACATGAATTCGTGTCCTCGCCACGGCCAAACCGTTCGAGATATCAAAAATCCGTCCGCAATTTAGCATCCCCAATGTCTTGACTTCATGCTGACCGAGTTTGGAGGTGATTGGATGAATTCTCTAGGAGGAGTACATCAAATTCCACAGCATGCGTTTTTCAAACAACCCATAATAGCCGACTTCCTGTTGGGCTGGCATAAAACTTAGAGCACGAAAGTTGTTCGGCCCGATGAGATCTATATGTGTACCGAGTTTCATATTATTACATGCAAGTGTGTTTGATTTATGAATAAGTGTTCGGATCCCGTTCCAGGGGGCGCTGTCGAGCCCCCCTGCCACGCCCGGGTACCAGCTTCAGCCCAGCCCTGATGGCCGCGGGTTCTGACCTGTGTGCAAAGTTTCAAGAGTTTTCGAGCACGTTAAGAGCCCCAAAAGTGCCCGAGAAGTAGGAAAAAAAAAAAAAAAAAAAAAAAAAAAAAAAATATATATATATATATATATATATATATATATATATATATATATATATATATATATATATATATAGAAATATAGCTGCGAGCAGCGATTGCGGGCCCAAGCCGGGGTGGCGGTGTCACTGGCTTGGGCCCTCCATCGCTGCTCGCAGCTATATATATATATATATATATATATATATATATATATATATATATATATATATATATATATATATATAAATAATGCAACAATATATATATATATATATATATATATATATATATATATATATATATATATATAAATATATATAAATATATATATATATATATATATATATAAATAATGCAACAATATATATATATATATATATGTGTATATGTATATATGTATATGTATATATATATATGTATATGTGTGTAACAAAAAAAAAAAAAAAAAAAAATATCAGACAAGTAATATTCTCTGTCTTGTCCCTTAATGTTTTTTTTATATATATATATATATATTTTTTTTTTTTTGGATGCTAAACTATTGTTTATTATAGGCTTTGTACTTCACTCACGTTCCAATATTGAAGGGAAAACTTCACATGCTCTTCACATGCGCAAAAATGTGCTTGGAAACATCACAGTTGAGCAGTGATTTCTGTGAATAGTATGAATTGTACTACTGTCTATTTAAACAGAGCAGTGTAATTTTTATATGTTAGGTTGACTATTTTATTATTATATTTTATTAAGGCTATAATGAACAGGCTGCGATGTCAAGATTGCAATGCTGGAATGCACAATATGTTGTTGTTTTGTTTGTGTGTGTGTGTGTGTGTGTGGCGCGGGCGCGATCGAACAGTGGAAACATAAAAATATAGGCTACTCCGTAATTTTGTTCATACAGGACATCATTTAAATTGCAATGTGTTTACTTATATTTATGTACACTCACAATAAAACACAACATTGTGCTTTTGTAAAAAAACATTCAAGCAATCCCACCCCCGAAATGGCGCCATTTTTAAAATGAAACTAAAATGCTCACGGCTGCATGGGCAATATGTGTCTACAGCGAGGAACGAGCAGAACAGAGTGAATGTTTTTTAGTTAATTCCTACTGGACGTCCATATTTCACTTTCGCTTTTAAGGTAGCGATTTAAAAGCCCCCACCGCGCTGTCACACATCGATTAACCAGTGGGAAAAAATTCTCAGTCACATCGCTAATATATTTATATATAAATACAATATACAATGGGCCTACCTGATTTTGAACACAAGAGGGCAGTATAGCCCTATGTATGACTTTTTTCTTTTTACTAAATAGCTGTTTTAAACTTGTACATAATTCTTGAATTAAAAAAAAACTGAATAAATATTTGCTGTCGAGACAGAAAATATTACTTGTCTTACTTTATTCTGATTTTATGATACACTCAAAATATTCCACAACATTGATTAACGTTGATTAACCCGTTGATTAACCAGTGGCAAAATATTTTCACCGTCACATACCTAGTATATTTTTATATAGATACGATAGGCCTACCTGATTTTGAACACAAGAGGGCAGTATAGCCCTATGTATCACTTGACTTTTATGGGACTAAAGAGTACAATTGCTATTTTTAAACGTATAAGTAATTCTTAAATTGAAAAAAAAAAGAATAAAATGGGTTTAGTTGTGATATTTGTATACTTTTATATATAAATAAATGGTGTATAATTACATTTTTAAAAGATGAGGCTTTTAGCGTTTCCTTTTTGTACATTAATTTAATCCCTCACTATATCAAAACCGTTTGAAATATTTAATATCCGTTCACAATTTAGCATCTTTAATGTATTTTCATCGTGTTGAAAAAGTTTGGTGTGAAAAAAAGAAACCAGTTTGGAGGAGTAGCTAAAAACTCAGAGTCTGAAATATCCCAAAAATCCACATTCAGACCTAAATATCTGACTTCCTGTTGGTCGGAGCTAATTACTTTAAATTAGAAAGTTGTCCGGCTCGATATGATGATGATGATGATGATGATGATGATGATGATATATATATATATATTTTTTTTTTTTTTTTTTTTTTTTTTTTTGCTGATCCGTGGCTCAAAAACATTAAATGATCCGAGTGAATTTTGTGATATGTTGCACCACCAATTGTATTTATTTTATTGTCTGTAAAGTGTATTAAAATATATATTTCATTTAAATCTAATTGCTTACAGATGATTACTATATTTGGTTAAGTTTTTTCAAAGAGTGATTATTTTAGTATCCTCACGAAATATACATTTCAGCTACCTTGTCAGACAGTGATGAAGCTCATTCTTTTGTCTCTAAAGATACATTTGCATACCCAAACAACATGGCCTGATTTAGTTAATGCACAAGCACCTATTTACTCCTACAAAGGGTAACATACAAAAGAGAGCCTTTCAAAGGATTAAGATTCTGTCTCCAACCTGCAGACGTGTGAACTGCTTGAAGGTAAAAGGCAGTCAACATGTCTGGTGGTGTTGCTACTTCAAAACCAACAATGCAAGAAGTAAACTGATCAATGAAAATGTATTTTAGCACTTTGACTATTGTTTAAAAACATCTAAAGTTTCTGGAGACTCTCCCTCTCCAGTGACATTTGACATAGACTCGTTTTGTCCTGCTATTTCTTTATGCAAACAAATCAGATTTGTAGTTTTTCCTTCTGTGTATTACTTGAGTTCCATTTAAAAGTATCATTCTTTCCAACGATTATTAATAAACTTATATTAAAAACAATCTCATAATCTTATTTAATGCAATTGTTATTTTTCAGTGTAAAAGATGTAATTGGATCAGCCCTACCTATAGGGTAACAGACCTATATAATTGAATATATTGATCAAATTTAGAAATTATAAATGAAAGATAAAGCATACTTCATCAAGTCACTTTTTGAATTGAAAACGCTCGCACTATTATCAATGTCCCTGCAGACGAGCATATTTTACTTTCGCTTTTAACTTATCCATTTAAAAGCCCCGGTGTCACACATCGATTAACCGGTGGGAAAATATCCTCACAGTCACATACCTAAATGATGGAAAAAATTTTTGAACACAAGAGGGCGGTATAACCCTAAGTATGACTTGATTTTTTTGGACCAAACATATCTATTTTAGCCGTTTTTAACTTACATCCTTCTTGAATTGAAAAAAAAACTGAATAAAATGGGTTTAGTTCCAATATTTGTATAATTTTATATACAAATAAATGGTGTATAATTACATTTTTAAAAGATATGAGACATTTCCTGCTTCCCTTTTTTTACATTAGTTTAATCCCTCGCCATAGCAAAACTGTTTGAGATATTCAATATTCGTTCACAATATAGCATCTTTAATGTATTTTCATCATGTTGAAAAAGTTTGCTGTGAATAAAAAAAAACACTTAGGAGCAGTAGCTAAAAGCATGTTGAAAGTGACACACTTCCTGCTGCCAGTTGGTGGCGCTATAACTTTGACTCACAATAGTTACATACATCTGATCGGCCTCTTACCACGAACACACTGCTGAAGTTTCATCAAGATCAGTCAATGTATGCAGAATTTATTCCACTTCGTGTTTCTCTTTTCTCGCCATAAATTCGATTCCTCGCCACGGCCAAACCGTTCGAGATATCAAAAATCCGTCCGCAATTTAGCATCCTCAAAGTCTTGACTACATGCACACCGAGTTTGGAGGGGACACAGTGAATTTTCTAGGAGGAGTATTTCACATTCCACAGCAAGCATTTTCCAAACAACCCATAATAGCCGACTTCCTGTTGGGCTAGCGTAAAACTTAGAGGACGAAAGTTGTTCGGCCCGATGAGATCTATATGTGTACTGAGTTTCATATTATTATATGCAAGCATGTTTGATTTATGGACCAAGTTTTCGGACACCATTCCAGGGGGCGCTGTCGAGCCCCCCTGCCACGCCCGGGTACCAGCTTCAGTCCGGCCCTGATGGCCGCGGGTTCTGACCCGTGTGCAAAGTTTCAAGAGTTTTCGAGCATGTTAAGGGTCTCAAAAGTGCCCGAAAGGTTGACAGAAAAATAAGAATAAATATAGCTGCGAGCAGCGATTACGGGCCCAAGCCGGTGGCACCGCAACCCCGGAGCCTTTAGTTACCTAAAGGCACCGGGGATGGCGGTGCCGCCGGCTTTGGCCCTCCATCGCTGCTCGCAGCTATATTTATATATATATCTACACACACACACACACACACACATACATATATATATATATATATATATATATATATATATATATATATATATATATATATATATATATATATATATATATATATATATATATAAATATATATATATATATATATATGTGTATATAAATATCTATCTATCTATCTATCTATCTATAATATATATATATATATATATATACACACACACACACACATACATATACATATATATATATATATATATATATATACACGTATATATATATATATATAAGACAGAAAATACTACTTGTCTTACCTTATTCTGATTTTATGATACACTCAAAATATTCCACAACAAATCCTTTAAATTTAATGTAAAAATAAAAACGAAAGTAAGCAGTGTTGGTCTCACGTAACCCTCTCATTAGAATCAAAATGTTTCAATATTTGCGATGTATTTGGATGCAAAACTATTCTTTATTATAGGCTTTGTACTTCACTCGTGTTCCAATATCGATGGAAAAAATCATCCTCTTCACACGCGCAAAAATGTGCTTGGAAACATCACAGTGGAGCTCTGCTTTCTGTGAATGGTACAAATTGTACTACTGACTATTTAAACAGAGCAGTGTAATTCGTTTATGTTAGGTTGACTATTTTTATTATTATATTGTATTAGGGCTATAATGAACAGGCTGCGATGTCAAGATTGCAATTCTGGAATGTGTGTGTGTGTGTGTGTGACGCGGTTGCGGTTGAACAGTGGACACAAAAACATAAATAAAATGTTTTAGTTAATTCCTACATCCATAGGAATACATTGAAAATGCTCGCTCTACTCCGCACCATTATCAATGTCTGTGCGGACGTCTGTATTTTACTAGTATATAGTATACTATAGTTAGCGATTTAAAAGCCCTCAGCGGTGTCACACGTCGATTAACCGGTGGGAAAATTTTATCACAGTCACATCCCTAATATATTTATATATAAATACAATAGGCCTACCTGAAAGAGAATTTTACTTGCCCGACCAGAGTATAGCCTGATTAGAACGTCAATAACAAAAAAATAACTTGGGAGTCACTAAAACGAGAGATTATTCTAATTTCATAACATTCATTTTAAGTTGCAATCAGCAGTTAAAAATGAATGTATTACTGATCAATGGTAACAAGGTTGCACTGCTGAGGCTCATGCTGCTTCTCCAGGAGAATTGTAAACAAATGAGCGCAGCACACAAAAAAGCAAACCAGTTAACAACATACTGACTATAAAAATTACAAATATGGAGTTTTTATATATTTTATAACATATGATAGAGTTAAGCAACCTCACTTGACGAGTAGCCAACTATTTCCTGAATACAATCACGATTGAAACTGTGACATTGATTTCATACAACAGGTTAATAAACAGTTACAATTAAGTCACTTACATTTTAGATGCAATATTGACTGTTTTTGTTCTGTTTCAGCAGCAAAAATAGTTAAACAAAGATCACAGCAGAACCATTGCGCATCTCACAGCAACTTGTTTTCTCATTACTGAATGATTCAGCATTTTGAAACGAATCGGTTGACTTAAAGATTCAATGGTCAATCCATAAACATCTGTCTCAATCATGAATGACTCAGTCATTGGAACGAATCGTTTGAACGAATGAATCAATGACTCGCTCATTAAGATGGTCGCCTGGCGACACCTAATGGCGGTTTAGTGTTATGTTTAAAAGTGTCATTTTTTCCAACGTGCACCATTATCAATGTCCGTGCGGACGTCCGTTTTTTACTTTCACTTTTATATTAGCGATTTAAAAGCACCCGCTCGTGTCACACGTCGATTAACCGATGGGAAAATATCCTCACAGTCATATACCTAATAAATTTATATTTAAATACAATAGGCCTACCTAGTAAAACGTTTTAAATACTATTTTGATATCCTTTTGGACACAAGAGGGCAGTATAGCCCTATGTTTGCTTTTTTGTTGAACCAAATAGCACTAAATAGCCTGTTTTTAACTTTTTCATACTTCTTGAATTGCAAAAACAGAATAAAATAGGTTTAGTTCTAATATTTGTATAATTTTATATAAGAATAAATGGTGTATAATTACATTTTTAGAAGTTATGAGATGTTTCCTGCTTCCTTTTTGACATTAATTTAATCCCTCGCCATAGCAAAACCGTTTGAGATATTCAATATCCGTTTACAATTTAGCATCATTAATATATTTTTATCATGTTGAAAAAGTTTGGTGGGAATAAAATAAACCTTTTAGGAGGAGTAACTAAAAACTCTGATTTAACAAAAAATCCATATTCAGACCAAAATATCTGACTTCCTGTTGGTTGCAGCTAATGCCTGTAAATTAGAAAGTTGTCCGGCTCGATGAGACCAATATACGTACTGATTTTTGTAATTGTGGGTAAAACTAACCCCCCCACTTTTGTCAAAAACATTTTGAAAGTGACACACTTCCTGCTGCCAGTTGGTGGCGCTATAACTTTGACTCACAATAGTCACATCAATGTGATCGGCCTCTTACAACGAACACACTGCGGAAGTTTCATCAAGATCAGTTAATGTATGCAGAAGTTATAACACACTTCCTGTTTATCTTTTCTCGCTATAAATTCGTTTCATCGCCACGGCCAAACCGTTCGAGATATCAAAAATCCGTCCGCAATTTAGCATCCTCAATGTCTTGACTTCATGCTGACCGAGTTTGGTGGGGATCGGATCAATTCCCTAGGAGGAGTATTTCACATTCCATTGTATGCGTTTTCCAAACAACGTATAATAACCGACTTCCTGTTTGGCTGGTGTAAAACTTAGAGCACGAAAGTTGTTCGGCCCGATGAGATCTATATGTTTACTGAGTTTCATATTATTACATGCAAGCGTGTTTGATTTATGGACCAAGTTTTCAGACACCATTCCAGGGGGCGCTGTCGAGCCCCCCTGCCACGCCCGGGTACCAGCTTCAGTCCGGCCCTGATGGCCGCGGGTTCTGACGTGTGTGCAAAATTTCAAGAGTTTTTGAGCATGTTAAGGGCCCTAAAAGTGCCCGAGAAGTAGAAAAAAATAATAATAATAATAAACAAATATAGCTGCGAGCAGCGATTACGGGCCCAAGCCGGTGGCACCGCAATCCTGGTGCCAGGGTGGCGGTACCGCCGGCTTTGGCCCTCCATCGCTGCTCGCAGCTATATTTATATTTATATATATATATACACACACACACACATACATATATATATAAAAATAAATTTAAGGGACAAGACACAGATAATTTTACTTGCCTGACCTGATTAGAACAAAGAAAAAAATAAAATAAAATAATAAGTAGGGGATCACTAAATCGAGAGAATATTCTGATTTTATGATACACTCAAAATATTCCACAACAAATCCTTTAAATGTAATGATATTCAGAACGGAACAAGAATAAAAAATAAAAAATAAACTATAAACAAAGCCAAAACGAAAAAATAAATATAATAAAAAAATTTAATTTCAAGCAATCCATGGCATGATTTATTTATTTTTTGGACTAAAACATTCTGGCTTTTTTTAAACTCAAACATAATTCTTAAATTGAATAATAATAATAATAAAAGAATAAAATGGGTTTAGTTCTGATTTCGTTGAAATCGCTCGCTCTCCGTACCTAACTTTTCCTGAATACAATCACAATTGAAACTGTGACATTGATTTCATATAACAGGATATTAACAGTTAAAATGAAGTCATTTACATTTTAGATACAATATTGACTGTTTTTGTTCTGTTTCAGCAGCGAAAATAGTTAAACAAAGATCACAGAAGAACGCATCTCACAGGAACGTGTTTTCTCATAACTGAATGATTCAGCATTTTGAACGAATTGGTTGACTCAAAGATTGAATGATCAATCCATAAACATCTGTTTATGTTTATGGATTGGATGTTTATGGATCCATGTTTATGGATCTGTATATGTTTATGGATTACGAATCGTTTGAACGAATGAATCAATGACTCGCTCATTAAGACGGTCACTTGGCGACATCTAATGGCGGTTTAGTGTTGTTTAAAAGCATAATTCTTTCCAACGTGTGTGTGATTTGTGTGTGCACCATTATAAATGTCCGTGCGGACGTCCGTATTTTTCTTTCACTTTTATATTAGCGATTTAAAAGCACCCGCTCGTGTCACACACGTCGATTAACCGGTGGGAAAATCCTCAGACACATACCTAATAAATGTATATTTAAATACATTATTGGCCTAGCTGGTAAAAAGTTTTATATATTATTTTGATGTCCTTTTGGACACAAGAGGGCAGTATAGCCCTATGTATGACTTGAATTTTTTTTTTACTTTACTGTTTTAAAATTTAGAATAAAATTAGAATAACATTCTTTTTAAAATCAGAATAAAATGGGTTTAGTTGTGATATTTGTATACTTTTATATAGAAATAAATGGTATAAAATTACATTTTTAGAAGATTTGAGGCTTTTAGTGCCTTTTGGAGGCTGATTTTGCAAAAAATCCACATTCAAACCAAAATATCTGACTTCCTGATGGTCGGAGCTAATGACTTTAAATTAGAAAGTTGTCTGGGTCGATGAGATCAACATACGTACTGAGTTGTGCTACTGTAGGTAAAACGACCCCCCCCACTTTTGTCAAAAGCATTTTGAAAGTGACACATTTCCTGCTGCCAGTTGGTGGCGCTTTAACTTTGACACACAATAGTTACATCCATCTGATCGGCCTCTTACCATGAACAAACTGCTGAAGTTTCATCAAGATCAGTTAATGTATGCATTAGTTATAACACTTCGTGTTTCTCTTTTCTCGCCATTAATTCGTTTCCTCGCCACAGCCAAACCGTTCGAGATATCAAAAATCCGTCCGCAATTTAGCATCCTCAATGTCTTGACTTCACGCTGACCGAGTTTGGAGGCGAATCGATGTATTTCCTAGGAGGAGTACATTAAATTCCACAGCAAGCGTTTCCAAACAACCCTAAATAGCCGACTTCCTGTTGGGCTGGCGTAAAACTTAGAGCACGAAAGTTGTTCGGCCCGATGAGATCTATATGTGTACCGAGTTTCAAATTAATTCATGCAAGCGTGTTTGATATATGGACCAAGTTTTAGAACCCCGTTCAAGGGGGCGCTGTTGAGCCCCCCTGCCACGCCCGGCTACCAGATTCAGCCCCGCCCTGATGGCCGCGGGTTCTGACCTGTGTGCAAAGTTTCAAGAGTTTTCGAGCACGTTTAGGGACCCAAAAGCCCCAGAAACCCTGAAATAAAAATGAAAAAGAAAATCTCACTCAACTGACAAATCACCCCCACCCCTCACACACTCAGAGACAGAGAGAGAGAGAAAATTCTCAAAAAAATCACATTCAAACCAAAATATCTGACTTTCTGTTGCTTTGAGCTAATAAGTGTAAATTAGAAAGTTGTCCGGCTCGATAAGAACAATATACATACCAAGTTTTGTGATTCTAGGTAAAACTAAGCCCCCATTTTTGACTAAAGGTGGCGCTACTGAGCCCCTCACCACGCCCGTTTCTGAAACTTTGCCCATGTCTACTGGATAATAAGTGTGATGTGTCTGTCGAGTTTCATGCAATTTCAAGTATGTTAAGAGTCTCAAAAGCATCAAAAAAGAATATTAAAGTTTGATGCGTTGCCATGGCAACAGTATCTAAGATATCAATAATCCTTTCACAGGTCTACATCTGCCGTGTGTCTACATCATACACATAAAGTTTGAAGCAAATCAGGTAAAAATAAGAGAGTGATTTCAAAGCATTTTGAAAGTGACACACTTCCTGCTGCCAGTTGGTGGCGCTATAACTTTGACTCACAATAGTCACATCCTTGTGTTCGGCCTCTTACAACAGACACACTGCTGAAGTTTCATCAAGATCAGATAATGTATGCTGAAGTTATAACACACTTCCTGTGTCCCTTATTCGCCATAAATTCGTTTCCTTGCCACGGCCAAACCGTTCGAGATATCAAAAATCCGTCCGCAATTTAGCATCCTCAATGTCTTGACTTCATGCTGACCGAGTTTGGAGGCGATTGGATGAATTCTCTAGGAGGAGTACATTAAATTCCACAGCATGCGTTTCAAAACAACCCATAATAGCTGACTTCCTGTTGGGCTGGCGTAAAAAGTAAAAGTACGAAAGTTGTTCGGCCCGATGAGATCTATATGTGTACCGAGTTTCATATTATTACATGCAAGCGTGTCTGATTTATGGACCAAGTTTTCGGACCCCGTTCAAGGGGGCGCTGTCGAGCCCCCCTGCCACGCCCGGGTACCAGCTTCAGCCCGGCCCTGATGGCCGCGGGTTCCGACCCGTGTGCAAAGTTTCAAGAGTTTTCGAGCATGTTAAGGGTCTCAAAAGTGCCCGAAAGGTTGACAGAAAAATAAGAATAATATTAAAGCTGCAAGCAGCGATGAAAGGGCCCTCGCACCCGTGCCATCAACACTCGGTGGCTTTAGGAAGGCAGAGCATGGTTGGGAAATGTACATTTAAGGAGGTATATATAGTAAGAGTATGTCAAAGTCAGTTACAAAATGTTTTGTATAATGGTGATAATAGCATGCTTCATGACTCAGCTAAGTGTTGCTAGCATGTTCAGTCTGTTTCTAGCATGCTTAGTACACAATAATTATGTGGTTAGTACTGCATTACTGTGTTAACCATGTCAGTTTCTGTTGCCAGTAGGTGGTGTTATGACTATAACTGAATATGAGCATGGATGTGTGTTCAGGACAGAACTCTTATCAAACATGTGAAGTTTGGTGCAAATTGGACATTGCCTTCTTGAGTAACAACAAAGTCATGTTTCATTGAATTAGCATTCTTTAGAACTTAGCTAAGCATTGTTAGCATGTTTTAACATGTTGCTAGAACGGCATCAACGTGTTAAACATGTCACTTCCTGTTGCCAGTTGGTGGCGCTATTACTATAACTGAACATTCTCATGTAGATGTGTTCAGGCCATGACTCTTATCAAAAGTGTGAAGTTTGGGGCAGATTGGACATTCCATGCCTGAGTTACAGCAAATTCCTATTTAATTGCAATAATAGCATGCTTTAGCACTTGGCTAAGAGTTTGCTAGCATGTTTTAGCATGTTTCTAGTATGTTGTTAGCATGTTTAACACTTGCTGGCACTTTTTTATATGTTATTAGGAGTCCACAACAGTGTTAAACATGTCACTTCCTGTTGCCAGCAGGTGGCGCTATGACTGTAACTGAATATAAGCATGGTCATGTGTTCAGGACAGAACGCTTATCAAAAGTGTGAAGTTTGGGGCAGATTGGACATTCCATGCCTGAGTTACAGCAAATTCATATTTAATTGCAGTAATATCATTCTTTAGCACTTAGCTAAGTGTTTGCTATTATGTTTTAGCATGTCTCTAGTATGTTGGTAGGATGTTTAGCACCTACTGGCATTTTTTTATATGTTATTAGGAGTCAAGAACAGTGTTAAACGTCACTTCCTGTTGCCAGCAGGTGGCGCTATGACTATAACTAAATATGAGCATGGACATGTGTTCAAGAGATAACTCTTATCAAACGTGTGACGTTTGGGGTAGATTGTACATTGCCTTCTTGTGTAACAACAAAGTCCTGTTTCATTGAATTAGCATGCTTTAGCACTTAGCTAAGTATTGCTAGCATGTTTTAATATGTTTCTAGCATGTTTAGAACTCAATGGCATTTTTAACGTGTTGCTAGAACGGCATCAACGTGTTAAACATGTCACTTCCTGTTGCCAGTAGGTGGCGCTATTACTATAACTGAATTTGAGCATAGGCATGCGTTCAGGCCATGATTCTTATCAAACATGTGAAGTTTGGGGCAGATTGGACGTTCCATGTCTGAGTTACAGCAAATTCCTATTTAATTGCAGTAATAGCATGCTTTATCACTTAGCTAAGTGTTTGCTAGCATGTTTCTAGTATGTTGCTAACCTGTTTAGCACTTGCTGGCTCTTTTATATATGTTATTAGGAGACCACAACAGTGTTAAACATGTCACTTCCTGTTGACAGCAGGTGGCGCTATTACTATAACTGAATATTCTCATGTAGATGTGTTCAGGCCATGACTCTTATCAAACGTGTGAAGTTTGGGGCAGATTGGACATTCCATGCCTGTGTTACAGCAAATTCCTATTTAATTGCAGCAATAGCATGCTTTAGCACTTAGCTAAGTGTTTGCTAGCATGTTTTAGCATGTTTCTAGTATGTTGTTAGCATGTTTAGCACTTGCTGGCACTTTTTTTATATGTTTTTATATGTCCACAACAGTGTTTAACATGTCACTTCCTGTTGCCAGCAGGTGGCACTATGACTGTAACTGAATATGAGCATGGTCATGTGTTCAGGACAGAACGTTTATTAAAAGTGTGAAGTTTGGCGCATATTGGACATTGCCTTCTTGAGTAACAACAACATCCTGTTTCATTGAATTAGCATGCTTTACCACTTAGCTAAGTATTGCTAGCATGTTTTAACATTAGCTAGCATGTTTTAACATGTTTCTAGCATGTTTAGACCTCAATGGCATTTTTAACATGTTGCTAGAATGGCATCAACGTGTTAAACATGACACTTCCTGTTGCCAGTAGGTGGCGCTATTACTATAACTGAATATTATCATGTAGATGTGTTCAGGACAGAACGCTTATCAAAAGTGTGAAGTTTGGGGCAGATTGGACATTCCATGCCTGAGTTACAGCAAATTCCTATTTAATTGCAATAATAGCATGCTTTAGCACTTAGCTAAGAGTTTGCTAGCATGTTTTAGCATGCTTCTAGTATGTTGTTAGCATGTTTAGCACTTGCTGGCACTTTTTTATATGTTATTAGGAGTCCATAACAGTGTTAAACATGTCACTTCCTGTTGCCAGCAGGTGGCGCTATGACTATAACTGAATATGAGCATGGCCATGTGTTCAGGACAGAACTCTTATCAAACGTGTGAAGTTTGGGGCAGATTGGACATTCCATGCCTGAGTTACAGCAACTTCCTGTTTCATGGCGAAACATCGAAATTTGTAAGGCCGCCGAGGACCCGCCCTTCGACGAAAACTCAAGATCTTCGCAATTTAACGTCGCAAAGGCCTTAAGATTACACTCACCAAATTTGAAGATGATCAGATTAAAACTGTAGGAGGAGTTCGTTAAAGTACGAGGCCTGAAAATGGCAAAAACTGCACAAAAATCTGAGAGGAAGTTCAAAATGGCTGACTTCCTGTTGTGTTTAGGGCTATGCTCCAAGAGACTTTTTTGTAGGTATTAGGTCATTACACGTATGTACCGAATTTCGTGCACGTACGTTGAACGTTGCGGGAGGCGCACTCCGTTGAACTTTTATAGGTGGCGCTATCGAGCCATTTTGCCCCGTCCAATTCTGAAACCTATATCAGATGTAAATTTTCGCCAGTTCTGACGCGTGTGCAAAGTTTCGTGAGTTTTCGCGCATGTTTAGGCCCTCAAAAATGCAATTCAATGCGGAGAATAATAATAATAATAATAATTAAAGCTGCAAGCAGCGATGAAAGGGCCCTCGCACCCGTGCCATCAACACTCGGTGGTTTTAGGAAGACAGAGCATGTTTGGGAAATGTACATTTAAGGAGGTATATATAGTAAGAGTATGTCAAAGTCAGTTACAAAATGTTTTGTATAATGGTGATAATAGCATGCTTCATGACTCAGCTAAGTGTTGCTAGCATGTTTAGTCTGTTTCTAGCATGCTCAGTACACAATAATTATGTGGTTAGTACTGCATTACTGTGTTAACCATGTCAGTTTCTGTTGCCAGTAGGTGGTGTTATGACTATAACTGAATATGAGCATGGATGTGTGTTCAGGACAGAACTCTTATCAAACGTGTGAAGTTTGGTGCAAATTGGACATTGCCTTCTTGAGTAACAACAAAGTCATGTTTCATTGAATTAGCATTCTTTAGCACTTAGCTAAGCATTGTTAGCATGTTTTAACATGTTTCTAGCATGTTTAGAACTCAATGGCATTTTTAACATGTTGCTAGAACGGCATCAACGTGTTAAACATGTCACTTCCTGTTGCCAGTATGTGGCGCTATTACTATAACTGAACATTCTCATGCAGATGTGTTCAGGCCATGACTCTTATCAAAAGTGTGAAGTTTGGGGCAGATTGGACATTCCATGCCTGAGTTACAGCAAATTCCTATTTAATTGCAATAATAGCATGCTTTAGCACTTAGCTAAGAGTTTGCTAGCATGTTTTAGCATGTTTCTAGTATGTTGTTAACATGTTTAACACTTGCTGGCACTTTTTTATATGTTATTAGGAGTCCATAACAGTGTTAACATGTCACTTCCTGTTGCCAGAAGGTGGCGCTATGACTGTAACTGAATATAAGCATGGTCATGTGTTCAGGACAGAACGCTTATCAAAAGTGTGAAGTTTGACGCAGATTGGACATTCCATGCCTGAGTTACAGCAAATTCATATTTAATTGCAGTAATATCATTCTTTAGCACTTAGCTAAGTGTTTGCTAGTATGTTTTAACATGTCTCTAGTATGTTGGTAGGATGTTTAGCACCTACTGGCATTTTTTTATATGTTATTAGGAGTCAAGAACAGTGTTAAACGTCACTTACTGTTCCCAGCAGGTGGCGCTATGACTGTAACTGAATATGAGCATGGTCATGTGTTCAGGACAGAACGCTTATCAAAAGTGTGAAGTTTGGCGCAGATTGGACATTGCCTTCTTGAGTAACAACAACATCCTGTTTCATTGAATTAGCATGCTTTAGCACTTAGCTAAGTATTGCTAGCATGTTTTAACATGTTTCTAGCATTTTTAGAAGTCAATGGCATTTTTAACATGTTGCTAGAACGGCATCAACGTGTTAAACATGACACTTCCTGTTACCAGTAGGTGGCGCTATTACTATAACTGAATATTCTCATGTAGATGTGTTCAGGCCATGACTCTTATCAAACGTGTGAAGTTTGGGGCAGATTGGACATTCCGTGCCTGAGTTACAGCAAATTCCTATTTAATTGCAGTAATAGCATGCTTTAGCACTTAGCTAAGTGTTTGCTAGCATGTTTTAGCATGTTTCTAGTAAGTTGTTAGCATGTTTAGCACTTGCTGGCACTTTTTTATATGTTATCAGGAGTCCACAAGAGTGTTAAACATGTCACTTCCTGTTGCCAGCAGGTGGCGCTATGACTGTAACTGAATATGAGCATGGTCATGTGTTCAGGACAGAACGCTTATCAAAAGTGTGAAGTTTGGGGCAGATTGGACATTCCATGCCTGAGTTACAGCAACTTCCTGTTTCATGGCGAAACATCAAAATTTGTCAGGCCGCCGAGGGCCCGCCCTTCGACGAAAACTCAAGATCTTCGCAATTTAACGTCGCAAAGGCCTTAAGATTACACTCACCAAATTTGAAGATGATCAGATTAAAACTGTAGGAGGAGTTCGTTAAAGTACGAGGCCTGAAAATGGCAAAAAGTGCACAAAAATCAGAGAGGAAGTTGAAAATGGCTGACTTCCTGTTGTGTTTAGAGCTATGCTCCAAGAGACTTTTTTGTAGGTATTAGGTCATTACACATATGTACCGAATTTCGTACACGTACGTGGAACACAGCGGGAGGCAAACTCTGTTGAACTTTTATAGGTGGCGCTATCGAGCCATTTTGCCCCGCCCAATTCTGAAACCTATATCAGATGTAAATTTTCGCCAGTTCTGACGCGTGTGCAAAGTTTCGTGAGTTTTCGAGCATGTTTAGGCCCTCAAAAATGCAATTAAATGCGGAGAAGAATAATAATAATAATAATAAACAGAGCAATTCCAAGAGGGTCCTCACACCATCGGTGCTCGGGCCCTAAATATAGCTGCGAGCAGCGATTACGGGCCCAAGCCGGTGGCACCGCAACCCCGGTGCCTTTAGTTACCTAAAGGCACCGGGTGGCGGTACCGCCGGCTTTGGCCCTCCATCGCTGCTCGCAGCTATATTTATATATATATATATATATATATATATATATATACATACATACATACATACATACATACATACGTACACACAAATTCATATATATGTATGTATATATATATATATATATATATATATATATATATATATATATATATATATATGTATATATGTATATATATATATATATATATATATATATATATATATGTATATATATATATATATATATATTATTGTTCAAAAGTTTGGGGTCAGTAAGATTTTTAATGTTTTTAGGAGAAGTCTCTTCTGCTCACCAAGGCTGCATTTATTGATTAAAAATACAAACAAAAACAGTAATATTGTGAAATATTATTCCAATTTAAAACAGCTGTTTTCAATTTTTAAATATTTTACATAGTAATTCATTTCTGTGATCAAAGTTGAGTTTTCAGCATCATTACTCCAGTCTTCAGTGTCACATGATCCTTCAGAAATCATACTAATATGATGATTGATGCTCAATAAATATTCATTATTATTTTCAATGTTGAAAACAGTTGTGTACAGATTTTTTTTTTTTTTCAAAATGCTTTGATGAATGTAAAGTTCAAAAGAACAGCATATATTTCAAATATATATATTTTTAACATTATAAATGTCTTTACTGTAACTGTTGATCAGTTTAACTCATCCTTCATAAATAAAAGTACTGATTTATTTTATTTATTTCCCCAAAAAATTAAATTTTAATTATTACTAACCCAAAACTTTTGATCGGTAGTGTTTAACGTTACAAAAGCTTTAGATTTCAGATAAATGCTGTTCTTTTGAACTTTCTATTCATCAAAGACTGTACACAACTGTTTTCGACATTTAAAATAATAATGAATGTTTCTTGAGTATCAATCATCATATTAGAATTATTTCTGAAGGATCTTGTGACAGTGACGACTGGAGTAATGATGCTGAAAACTCAGCTTTAAAATATATTAAAATAGAAAGCAGCTGTTTTAAATTGGAATAATATTTTACAATATTACTGTTTTTGTTTGTATTTTTAATCAAATAAATGCAGCCTTGGTGAGCAGAAGAAACTTCTCTGTTATGTGCGCACCACAGACTGCACGCACGTCCGCTTAGAGTTCCGCCTTTTGCCTTCCGTCAATATTACGTTATTAGAAAATATTTTTTTTAGAGAATCGATTTTTTGACATTTGTAAATCGATTCAGAATCGTCCACGTCCGCATCGCGATGCATCTAAGAATAAATTTTTTCTCCCACCCCTAGATTTCATACAACAGGTTAATAAACAGTTACAATTAAGTCACTTACATTTTAGATGCAATGTTGACTGTTTTTGTTCTGTTTCAGCAGCGAAAATAGTTAAACAAAGATCACGGCAGAACCATCACGCATCACGTGTTTTCTCATAACTGAACGATTCAGCATTTTTAACGAATCGGTTGACTCAAAGATTGAATGATCAATCCATAAACATCTGTCTTAATCATGATCGACTCATTCGAACGAATCGTTTGAACGAATGAATCAATGACTCGCTTATTAAGATGGATGCCTGGCGACACCTAATGGCGGTTTAGTGTTGTTTAAAAGCATCATTCTTTCCCACATGTGTGTGATTTGTGTGTGCAACATTATCATTATTTTTCTTACACTATTATATTAGCGATTTAAAAGCACCCACTCGTGTCACACGTCGATTAACCGGTGGGAAAATATCCTCAGACACATACCTAATACATGTATATTTAAATACAATATTGGCCTACCTGGTAAAAAGTTTTATATACTATTTTGATGTCCTTTTGGACACAAGAGGGCAGTATAGCCCTATGTTTGCTTTTTTGTTGAACCAAATAGCACTAAATAGCCTGTTTTAACTTTTTCATTCTTCTTGAATTGCAAAAACAGAATAAAATGGGTTTAGTTGTGATATTTGTATTCTTTTATATAGAAATAAATGGTATATAATTACATTTTTAGAAGATTTTTAGTGTTTCCTTTTTGGACATTATTTAATCCCTCGCCATAGCAAAACCGTTTGAGATATTTATTATCCATTCACAATTTAGCATATTTAATGTAGTTTCATCATGTTGAAAAAGTTTGGTACGAATAAAATAAATAGTTTAAGAGGAGTGGCTAAAAATTCAGAGGCTGATTTTGCAAAAAAATCCACATTCAGACCAAAATATCTGACTTCCTGATGGCCAGAGCTATTGAATGTAAATTAGAAAGTTGTCCGGCTTGATGAGAACAATATACAAACTATTTTTTCTTTACTGTAGTTAAAACTAACCCCCCCACTTTTGTCAAAAGCATGTTGAAAGTGACACACTTCCTGCTGCCAGTTGGTGGCGCTATAACTTTGACTCACAATAGCTACATCCATCTGATCGGCCTCTTACCACGAACACACTGCTGAAGTTTCATCAAGATCAGTTAATGTATGCAGAAGTTATTCCACTTCCGTGTTTCTCTTTTCTCGCCATAAATTCGATTCCTCGCCACAGCCAAACCGTTCGAGATATCAAAAATCCGTCCGCAATTTAGCATCCTCAATGTCTTGACTACATCCACACCGAGTTTGAAGGGGGCACGGTGAATTTTCTAGGAGGAGTATTTCACATTCCACAGCAAGCGTTTTCCAAACAACCCATAATAGCCGACTTCCTGTTGGGCTGGCGTAAAACTTGACCGGGGTAAAGTTGTTCGGCCCGATGAGATCTATATGTGTACCGAGTTTCATATTAATTCATGCGAGCGTGTTTGATATATGGATCAAGTTTTAGAACCCCGTTCAAGGGGGCGCTGTTGAGCCCCCCTGCCACGCCCGGGTCCCAGCTTCAGCCCGGCCCTGATGGCCGTGGGTTCTGACCTGTGTGCAAAGTTTCAAGAGTTTTTGAGCACGTTAAGGACCCCAAAAGCCCCTGAAACCTTGATTAACAATATAAAAGCAATAGTCAAATCCCCCCCTCCCCTCACACACACACAGACACAGAGAGGGAGAGAAAATTCTTCAGAAAATCCACATTCAAACCAAAATATCTCTCTTCCTGTTGGTCAGAGATGGTTCATGTAAATTAGAAAGTTGTCCGTCTTGATGAGAACAATACACATACCAAGTTTTGTTGCTGTTGATAAAACTAACACCCCCACTTATGACTAAAGGTGGCGCTACTGAGCCCCTCACCACGCCCGTTTCTGAAACTTTGCACATGTCTACTGGATAATAAATGTGATGTGTCTGTCGAGTTTCATGCAATTTCAAGTATGTTAAGAGTCTCAAAAGCATAAAAAAAGAATATTAAAGTTTGATGCGTTGCCACGGCAACAGTATCTAAGATATCAATAATCCTTTCACAGGTTTACATCTGCCGTGTGTCTACATTGTACACATAAAGTTTGAAGCAAATCTGGTAAAAATAAGACAGTGATTTCAAAGCATTTTAATAGTGATGTACTTCCTGCTGCCTGTTGGTGGCGCTATAACTTTGACTCACAATAGTCACATCTGTGCGATCGGCCTCTTACAACGAACACACTGCTGAAGTTTCATCAAGATCAGTTAATGTATGCAGAAGTTATAACACACTTCCTGTTTCATTTTTTCGCCATAAATTCGTTTCCTCGCCACGGCCAAACCGTTCGAGATATCAAAAATCCGTCCGCAATTTAGCATCCTCAATGTCTTGACTTCATGCACACCGAGTTTGGAGGCGAATCGATGAATTCCCTAGGAGGAGTACTTTAAATTCCACAGCATGCGTTTCCAAACAACCCTAAATAGCCGACTTCCTGTTGGGCTGGCGTAAAACTTAGAGCACGAAAGTTGTTCGGCCCGATGAGTTCTATATGTGTACCGAGTTTCATATTATTACATGCAAGCGTGTCTGATTTATGGACAAGTGTTCGGATCCCGTTCCAGGGGGCGCTGTCGAGCCCCCCTGCCACGCCCGGGTACCAGCTTCAGTCCGGCCCTGATGGCCGCGGGTTCTGACGTGTGTGCAAAATTTCAAGAGTTTTTGAGCATGTTAAGGACCCCAAAAGTGCCCGAAAGGTTGACAAAATAATAATAATAATAATAATAAAATATAGCTGCGAGCAGCGATTACGGGCCCAAGCCGGTGGCACCGCAACCCCGGTGCCTTTAGTTACCTAAAGGCACCGGGGTGGCGGTACCGCCGGCTTTGGCCCTTCATCACTGCTCGCAGCTATATTTATATATATATATATAAAAGACCAAAAATATTACTTGACTTACCTTATTCTGATTTTATGATACACTCAAAATATTCCACAACAAATCCTTTAAATTTAATGTAAAAATAAAAATGAAAGAAAGCAGTGTTGGGCTCACGTAACCCTCTTGTTTCAACATTTGCGATGTATTTGGATGCTAAACTATTCTTTATTATAGGCTTTGTTCTTCACTCATGTTCCAATATCGATGGAAAAAATCATCCTCTTCACAAGCGCAAAAATGTGCTTGGAAACATCACAGTGGAGCGGTGCTTACTGTGAATGTATGAATTGTACTACTGACTATTTAGAGCAGTGTAATTTTTATATGTTAGGTTGACTATTTTATTATTATATTTTATGAAGGCTATAATGAACAGGCTGCGATGTCAAGATTACAATGCTGTAATGTGTGTGTGTGTGTGTGTGTGTGTGTGTGTGTGTGTGTGTGTGTGTGTGTGTGTGTGTGTGTGTGTTCATGTTTTTCTATCCCGGTGGGGACTTCAACCTGAATGCACACCGACTCATGGGGACTCGTGTCACAGTGGGGACCTAAATAGAGGTCCCCATGGGTAAACAAGCTTATAAATCATACAGAATGAGTTTTTTTGGAAATGTAAAAATGCAGAAAGTTTTCTGGGATAGGTAGGTTTAGGGCTAGGGTTAGTGTGAGGAGATAGAATATACAGTTTGTACAGTATAAAACCATTAAGTCTATGGAGAGTCCCAACAAAGATAGTAAACCGTGTGTGTGTGTGTGTGGCGTGGGTGCGATTGAAAAAAAAAAACATACTCCGTCATTATACAGGACGACATTCAAACTGCAAAGTGTTAACTTATATTTGTGTACAGTTGCAATAAAACACAACATTGTGCTTTTGTAAAATAATTTCAAGCAATCCTCCCCCCAAAAGGTGCTAATTTTAAAATTAAACTAAAATGCTCATATTAGCTATTTAAAACGGTGCACATCCACGGTGAGGAACGAGCAGAACAGAGTGAACGTTTTTCAGTTAATTCCTACTTCTATAGGAATTCATTTGAAACGCTCGCTCAACCACTATCAATGTCAGTGCGGACTAACATATTTTACTTTCGTTTTTAAGTTGGCAATTCAAAAGCCCCCAGCGGTGTCACACGTCGATTAATCGGTGGGAAAATATCCTCAGACACATACCTAATAAATGTATATTTAAATACATTATTGGCCTAGCTGGTAAAAAGTTTTATATATTATTTTGATGTCCTTTTGGACACAAGAGGGCAGTATAGCCCTATGTTTGCTTTTTTGTTTAACCAAATAGCACTAAATAGCCTGTTTTTAACTTTTTCATTCTTCTTGAATTGCAAAAACAGAATAAAATGGGTTTAGTTGTGATATTTGTTTACTTTTATATAGAAATAAATGGTATATAATTACATTTTTAGAAGATTTTTAGTGTTTCCTTTTTGGACATTACTTTAATCCCTCGCCATAGCAAAACCGTTTAAGATATTTATTATCCATTCACAATTTAGCATATGTAATGTATTTTCATCATGTTGAAAAAGTTTGGTGGGAATAAAATAAATAGTTTAAGAGGAGTGGCTAAAAATTCAGAGGCTGATTTAGCAAAAAAAATCCACATTCAGACCAAAATATCTGACTTCCTGATGGCTGGAGCTAATGAATGTAAATTAGAAAGTTGTCCGGCTTGATGAGAACAATATACAAACAATTTTTTTTTTACTGTAGTTAAAACTAACCCCCCCACTTTTGTCAAAAGCATGTTGAAAGTGACACACTTCCTGCTGCCAGTTGGTGGCGCTATAACTTTGACTCACAATAGCTACATCCATCTGATCGGCCTCTTACCACGAACACACTGCTGAAGTTTCATCAAGATCAGTTAATGTATGCAGAAGTTATTCCACTTCGTGTTTCTCTTTTCTCGCCATAAATTCGATTCCTCGTCACGGCCAAACCGTTCGAGATATCAAAAATCCGTCCGCAATTTAGCATCCTCAAAGTCTTGACTACATGCTGACTGAGTTTGAAGGTGATTGAATGAATTCTCTAGGAGGAGTACATCACATTCCACAGCAAGCGTTTTCCAAACAACCCATAATAGCCGACTTCCTGTTGGGCTGGCGTGAAACTTGACAGAGGGAAAGTTGTTCGGCCCGATGACATCTATATGTGTACCGAGTTTCATATTAATTCATGCAAGCGTGTTTGATATATGGACCAAGTTTTCAGACCCCGTTCAAGGGGGCGCTGTTGAGCCCCCCTGCCACGCCCGTTTCTGAAACTTTTCACATGTCTACTGGCTAATAAGTGTTATGTGTCTGTCGAGTTTCATCCAATTTCAAGCATGCTAAGAGTCTCAAACGCATCCGAAAAGAATATTAAAGTTTGATGCGTTGCCACGGCAACAGTATCTAAGATATCAATAATCCTTTCACAGGTCTACATCTGCCATGTGTCTACATTATACACATAAAGTTTGAAGCAAATCGGGTAAAACTAAGAGGGTGATTTCAAAGCATTTTGAAATTGACAAACTTCCTGCTGCCAGTTGGTGGCGCTATAACTTTGACTCACAATAATTACATCCATCTGATCGGCCTTTTACCACGAACACATTGCTGAAGTTTCATCAAGATCAGTTAATGTATGCAAAAGTTATAACACACTTCCTGTGTCCCATTATTCGCCATAAATTCGTTTCCTCGCCACGGCCAAACCGTTCGAGATATAAAAAATCCGTTCGCAATTTAGCATCCTCAATGTCTTGACTTCATTCACACCGAGTTTGGTGGCGATCGGATGAATTCCCTAGGAGGAGTATTTCACATTCCATTGTATGCGTTTTCCAAACAACGTATAATAACCGACTTCCTGTTGGGCTGGTGTAAAACTTAGAGCACGAAAGTTGTTCGGCCCGATGAGATCTATATGTGTACTGAGTTTCATATTATTACATGCAAGCGTGTTTGATTTATGGACCAAGTTTTCAGACACCATTCCAGGGGGCGCTGTCGAGCCCCCGTGCCACGCCCGGGTACCAGCTTCAGTCCGGCCCTGATGGCCGCAGGTTCTGACGTGTGTGCAAAATTTCAAGAGTTTTTGAGCATGTTAAGGGCCCCAAAAGTGCCCGAAAGGTTGACAAAATAATAATAATAATAATAAATATAGCTGCGAGCAGCGATTACGGGCCCAAGCCGGTGGCACCGCAACCCCGGAGCCTTTAGTTACCTAAAGGCACCGGGGATGGCGGTGCCGCGGGCTTTGGCCCTCCATCGCTGCTCGCAGCTATATTTATATTTATATATATATATATATATATATATATATATACACACACACACACACACACACATATACATATATATATATATATATATATATATATACACACGTATATATATATATATATACACGTGTATATATATATATATAAGACAGAAAATATTACTTGTCTTACCTTATTCTGATTTTATGATACACTCAAAATATTCCACAACAAATCCTTTAAATTTAATGTCAAAATAAAAACGAAAGTAAGCAGTGTTGGTCTCACGTAACCCTCTCATTAGAATCAAAATGTTTCAATATTTGCGATGTATTTGGATGCTAAACTATTCTTTATTATAGGCTTTGTACTTCACTCGTGTTCCAATATCGATGGAAAAAATCATCCTCTTCACACGCGCAAAAATGTGCTTGGAAACATCACAGTGGAGCTTTGCTTTCTGTGAATGGTACAAATTGTACTACTGACTATTTAAACAGAGCAGTGTAATTCGTTTATGTTAGGTTGACTATTTTTAATTTTATATTGTATTAGGGCTATAATGAACAGGCTGCGATGTCAAGATTGCAATTCTGGAATGTGTGTGTGTGTGTGTGACGCGGTTGCGGTTGAACAGTGGACACAAAAACATAAATAAAATGTTTTAGTTAATTCCTACATCCATAGGAATACATTGAAAATGCTCGCTCTACTCCGCACCATTATCAATGTCTGTGCGGACGTCTGTATTTTACTAGTATATAGTATACTATAGTTAGCGATTTAAAAGCCCTCAGCGGTGTCACACGTCGATTAACCGGTGGGAAAATTTTATCACAGTCACATCCCTAATATATTTATATATAAATACAATAGGCCTACCTGAAAGAAAATTTTACTTGCCCGACCAGAGTATAGCCTGATTAGAACGTCAATAACAAAAAAATAACTTGGGAGTCACTAAAACGAGAGATTATTCTAATTTCATTACATTCATTTTAAGTTGCAATCAGCAGTTAAATATGAATGTATTACTGATCAATGGTAACAAGGTTGCACTGCTGAGGCTCATGCTGCTTCTCCAGGAGAATTGTAAACAAATGAGCGCAGCACACAAAAAAGCAAACCAGTTAACAACATACTGACTATAAAAATTACAAATATGGAGTTTTTATATATTTTATAACATATGATAGAGTTAAGCAACCTCACTTGACGAGTAGGCAACTATTTCCTGAATACAATCACGATTGAAACTGTGACATTGATTTCATACAACAGGTTAATAAACAGTTACAATTAAGTCACTTACATTTTAGATGCAATATTGACTGTTTTTTTTCTGTTTCAGCAGCAAAAATAGTTAAACAAAGATCACAGCAGAACCACTGCGCATCTCACAGCAACTTGTTTTCTCATTACTGAATGATTCAGCTTTTTGAAACGAATCGGTTGACTTAAAGATTCAATGGTCAATCCATAAACATCTGTCTCAATCATGAATGACTCAGTCATTGGAACGAATCGTTTGAACGAATGAATCAATGACTCGCTCATTAAGATGGTCGCCTGGCGACACCTAATAGCGGTTTAGTGTTATGTTTAAAAGTATCATTTTTTCCAACGTGCACCATTATCAATGTCCGTGCGGACGTCCGTTTTTTACTTTCACTTTTATATTAGCGATTTAAAAGCACCCGCTCGTGTCACACGTCGATTAACCGATGGGAAAATATCCTTACAGTCATATACCTAATAAATTTATATTTAAATACAATAGGCCTACCTAGTAAAACGTTTTATATACTATTTTGATATCCTTTTGGACACAAGAGGGCAGTATAGCCCTATGTTTGCTTTTTTGTTGAACCAAATAGCACTAATAGCCTGTTTTTAACTTTTTCATACTTCTTGAATTGCAAAAACAGAATAAAATAGGTTTAGTTCTAATATTTGTATAATTTTATATAAAAATAAATGGTGTATAATTACATTTTTAGAAGTTATGAGATGTTTCCTGCTTCCTTTTTGACATTAATTTAATCCCTCGCCATAGCAAAACCGTTTGAGATATTCAATATCTGTTTACAATTTAGCATCATTAATATATTTTTATCATGTTGAAAAAGTTTGGTGGGAATAAAATAAACCTTTTAGGAGGAGTAACTAAAAACTCAGAGGCTGATTTAACAAAAAATCCATATTCAGACCAAAATATCTGACTTCCTGTTGGTTGCAGCTAATGCCTGTAAATTAGAAAGTTGTCCGGCTCGATGAGACCAATATACGTACTGATTTTTGTAATTGTGGGTAAAACTAACCCCCCCACTTTTGTCAAAAACATTTTGAAAGTGACACACTTCCTGCTGCCAGTTGGTGGCGCTATAACTTTGACCCACAATAGTCACATCCATCTGATCGGCCTCTTACCACGAACACACTGCTGAAGTTTCATCAAGATCAGTTAATGTGTGCAGAAGTTATAACACTTCGTGTTTCTCTTTTCTCGCCATAAATTCGTGTCCTCGCCACGGCCAAACCATTTGAGATATCAAAAATCCGTCCGCAATTTAGCATCCTCAATGTCTTGACTTCATGCACACCGAGTTTGGTGGCGATTTAATTAATTCTCTAGGAGAAGTGTTTCAAATTCCACAGCAAGCGTTCTCCAAACAACCCATAATTGCCGACTTCCTGTTGGGCTGGCGTAAAATTTAGAGCATGAAAGTTGTTCGGCCCGATGAGATCTATATGTGTACCGAGTTTCATATCATTACATGCAAGTGTGTTTGATTTATGGACAAGTGTTCGGATCCCGTTCCAGGGGGCGCTGTTGAGCCCCCCTGCCACGCCCGGGTACCAGCTTCAGCCCGGCCCTGATGGCCGCGGGTTCTGACCTGTGTGCAAAGTTTCAAGAGTTTTTGAGCACGTTAAAGGCCCCAAAAGCCCCTGAAACCTTGAAAAACAGGAATTTTAAACAAATCTCACTCAAAAGACAAATCCCCCCACCCCTCACACACACAGAGACGCAGAGGCAGAGAGAGAGAGGGAGAGAATTCTCCAAAAAATCACATTCAAACCAAAATATCTCACTTCCTGTTGGTCACAGCTTATGACTATAAATTAGAAAGTTGTCCGGCTTGATGAGAACAATATACATAACGATTTTTGTGACTCTTCTTAAAACTAAGCCCCCATTTTTGACTAAAGGTGGCGCTACTGAGCCCCTCACCACGCCCGTTTCTGAAACTTTGCACATGTCTACTGGATAATAAATGTGATGTGTCTGTCGAGTTTCATCCAATTTCAAGTATGTTAAGAGTCTCAAAAGCATCCGAAAAGAATATTAAAGTTTGATGCGTTGCCACGGCAACAGTATCTAAGATATAAATAATCCTTTCACAGGTCTACATCTGCCGTGTGTCTACATTATACACATAAAGTTTTAAGCAAATCGGGTAAAAATAAGAGGGTGATTTCAAAGCATTTTGAAAGTGACACATTTTCTGTTGCCAGTTGGTGGCGCTATAACTTTGACTCACAATAGTCACATCCATGTGATCGGCCTCTTACAACGAACACACTGCTGAAGTTTCATCAAGATCAGTTAATGTATGCAGAAGTTATAACACACGTCCTGTGTCCCATTATTCGCCATAAATTCGTTTCCTCGCCACGGCCAAACCGTTCGAGATATCAAAAATCCGTTCGCAATTTAGCATCCTCAATGTCTTGACTTCATTCACACCGAGTTTGATGGTGATCGGATGAATTCCCTAGGAGGAGTATTTCACATTCCATTATATGCGTTTTCCAAACAACGTATAATATCCGACTTCCTGTTGGGCTGGTGTAAAACTTAGAGCACGAAAGTTGTTCGGCCCGATGAGATCTATATGTGTACTGAGTTTCATATTATTACATGCAAGCGTGTTTGATTTATGGACCAAGTTTTCAGACACCATTGCAGGGGGCGCTGTCGAGCCCCCTTGCCACGCCCGGGTACCAGCTTCAGTCCGGCCCTGATGGCCGCGGGTTCTGACGTGTGTGCAAAATTTCAAGAGTTTTTGAGCATGTTAAGGGCCCCAAAAGTGCCCGAGAAGTAGAAAAAAATAATAATAATAATAATAATAAACAATAATCCTACCGAAAACAATAGGGCCTTCGCCCTTTCAGGGCTTGGGCCCTAATAAATAATCCTACCGGAAACAATAGGGCCTTCGCCCTTTCAGGGCTTGGGCCCTAATAATCCTACCGGAAACAATAGGGCCTTCGCCCTTTCAGGGCTTGGGCCCTAATAAATAATCCTACCGGAAACAATAGGGCCTTCGCCCTTTCAGGGCTTGGGCCCTAATAATAAATTAAAGCTGCAAGCAGCGATGAAAGGGCCCTCGCACCCGTGCCATCAACACTCGGTGGCTTTAGGAAGGCAGAGCATGGTTGGGAAATGTACATTTAAGGAGGTATATATAGTAAGAGTATGTCAAAGTCAGTTACAAAATGTTTTGTATAATGGTGATAATAGCATGCTTCATGACTCAGCTAAGTGTTGCTAGCATGTTCAGTCTGTTTCTAGCATGCTTAGTACACAATAATTATGTGGTTAGTACTGCATTACTGTGTTAACCATGTCAGTTTCTGTTGCCAGTAGGTGGCGTTATGACTATAACTGAATATGAGCATGGATGTGTGTTCAGGACAGAACTCTTATCAAACATGTGAAGTTTGGTGCAAATTGGACATTGCCTTCTTGAGTAACAACAAAGTCATGTTTCATTGAATTAGCATTCTTTAGAACTTAGCTAAGCATTGTTAGCATGTTTTAACATGTTGCTAGAACGGCATCAACGTGTTAAACATGTCACTTCCTGTTGCCAGTTGGTGGCGCTATTACTATAACTGAACATTCTCATGTAGATGTGTTCAGGCCATGACTCTTATCAAAAGTGTGAAGTTTGGGGCAGATTGGACATTCCATGCCTGAGTTACAGCAAATTCCTATTTAATTGCAATAATAGCATGCTTTAGCACTTGGCTAAGAGTTTGCTAGCATGTTTTAGCATGTTTCTAGTATGTTGTTAGCATGTTTAACACTTGCTGGCACTTTTTTATATGTTATTAGGAGTCCACAACAGTGTTAAACATGTCACTTCCTGTTGCCAGCAGGTGGCGCTATGACTGTAACTGAATATAAGCATGGTCATGTGTTCAGGACAGAACGCTTATCAAAAGTGTGAAGTTTGGGGCAGATTGGACATTCCATGCCTGAGTTACAGCAAATTCATATTTAATTGCAGTAATATCATTCTTTAGCACTTAGCTAAGTGTTTGCTATTATGTTTTAGCATGTCTCTAGTATGTTGGTAGGATGTTTAGCACCTACTGGCATTTTTTTATATGTTATTAGGAGTCAAGAACAGTGTTAAACGTCACTTCCTGTTGCCAGCAGGTGGCGCTATGACTATAACTAAATATGAGCATGGACATGTGTTCAAGAGATAACTCTTATCAAACGTGTGACGTTTGGGGTAGATTGTACATTGCCTTCTTGAGTAACAACAAAGTCCTGTTTCATTGAATTAGCATGCTTTAGCACTTAGCTAAGTATTGCTAGCATGTTTTAATATGTTTCTAGCATGTTTAGAACTCAATGGCATTTTTAACGTGTTGCTAGAACGGCATCAACGTGTTAAACATGTCACTTCCTGTTGCCAGTAGGTGGCGCTATTACTATAACTGAATTTGAGCATAGGCATGCGTTCAGGCCATGATTCTTATCAAATATGTGAAGTTTGGGGCAGATTGGACGTTCCATGCCTGAGTTACAGCAAATTCCTATTTAATTGCAGTAATAGCATGCTTTATCACTTAGCTAAGTGTTTGCTAGCATGTTTCTAGTATGTTGCTAACCTGTTTAGCACTTGCTGGCTCTTTTATATATGTTATTAGGAGACCACAACAGTGTTAAACATGTCACTTCCTGTTGACAGCAGGTGGCGCTATTACTATAACTGAATATTCTCATGTAGATGTGTTCAGGCCATGACTCTTATCAAACGTGTGAAGTTTGGGGCAGATTGGACATTCCATGCCTGTGTTACAGCAAATTCCTATTTAATTGCAGCAATAGCATGCTTTAGCACTTAGCTAAGTGTTTGCTAGCATGTTTTAGCATGTTTCTAGTATGTTGTTAGCATGTTTAGCACTTGCTGGCACTTTTTTTATATGTTTTTATATGTCCACAACAGTGTTTAACATGTCACTTCCTGTTGCCAGCAGGTGGCACTATGACTGTAACTGAATATGAGCATGGTCATGTGTTCAGGACAGAACGTTTATTAAAAGTGTGAAGTTTGGCGCATATTGGACATTGCCTTCTTGAGTAACAACAACATCCTGTTTCATTGAATTAGCATGCTTTACCACTTAGCTAAGTATTGCTAGCATGTTTTAACATTAGCTAGCATGTTTTAACATGTTTCTAGCATGTTTAGATCTCAATGGCATTTTTAACATGTTGCTAGAATGGCATCAACGTGTTAAACATGACACTTCCTGTTGCCAGTAGGTGGCGCTATTACTATAACTGAATATTATCATGTAGATGTGTTCAGGACAGAACGCTTATCAAAAGTGTGAAGTTTGGGGCAGATTGGACATTCCATGCCTGAGTTACAGCAAATTCCTATTTAATTGCAATAATAGCATGCTTTAGCACTTAGCTAAGAGTTTGCTAGCATGTTTTAGCATGCTTCTAGTATGTTGTTAGCATGTTTAGCACTTGCTGGCACTTTTTTATATGTTATTAGGAGTCCATAACAGTGTTAAACATGTCACTTCCTGTTGCCAGCAGGTGGCGCTATGACTATAACTGAATATGAGCATGGCCATGTGTTCAGGACAGAACTCTTATCAAACGTGTGAAGTTTGGGGCAGATTGGACATTCCATGCCTGAGTTACAGCAACTTCCTGTTTCATGGCGAAACATCGAAATTTGTAAGGCCGCCGAGGACCCGCCCTTCGACGAAAACTCAAGATCTTCGCAATTTAACGTCGCAAAGGCCTTAAGATTACACTCACCAAATTTGAAGATGATCAGATTAAAACTGTAGGAGGAGTTCGTTAAAGTACGAGGCCTGAAAATGGCAAAAACTGCACAAAAATCTGAGAGGAAGTTCAAAATGGCTGACTTCCTGTTGTGTTTAGGGCTATGCTCCAAGAGACTTTTTTGTAGGTATTAGGTCATTACACGTATGTACCGAATTTCGTGCATGTACGTTGAACGTTGCGGGAGGCGCACTCCGTTGAACTTTTATAGGTGGCGCTATCGAGCCATTTTGCCCCGTCCAATTCTGAAACCTATATCAGATGTAAATTTTCGCCAGTTCTGACGCGTGTGCAAAGTTTCGTGAGTTTTCGCGCATGTTTAGGCCCTCAAAAATGCAATTCAATGCGGAGAAGAATAATAATAATAATAATTAAAGCTGCAAGCAGCGATGAAAGGGCCCTCGCACCCGTGCCATCAACACTCGGTGGCTTTAGGAAGGCAGAGCATGGTTGGGAAATGTACATTTAAGGAGGGATATATAGTAAGAGTATGTCAAAGTCAGTTACAAAATGTTTTGTATAATGGTGATAATAGCATGCTTCATGACTCAGCTAAGTGTTGCTAGCATGTTTAGTCTGTTTCTAGCATGCTCAGTACACAATAATTATGTGGTTAGTACTGCATTACTGTGTTAACCATGTCAGTTTCTGTTGCCAGTAGGTGGCGTTATGACTATAACTGAATATGAGCATGGATGTGTGTTCAGGACAGAACTCTTATCAAACGTGTGAAGTTTGGTGCAAATTGGACATTGCCTTCTTGAGTAACAACAAAGTCATGTTTCATTGAATTAGCATTCTTTAGAACTTAGCTAAGCATTTAAGCATGTTTTAACATGTTTCTAGCATGTTTAGAACTCAATGGCATTTTTAACATGTTGCTAGAACGGCATCAACGTGTTAAACATGTCACTTCCTGTTGCCAGTTGGTGGCGCTATTACTATAACTGAACATTCTCATGTAGATGTGTTCAGGCCATGACTCTTATCAAAAGTGTGAAGTTTGGGGCAGATTGGACATTCCATGCCTGAGTTACAGCAAATTCCTATTTAATTGCAATAATAGCATGCTTTAGCACTTGGCTAAGAGTTTGCTAGCATGTTTTAGCATGTTTCTAGTATGTTGTTAGCATGTTTAACACTTGCTGGCACTTTTTTATATGTTATTAGGAGTCCATAACAGTGTTAAACATGTCACTTCCTGTTGCCAGCAGGTGGCGCTATGACTGTAACTGAATATAAGCATGGTCATGTGTTCAGGACAGAACGCTTATCAAAAGTGTGAAGTTTGGGGCAGATTGGACATTCCATGCCTGAGTTACAGCAAATTCATATTTAATTGCAGTAATATCATTCTTTAGCACTTAGCTAAGTGTTTGCTAGTATGTTTTAGCATGTCTCTAGTATGTTGGTAGGATGTTTAGCACCTACTGGCATTTTTTTATATGTTATTAGGAGTCAAGAACAGTGTTAAACGTCACTTCCTGTTGCCAGCAGGTGGCGCTATGACTATAACTAAATATGAGCATGGACATGTGTTCAAGAGATAACTCTTATCAAACGTGTGACGTTTGGGGTAGATTGTACATTGCCTTCTTGAGTAACAACAAAGTCCTGTTTCATTGAATTAGCATGCTTTAGCACTTAGCTAAGTATTGCTAGCATGTTTTAATATGTTTCTAGCATGTTTAGAACTCAATGGCATTTTTAACATGTTGCTAGAACGGCATCAACGTGTTAAACATGTCACTTCCTGTTGCCAGTAGGTGGCGCTATTACTATAACTGAATTTGAGCATAGACATGTGTTCAGGCCATGATTCTTATCAAATCATGTGAAGTTTGGGGCAGATTGGACATTCCATGCCTGAGTTACAGCAAATTCCTATTTAATTGCAGTAATAGCATGCTTTAGCACTTAGCTAAGTGTTTGCTAGCATGTTTCTAGTATGTTGCTAACCTGTTTAGCACTTGCTGGCTCTTTTATATATGTTATTAGGAGACCACAACAGTGTTAAACATGTCACTTCCTGTTGACAGCAGGTGGCGCTATTACTATAACTGAATATTCTCATGTAGATGTGTTCAGGCCATGACTCTTATCAAACGTGTGAAGTTTGGGGCAGATTGGACATTCCATGCCTGTGTTACAGCAAATTCCTATTTAATTGCAGCAATAGCATGCTTTAACACTTAGCTAAGTGTTTGCTAGCATGTTTTAGCATGTTTCTAGTATGTTGTTAGCATGTTTAGCACTTTCTGGCACTTTTTTTATATGTTTTTATATGTCCACAACAGTGTTTAACATGTCATTTCCTGTTGCCAGCAGGTGGCACTATGACTGTAACTGAATATGAGCATGGTCATGTGTTCAGGACAGAACGTTTATTAAAAGTGTGAAGTTTGGCGCAGATTGGACATTGCCTTCTTGAGTAACAACAACATCCTGTTTCATTGAATTAGCATGCTTTAGCACTTAGCTAAGTATTGCTAGCATGTTTTAACATGTTTCTAGCATGTTTAGAAGTCAATGGCATTTTTAACATGTTGCTAGAATGGCATCAACGTGTTAAACATGACACTTCCTGTTACCAGTAGGTGGCGCTATTACTATAACTGAATATTCTCATGTAGATATGTTCAGGACAGAACGCTTATCAAAAGTGTGAAGTTTGGGGCAGATTGGACATTCCATGCCTGAGTTACAGCAAATTCCTATTTAATTGCAATAATAGCATGCTTTAGCACTTAGCTAAGAGTTTGCTAGCATGTTTTAGCATGCTTCTAGTATGTTGTTAGCATGTTTAGCACTTGCTGGCACTTTTTTATATGTTATTAGGAGTCCATAACAGTGTTAAACATGTCACTTCCTGTTGCCAGCAGGTGGCGCTATGACTATAACTGAATATGAGCATGGTCATGTGTTCAGGACAGAACTCTTATCAAATGTGTGAAGTTTGGGGCAGATTGGACATTCCATGCCTGAGTTACAGCAACTTCCTGTTTCATGGCGAAACATCAAAATTTGTCAGGCCGCCGAGGACCCGCCCTTCGACGAAAACTCAAGATCTTCGCAATTTAACGTCGCAAAGGCCTTAAGATTACACTCACCAAATTTGAAGATGATCAGATTAAAACTGTAGGAGGAGTTCGTTAAAGTACGAGGCCTGAAAATGTCAAAAACTGCACAAAAATCTGGGAGGAAGTTCAAAATGGCTGACTTCCTGTTGTGTTTAGGGCTATGCTCCAAGAGACTTTTTTGTAGGTATTAGGTCATTACATGTATGTACCGAATTTCGTGCACGTACGTGGAACGTTGCGGGAGGCGCACTCCGTTGAACTTTTATAGGTGGCGCTATCGAGCCATTTTGCCCCGTCCAATTCTGAAACCTATATCAGATGTCAATTTTCGCCAGTTTTGACGCGTGTGCAAAGTTTCGTGAGTTTTCGAGCATGTTTAGGCCCTCAAAAATGCAATTAAATGCGGAGAAGAATAATAATAATAATAATAAACAGAGCAATTCCAAGAGGGTCCTCACACCATCGGTGCTCGGGCCCTAATTAAAGCTGCAAGCAGCGATGAAAGGGCCCTCGCACCCGTGCCATCAACACTCGGTGGCTTTAGGAAGGCAGAGCATGGTTGGGAAATGTACATTTAAGGAGGTATATATAGTAAGAGTATGTCAAAGTCAGTTACAAAATGTTTTGTATAATGGTGATAATAGCATGCTTCATGACTCAGCTAAGTGTTGCTAGCATGTTCAGTCTGTTTCTAGCATGCTTAGTACACAATAATTATGTGGTTAGTACTGCATTACTGTGTTAACCATGTCAGTTTCTGTTGCCAGTAGGTGGCGTTATGACTATAACTGAATATGAGCATGGATGTGTGTTCAGGACAGAACTCTTATCAAACATGTGAAGTTTGGTGCAAATTGGACATTGCCTTCTTGAGTAACAACAAAGTCATGTTTCATTGAATTAGCATTCTTTAGAACTTAGCTAAGCATTGTTAGCATGTTTTAACATGTTGCTAGAACGGCATCAACGTGTTAAACATGTCACTGCCTGTTGCCAGTTGGTGGCGCTATTACTATAACTGAACATTCTCATGTAGATGTGTTCAGGCCATGACTCTTATCAAAAGTGTGAAGTTTGGGGCAGATTGGACATTCCATGCCTGAGTTACAGCAAATTCCTATTTAATTGCAATAATAGCATGCTTTAGCACTTGGCTAAGAGTTTGCTAGCATGTTTTAGCATGTTTCTAGTATGTTGTTAGCATGTTTAACACTTGCTGGCACTTTTTTATATGTTATTAGGAGTCCACAACAGTGTTAAACATGTCACTTCCTGTTGCCAGCAGGTGGCGCTATGACTGTAACTGAATATAAGCATGGTCATGTGTTCAGGACAGAACGCTTATCAAAAGTGTGAAGTTTGGGGCAGATTGGACATTCCATGCCTGAGTTACAGCAAATTCATATTTAATTGCAGTAATATCATTCTTTAGCACTTAGCTAAGTGTTTGCTATTATGTTTTAGCATGTCTCTAGTATGTTGGTAGGATGTTTAGCACCTACTGGCATTTTTTTATATGTTATTAGGAGTCAAGAACAGTGTTAAACGTCACTTCCTGTTGCCAGCAGGTGGCGCTATGACTATAACTAAATATGAGCATGGACATGTGTTCAAGAGATAACTCTTATCAAACGTGTGACGTTTGGGGTAGATTGTACATTGCCTTCTTGAGTAACAACAAAGTCCTGTTTCATTGAATTAGCATGCTTTAGCACTTAGCTAAGTATTGCTAGCATGTTTTAATATGTTTCTAGCATGTTTAGAACTCAATGGCATTTTTAACGTGTTGCTAGAACGGCATCAACGTGTTAAACATGTCACTTCCTGTTGCCAGTAGGTGGCGCTATTACTATAACTGAATTTGAGCATAGGCATGCGTTCAGGCCATGATTCTTATCAAACATGTGAAGTTTGGGGCAGATTGGACGTTCCATGCCTGAGTTACAGCAAATTCCTATTTAATTGCAGTAATAGCATGCTTTATCACTTAGCTAAGTGTTTGCTAGCATGTTTCTAGTATGTTGCTAACCTGTTTAGCACTTGCTGGCTCTTTTATATATGTTATTAGGAGACCACAACAGTGTTAAACATGTCACTTCCTGTTGACAGCAGGTGGCGCTATTACTATAACTGAATATTCTCATGTAGATGTGTTCAGGCCATGACTCTTATCAAACGTGTGAAGTTTGGGGCAGATTGGACATTCCATGCCTGTGTTACAGCAAATTCCTATTTAATTGCAGCAATAGCATGCTTTAGCACTTAGCTAAGTGTTTGCTAGCATGTTTTAGCATGTTTCTAGTATGTTGTTAGCATGTTTAGCACTTGCTGGCACTTTTTTTATATGTTTTTATATGTCCACAACAGTGTTTAACATGTCACTTCCTGTTGCCAGCAGGTGGCACTATGACTGTAACTGAATATGAGCATGGTCATGTGTTCAGGACAGAACGTTTATTAAAAGTGTGAAGTTTGGCGCATATTGGACATTGCCTTCTTGAGTAACAACAACATCCTGTTTCATTGAATTAGCATGCTTTAGCACTTAGCTAAGTATTGCTAGCATGTTTTAACATGTTTCTAGCATGTTTAGACCTCAATGGCATTTTTAACATGTTGCTAGAATGGCATCAACGTGTTAAACATGACACTTCCTGTTGCCAGTAGGTGGCGCTATTACTATAACTGAATATTATCATGTAGATGTGTTCAGGACAGAACGCTTATCAAAAGTGTGAAGTTTGGGGCAGATTGGACATTCCATGCCTGAGTTACAGCAAATTCCTATTTAATTGCAATAATAGCATGCTTTAGCACTTAGCTAAGAGTTTGCTAGCATGTTTTAGCATGCTTCTAGTATGTTGTTAGCATGTTTCGCACTTGCTGGCACTTTTTTATATGTTATTAGGAGTCCATAACAGTGTTAAACATGTCACTTCCTGTTGCCAGCAGGTGGCGCTATGACTATAACTGAATATGAGCATGGCCATGTGTTCAGGACAGAACTCTTATCAAACGTGTGAAGTTTGGGGGAGATTGGACATTCCATGCCTGAGTTACAGCAACTTCCTGTTTCATGGCGAAACATCGAAATTTGTAAGGCCGCCGAGGACCCGCCCTTCGACGAAAACTCAAGATCTTCGCAATTTAACGTCGCAAAGGCCTTAAGATTACACTCACCAAATTTGAAGATGATCAGATTAAAACTGTAGGAGGAGTTCGTTAAAGTACGAGGCCTGAAAATGGCAAAAACTGCACAAAAATCTGAGAGGAAGTTCAAAATGGCTGACTTCCTGTTGTGTTTAGGGCTATGCTCCAAGAGACTTTTTTGTAGGTATTAGGTCATTACACGTATGTACCGAATTTCGTGCACGTACGTGGAACGTTGCAGGAGGCGCACTCCGTTGAACTTTTATAGGTGGCGCTATCGAGCCATTTTGCCCCGTCCAATTCTGAAACCTATATCAGATGTAAATTTTCGCCAGTTCTGACGCGTGTGCAAAGTTTCGTGAGTTTTCGCGCATGTTTAGGCCCTCAAAAATGCAATTCAATGCGGAGAAGAATAATAATAATAATAATAAACAGAGCAATTCCAAGAGGGTCCTCACACCATCGGTGCTCGGGCCCTAATAATAATAATAATAATAATAATAAACAGAGCAATTCCAAGAGGGTCCTCACACCATCGGTGCTCGGGCCCTAATTAAAGCTGCAAGCAGCGATGAAAGGGCCCTCGCACCCGTGCCATCAACACTCGGTGGCTTTAGGAAGGCAGAGCATGGTTGGGAAATGTACATTTAAGGAGGTATATATAGTAAGAGTATGTCAAAGTCAGTTACAAAATGTTTTGTATAATGGTGATAATAGCATGCTTCATGACTCAGCTAAGTGTTGCTAGCATGTTCAGTCTGTTTCTAGCATGCTTAGTACACAATAATTATGTGGTTAGTACTGCATTACTGTGTTAACCATGTCAGTTTCTGTTGCCAGTAGGTGGCGTTATGACTATAACTGAATATGAGCATGGATGTGTGTTCAGGACAGAACTCTTATCAAACATGTGAAGTTTGGTGCAAATTGGACATTGCCTTCTTGAGTAACAACAAAGTCATGTTTCATTGAATTAGCATTCTTTAGAACTTAGCTAAGCATTGTTAGCATGTTTTAACATGTTGCTAGAACGGCATCAACGTGTTAAACATGTCACTTCCTGTTGCCAGTTGGTGGCGCTATTACTATAACTGAACATTCTCATGTAGATGTGTTCAGGCCATGACTCTTATCAAAAGTGTGAAGTTTGGGGCAGATTGGACATTCCATGCCTGAGTTACAGCAAATTCCTATTTAATTGCAATAATAGCATGCTTTAGCACTTGGCTAAGAGTTTGCTAGCATGTTTTAGCATGTTTCTAGTATGTTGTTAGCATGTTTAACACTTGCTGGCACTTTTTTATATGTTATTAGGAGTCCACAACAGTGTTAAACATGTCACTTCCTGTTGCCAGCAGGTGGCGCTATGACTGTAACTGAATATAAGCATGGTCATGTGTTCAGGACAGAACGCTTATCAAAAGTGTGAAGTTTGGGGCAGATTGGACATTCCATGCCTGAGTTACAGCAAATTCATATTTAATTGCAGTAATATCATTCTTTAGCACTTAGCTAAGTGTTTGCTATTATGTTTTAGCATGTCTCTAGTATGTTGGTAGGATGTTTAGCACCTACTGGCATTTTTTTATATGTTATTAGGAGTCAAGAACAGTGTTAAACGTCACTTCCTGTTGCCAGCAGGTGGCGCTATGACTATAACTAAATATGAGCATGGACATGTGTTCAAGAGATAACTCTTATCAAACGTGTGACGTTTGGGGTAGATTGTACATTGCCTTCTTGAGTAACAACAAAGTCCTGTTTCATTGAATTAGCATGCTTTAGCACTTAGCTAAGTATTGCTAGCATGTTTTAATATGTTTCTAGCATGTTTAGAACTCAATGGCATTTTTAACGTGTTGCTAGAACGGCATCAACGTGTTAAACATGTCACTTCCTGTTGCCAGTAGGTGGCGCTATTACTATAACTGAATTTGAGCATAGGCATGCGTTCAGGCCATGATTCTTATCAAACATGTGAAGTTTGGGGCAGATTGGACGTTCCATGCCTGAGTTACAGCAAATTCCTATTTAATTGCAGTAATAGCATGCTTTATCACTTAGCTAAGTGTTTGCTAGCATGTTTCTAGTATGTTGCTAACCTGTTTAGCACTTGCTGGCTCTTTTATATATGTTATTAGGAGACCACAACAGTGTTAAACATGTCACTTCCTGTTGACAGCAGGTGGCGCTATTACTATAACTGAATATTCTCATGTAGATGTGTTCAGGCCATGACTCTTATCAAACGTGTGAAGTTTGGGGCAGATTGGACATTCCATGCCTGTGTTACAGCAAATTCCTATTTAATTGCAGCAATAGCATGCTTTAGCACTTAGCTAAGTGTTTGCTAGCATGTTTTAGCATGTTTCTAGTATGTTGTTAGCATGTTTAGCACTTGCTGGCACTTTTTTTATATGTTTTTATATGTCCACAACAGTGTTTAACATGTCACTTCCTGTTGCCAGCAGGTGGCACTATGACTGTAACTGAATATGAGCATGGTCATGTGTTCAGGACAGAACGTTTATTAAAAGTGTGAAGTTTGGCGCATATTGGACATTGCCTTCTTGAGTAACAACAACATCCTGTTTCATTGAATTAGCATGCTTTAGCACTTAGCTAAGTATTGCTAGCATGTTTTAACATGTTTCTAGCATGTTTAGACCTCAATGGCATTTTTAACATGTTGCTAGAATGGCATCAACGTGTTAAACATGACACTTCCTGTTGCCAGTAGGTGGCGCTATTACTATAACTGAATATTATCATGTAGATGTGTTCAGGACAGAACGCTTATCAAAAGTGTGAAGTTTGGGGCAGATTGGACATTCCATGCCTGAGTTACAGCAAATTCCTATTTAATTGCAATAATAGCATGCTTTAGCACTTAGCTAAGAGTTTGCTAGCATGTTTTAGCATGCTTCTAGTATGTTGTTAGCATGTTTCGCACTTGCTGGCACTTTTTTATATGTTATTAGGAGTCCATAACAGTGTTAAACATGTCACTTCCTGTTGCCAGCAGGTGGCGCTATGACTATAACTGAATATGAGCATGGCCATGTGTTCAGGACAGAACTCTTATCAAACGTGTGAAGTTTGGGGGAGATTGGACATTCCATGCCTGAGTTACAGCAACTTCCTGTTTCATGGCGAAACATCGAAATTTGTAAGGCCGCCGAGGACCCGCCCTTCGACGAAAACTCAAGATCTTCGCAATTTAACGTCGCAAAGGCCTTAAGATTACACTCACCAAATTTGAAGATGATCAGATTAAAACTGTAGGAGGAGTTCGTTAAAGTACGAGGCCTGAAAATGGCAAAAACTGCACAAAAATCTGAGAGGAAGTTCAAAATGGCTGACTTCCTGTTGTGTTTAGGGCTATGCTCCAAGAGACTTTTTTGTAGGTATTAGGTCATTACACGTATGTACCGAATTTCGTGCACGTACGTGGAACGTTGCAGGAGGCGCACTCCGTTGAACTTTTATAGGTGGCGCTATCGAGCCATTTTGCCCCGTCCAATTCTGAAACCTATATCAGATGTAAATTTTCGCCAGTTCTGACGCGTGTGCAAAGTTTCGTGAGTTTTCGCGCATGTTTAGGCCCTCAAAAATGCAATTCAATGCGGAGAAGAATAATAATAATAATAATTAAAGCTGCAAGCAGCGATGAAAGGGCCCTCGCACCCGTGCCATCAACACTCGGTGGCTTTAGGAAGACAGAGCATGGTTGGGAAATGTACATTTAAGGAGGTATATATAGTAAGAGTATGTCAAAGTCAGTTACAAAATGTTTTGTATAATGGTGATAATAGCATGCTTCATGACTCAGCTAAGTGTTGCTAGCATGTTTAGTCTGTTTCTAGCATGCTTAGTACACAATAATTATGTGGTTAGTACTGCATTACTGTGTTAACCATGTCAGTTTCTGTTGCCAGTAGGTGGCGTTATGACTATAACTGAATATGACCATGGATGTGTGTTCAGGACAGAACTCTTATCAAACGTGTGAAGTTTGGTGCAAATTGGACATTGCCTTCTTGAGTAACAACAAAGTCATGTTTCATTGAATTAGCATTCTTTAGCACTTAGCTAAGCATTGTTAGCATGTTTTAACATGTTTCTAGCATGTTTAGAACTCAATGGCATTTTTAACATGTTGCTAGAACGGCATCAAAGTGTTAAACATGTCACTTCCTGTTGCCAGTAGGTGGCGCTATTACTATAACTGAATTTGAGCATATACATGTGTTCAGGCCATGATTCTTATCAAATGTGTGAAGTTTGGGGCAGATTGGACATTCCATGCCTGAGTTACAGCAAATTCCTATTTAATTGCAATAATAGCATGCTTTAGCACTTAGCTAAGAGTTTGCTAGCATGTTTTAGCATGTTTGTAGTATGTTGTTAGCATGTTTAGCACTTGCTGGCACTTTTTTATATGTTATTAGGAGTCCATAACAGTGTTAAACATGTCACTTCCTGTTGCCAGCAGGTGGCGCTATGACTGTAACTGAATATAAGCATGGTCATGTGTTCAGGACAGAACGCTTATCAAAAGTGTGAAGTTTGGGGCAGATTGGACATTCCATGCCTGAGTTACAGCAAATTCATATTTAATTGCAGTAATATCATTCTTTAGCACTTAGCTAAGTGTTTGCTATTATGTTTTAGCATGTCTCTAGTATGTTGGTAGGATGTTTAGCACCTACTGGCATTTTTTTATATGTTATTAGGAGTCAAGAACAGTGTTAAACGTCACTTCCTGTTGCCAGCAGGTGGCGCTATGACTATAACTAAATATGAGCATGGACATGTGTTCAAGAGATAACTCTTATCAAACGTGTGACGTTTGGGGTAGATTGTACATTGCCTTCTTGAGTAACAACAAAGTCCTGTTTCATTGAATTAGCATGCTTTAGCACTTAGCTAAGTATTGCTAGCATGTTTTAATATGTTTCTAGCATGTTTAGAACTCAATGGCATTTTTAACATGTTGCTAGAACGGCATCAACGTGTTAAACATGTCACTTCCTGTTGCCAGTAGGTGGCGCTATTACTATAACTGAATTTGAGCATAGGCATGCGTTCAGGCCATGATTCTTATCAAACATGTGAAGTTTGGGGCAGATTGGACGTTCCATGCCTGAGTTACAGCAAATTCCTATTTAATTGCAGTAATAGCATGCTTTATCACTTAGCTAAGTGTTTGCTAGCATGTTTCTAGTATGTTGCTAACCTGTTTAGCACTTGCTGGCTCTTTTATATATGTTATTAGGAGACCACAACAGTGTTAAACATGTCACTTCCTGTTGACAGCAGGTGGCGCTATTACTATAACTGAATATTCTCATGTAGATGTGTTCAGGCCATGACTCTTATCAAACGTGTGAAGTTTGGGGCAGATTGGACATTCCATGCCTGTGTTACAGCAAATTCCTATTTAATTGCAGCAATAGCATGCTTTAGCACTTAGCTAAGTGTTTGCTAGCATGTTTCTAGTATGTTGTTAGCATGTTTAGCACTTGCTGGCACTTTTTTTATATGTTTTTATATGTCCACAACAGTGTTTAACATGTCACTTCCTGTTGCCAGCAGGTGGCACTATGACTGTAACTGAATATGAGCATGGTCATGTGTTCAGGACAGAACGTTTATTAAAAGTGTGAAGTTTGGCGCATATTGGACATTGCCTTCTTGAGTAACAACAACATCCTGTTTCATTGAATTAGCATGCTTTACCACTTAGCTAAGTATTGCTAGCATGTTTTAACATTAGCTAGCATGTTTTAACATGTTTCTAGCATGTTTAGACCTCAATGGCATTTTTAACATGTTGCTAGAATGGCATCAACGTGTTAAACATGACACTTCCTGTTGCCAGTAGGTGGCGCTATTACTATAACTGAATATTCTCATGTAGATGTGTTCAGGCCATGACTCTTATCAAAAGTGTGAAGTTTGGGGCAGATTGGACATTCCATGCCTGAGTTACAGCAAATTCCTATTTAATTGCAATAATAGCATGCTTTAGCACTTGGCTAAGAGTTTGCTAGCATGTTTTAGCATGTTTCTAGTATGTTGTTAGCATGTTTAACACTTGCTGGCACTTTTTTATATGTTATTAGGAGTCCACAACAGTGTTAAACATGTCACTTCCTGTTGCCAGCAGGTGGCGCTATGACTATAACTGAATATGAGCATGGCCATGTGTTCAGGACAGAACTCTTATCAAACGTGTGAAGTTTGGGGGAGATTGGACATTCCATGCCTGAGTTACAGCAACTTCCTGTTTCATGGCGAAACATCGAAATTTTGTAAGGCCGCCGAGGACCCGCCCTTCGACGAAAACTCAAGATCTTCGCAATTTAACGTCGCAAAGGCCTTAAGATTACACTCACCAAATTTGAAGATGATCAGATTAAAACTGTAGGAGGAGTTCGTTAAAGTACGAGGCCTGAAAATGGCAAAAACTGCACAAAAATCTGAGAGGAAGTTCAAAATGGCTGACTTCCTGTTGTGTTTAGGGCTATGCTCCAAGAGACTTTTTTGTAGGTATTAGGTCATTACACGTATGTACCGAATTTCGTGCACGTACGTGGAACGTTGCAGGAGGCGCACTCCGTTGAACTTTTATAGGTGGCGCTATCGAGCCATTTTGCCCCGTCCAATTCTGAAACCTATATCAGATGTAAATTTTCGCCAGTTCTGACGCGTGTGCAAAGTTTCGTGAGTTTTCGCGCATGTTTAGGCCCTCAAAAATGCAATTCAATGCGGAGAAGAATAATAATAATTAAAGCTGCAAGCAGCGATGAAAGGGCCCTCGCACCCGTGCCATCAACACTCGGTGGCTTTAGGAAGGCAGAGCATGGTTGGGAAATGTACATTTAAGGAGGTATATATAGTAAGAGTATGTCAAAGTCAGTTACAAAATGTTTTGTATAATGGTGATAATAGCATGCTTCATGACTCAGCTAAGTGTTGCTAGCATGTTCAGTTTGTTTCTAGCATGCTTAGTACACAATAATTATGTGGTTAGTACTGCATTACTGTGTTAACCATGTCAGTTTCTGTTGCCAGTAGGTGGCGTTATGACTATAACTGAATATGAGCATGGATGTGTGTTCAGGACAGAACTCTTATCAAACATGTGAAGTTTGGTGCAAATTGGACATTGCCTTCTTGAGTAACAACAAAGTCATGTTTCATTGAATTAGCATTCTTTAGAACTTAGCTAAGCATTGTTAGCATGTTTTAACATGTTGCTAGAACGGCATCAACGTGTTAAACATGTCACTTCCTGTTGCCAGTTGGTGGCGCTATTACTATAACTGAACATTCTCATGTAGATGTGTTCAGGCCATGACTCTTATCAAAAGTGTGAAGTTTGGGGCAGATTGGACATTCCATGCCTGAGTTACAGCAAATTCCTATTTAATTGCAATAATAGCATGCTTTAGCACTTGGCTAAGAGTTTGCTAGCATGTTTTAGCATGTTTCTAGTATGTTGTTAGCATGTTTAACACTTGCTGGCACTTTTTTATATGTTATTAGGAGTCCACAACAGTGTTAAACATGTCACTTCCTGTTGCCAGCAGGTGGCGCTATGACTGTAACTGAATATAAGCATGGTCATGTGTTCAGGACAGAACGCTTATCAAAAGTGTGAAGTTTGGGGCAGATTGGACATTCCATGCCTGAGTTACAGCAAATTCATATTTAATTGCAGTAATATCATTCTTTAGCACTTAGCTAAGTGTTTGCTATTATGTTTTAGCATGTCTCTAGTATGTTGGTAGGATGTTTAGCACCTACTGGCATTTTTGTATATGTTATTAGGAGTCAAGAACAGTGTTAAACGTCACTTCCTGTTGCCAGCAGGTGGCGCTATGACTATAACTAAATATGAGCATGGACATGTGTTCAAGAGATAACTCTTATCAAACGTGTGACGTTTGGGGTAGATTGTACATTGCCTTCTTGAGTAACAACAAAGTCCTGTTTCATTGAATTAGCATGCTTTAGCACTTAGCTAAGTATTGCTAGCATGTTTTAATATGTTTCTAGCATGTTTAGAACTCAATGGCATTTTTAACATGTTGCTAGAACGGCATCAACGTGTTAAACATGTCACTTCCTGTTGCCAGTAGGTGGCGCTATTACTATAACTGAATTTGAGCATAGGCATGCGTTCAGGCCATGATTCTTATCAAACATGTGAAGTTTGGGGCAGATTGGACGTTCCATGCCTGAGTTACAGCAAATTCCTATTTAATTGCAGTAATAGCATGCTTTATCACTTAGCTAAGTGTTTGCTAGCATGTTTCTAGTATGTTGCTAACCTGTTTAGCACTTGCTGGCTCTTTTATATATGTTATTAGGAGACCACAACAGTGTTAAACATGTCACTTCCTGTTGACAGCAGGTGGCGCTATTACTATAACTGAATATTCTCATGTAGATGTGTTCAGGCCATGACTCTTATCAAACGTGTGAAGTTTGGGGCAGATTGGACATTCCATGCCTGTGTTACAGCAAATTCCTATTTAATTGCAGCAATAGCATGCTTTAGCACTTAGCTAAGTGTTTGTTAGCATGTTTTAGCATGTTTCTAGTATGTTGTTAGCATGTTTAGCACTTGCTGGCACTTTTTTTATATGTTTTTATATGTCCACAACAGTGTTTAACATGTCACTTCCTGTTGCCAGCAGGTGGCACTATGACTGTAACTGAATATGAGCATGGTCATGTGTTCAGGACAGAACGTTTATTAAAAGTGTGAAGTTTGGCGCATATTGGACATTGCCTTCTTGAGTAACAACAACATCCTGTTTCATTGAATTAGCATGCTTTACCACTTAGCTAAGTATTGCTAGCATGTTTTAACATTAGCTAGCATGTTTTAACATGTTTCTAGCATGTTTAGACCTCAATGGCATTTTTAACATGTTGCTAGAATGGCATCAACGTGTTAAACATGACACTTCCTGTTGCCAGTAGGTGGCGCTATTACTATAACTGAATATTCTCATGTAGATGTGTTCAGGACAGAACGCTTATCAAAAGTGTGAAGTTTGGGGCAGATTGGACATTCCATGCCTGAGTTACAGCAAATTCCTATTTAATTGCAATAATAGCATGCTTTAGCACTTAGCTAAGAGTTTGCTAGCATGTTTTAGCATGCTTCTAGTATGTTGTTAGCATGTTTAGCACTTGCTGGCACTTTTTTATATGTTATTAGGAGTCCATAACAGTGTTAAACATGTCACTTCCTGTTGCCAGCAGGTGGCGCTATGACTATAACTGAATATGAGCATGGCCATGTGTTCAGGACAGAACTCTTATCAAACGTGTGAAGTTTGGGGCAGATTGGACATTCCATGCCTGAGTTACAGCAACTTCCTGTTTCATGGCGAAACATCGAAATTTGTAAGGCCGCCGAGGACCCGCCCTTCGACGAAAACTCAAGATCTTCGCAATTTAACGTCGCAAAGGCCTTAAGATTACACTCACCAAATTTGAAGATGATCAGATTAAAACTGTAGGAGGAGTTCGTTAAAGTACGAGGCCTGAAAATGGCAAAAACTGCACAAAAATCTGAGAGGAAGTTCAAAATGGCTGACTTCCTGTTGTGTTTAGGGCTATGCTCCAAGAGACTTTTTTGTAGGTATTAGGTCATTACACGTATGTACCGAATTTCGTGCACGTACGTTGAACGTTGCGGGAGGCGCACTCCGTTGAACTTTTATAGGTGGCGCTATCGAGCCATTTTGCCCCGTCCAATTCTGAAACCTATATCAGATGTAAATTTTCGCCAGTTCTGACGCGTGTGCAAAGTTTCGTGAGTTTTCGCGCATGTTTAGGCCCTCAAAAATGCAATTCAATGCGGAGAAGAATAATAATAATAATTAAAGCTGCAAGCAGCGATGAAAGGGCCCTCGCACCCCTGCCACCGCCACCCGGCGCCTTTAGGAAATGCCTTAAGATTACACTCACCAAATTTGAAGAGGATCAGATCAAAACTGTAGGAAGAGTTTGTTAAAGTACAACATCAGGAAATGGCAAAAACTGCCCAAAATCTGAGAGGAAGTTCAAAATAGCTGACTTCCTGTTGTGTTTAGGGCTACGCGCCAAGAGACTTTTTTGTAGGTATTGGGTCTTTACATGTATGTACCAAATTTCATACCTGTACGTGAAACCAGGAGCCGGGGCAAAATATAGGGGCAATAAGTAAGCCATTTTGCCCCACCCAATTTTGAAAACCACATCACACGTAAATTTTCACTTCATCTGAAGCATGTGCAAAGTTTCATGATTTTTCAAGCACGTTTTGTATTTGCCACACTTCCTGCTACCAGCAGGTGGCGCTATTGCTATAACCATAATGAGCATGGTCATGTGTTCAGGACAGGACTCTTATCAAACATGTGAAGTTTGGGGCAGATTGAAAAATGTATGGCTGAGTTACTGCAGGCTGTCTGTGGTTGCCTAGCAACATCGGAACTGCAAGCAACATTATTATTGAACTTATCTGATCATGCATATATCACCAAAAGGCCGAAATTGGGTGAACGTTTGTCAGGCCGCCGAGGGCACACTCTTCGACGAAAACTCAAGATCTTCGCAATTTAACGTCGCAAAGGCCTTCAGATTACACTCACCAAATTTGAAGAGGATCAGATCAAAACTGTAGGAGGAGTTCGTTAAAGTACAACATCAGGAAATTACGAAAAATGCCCAAAATCTAGGAGGAAGTTCAAAATAGCTCACTTCCTGTTGTGTTTAGGGCTATGCTCCAAGAGACTTTTTTGTAGGTATTGGGTCATTACATGTATGTACCAAATTTCATACCTGTAAGTGAAACCAGGAGCCGGGGCAAAATGTGGGGGCAATAATTTACCGAATTTGCCCCACCCAATTTTGAAAACCATATCACACGTAAATTTTCACCACTTCTGAAGCGTGTGCAAAGTTTCATGAGTTTTCGAGCATGTTTAGGCCCTCTAAAAAGCGATTCACTTTGGAGAAGAATAATAATAATAAACGGAGCAAAAACAATAGGGTCCTCTCACCATCGGTGCTCGGGCCCTAATAATAAACAGAGCAATTCCAAGAGGGTCCTCACACCATCGGTGCTCGGGCCCTAATAATAATAAACAGAGCAATTCCAAGAGGGTCCTCACACCATTGGTGCTCGGGCCCTAATAAACAGAGCAATTCCAAGAGGGTCCTCACACCATCGGTGCTCGGGCCCTAATAAACAGAGCAATTCCAAGAGGGTCCTCACACCATCGGTGCTCGGGCCCTAATAATCCTACCGAAAACAATAGGGCCTTCGCCCTTTCAGGGCTTGGGCCCTAATAATAAACAATAATCCTACCGAAAACAATAGGGCCTTCGCCCTTTCAGGGCTTGGGCCCTAATAATAATAATAATAATAATAATAATAATAATAATCCTACCGAAAACAATAGGGCCTTCGCCCTTTCAGGAGCCCGGGCTATTATTTGAAGTTTTACGGTATATATATAAATATAGCTGCGAGCAGCGATTGCGGGCCCAAGCCGGTGGCACCGCCAACCTGGTGCCTTTAGTTACACTAAAGGCACCGGGGTGGCGGTGTCACCGGCTTGGGCCCTCCATCGCTGCTCGCAGCTATATTTATATATATACCGTAAAACTTCAAATAATAGCCCGGGCTTCTATTTACCCAAATCGCCGAACTGCACCGGCTTGTATTTGAGACAGGCGTCTATAAGAGACAGGCCTTTAATTTAGTGTTGAGATGTTCAAGCATGACAGTAGGAGGTTACCACATTATATTATGTTTTATTTATAATTAATTCGAATGTGTGTAACAAATCATTTAATGTAAGAAATGTCTTTGGCTATTGGCAGCATAAAAAAAAAAACAAAAAAAAAACGATGTGACAGCAATGGGCAGAACACAAGTTACCGCTAAAATCCATCGAGCATATGAACTTGTTGCCCGAAACATATTCAACAAGAAAGAATGCAGACTACCCTGTAAAACAACTGCATTCATGTGATAGAAAATTACTCTATTCATCACTATCATCATCCCCGCGATCCTCAATTACAAGTTCATTGGCGAATTCCTCCTCCACGTCGCTCTCCTCCACTTCTCCCTCTCCAACCTCCGCTAACTCTGCCTGCCTTGCTTGCACTAACAGCTCCCGCCCAGATGCGCACGGCTCTCCCTCTTTAAAACAATGGATAAGGTGATCCTCGCTTCCATCAGAATCTACTGTCAGGCCACATACCTAAGGATAACATCCCGAAGTTAAATATATTAGAAATATAGTATCTCCTCTTTCTCCCTCACACGCGCGCGCGTGCGCGAATAGTGATGAGTCGTTCATGAACGGTTGCGTCTGTCACGTGAAATCTAATCAAAACATATAGAACAGACGATCTGACGGGTTTTAGAAGATCATATACAACCCGATACTAAAAAACAGACCAGGCCTCTATTTGAGACCGGCCTTTATTTACCCAAACCTGTCGTCACACCAGGCGTTTAAAAGAGACAGGCGTCTATTTGGGACTCGGCTATTATTTGAAGTTTTACGGTATAAGCTTATAAATCATACAGAATGAGTCTTTTTGCAAATGTAAAAATTCAGAAAGTTTTCTGTGATGGGTAGGTTTAGGGGTAGGGTTAGTGTAAGGAGATAAAATATACAGTTTGTACAGTATAAAAATCATTAAATCTATGGAGAGTCCCCACAAAGATAGTAAACCGTGTGTGTGTGGGTGGGTGTGTGTGTGTGTGGCGTGGGCGCGATTGAACAGTGGACACATAAAAACATACTCCGTCATTATACAGGACGACATTCAAACTGCAAAGTGTTAACTTATATTTGTGTACAGTCGCAATAAAACACAACATTGTGCTTTTGTAAAATAATTTCAAGCAATCAACCCCCGAAAGACGCTAATTTTAAAATTAAACTAAAATGCTCATGGCTGCACGGGCATTCATAACGGTGCGCATCCACGGCGAGGAACGAGCAGAACAGAGTGAAAGTTTTTCAGTTAATTCCTACTTCCATAGGAATTCATTTGAAACGCTCGCTCAACCACTATCAATGTCAGTGTGGACGAACATATTTTACTTTCGTTTTTAAGTTGGCGATTCAAAAGCCCCCAGCGGTGTCACACGTCGATTAACCGGTGGTAAAATATTCTCACCGTCACATACCTAGTAAGGGTGTAAATATTAATCGATTCGTATCGATGCATCGATTATACAGCCGACGATTCGATGTATCGATGCGTCCGCAAGAGAATCGATTAATGTGTTTATTTTGCCGCCTGTCTATTTTCAGCATCCACTCCGACATATGCGTACAACCTACTAAGCTGCGGGTGGCGCTAACCTCATTATTGTCTTCTACTTCACACGCGTTACGTTTCATAGTCTATCTGTGTTCAGAGGACACATTGTTGAGTCTGACTTTCAAGAGCGATGGAACCGTCAGAGCGAGCTGGCAATGACAGTGAAATGTTACACACTCCAGTCGGCGTCAAGTCATGGGTGTGGAAGTATTTTGGCTTCAGGAAAACAGATGGAGCAGTGGTAAGAGTTGCCGTTTGTCTGATTGCGCCCGTTTCACACATACGTTTGCAGTGCGTATTTTTTTCCGTACCCATGTTAACAGGTCAGAGCTTTCACACTGCACGCGGTTGCGGTCCGTTTATCCGTTCCAGCTGCGGTGCATAGGCTATACAGCAGTGCAGAGATCGTTTCCGCACCGAGTCTATTTGTGCTGTGCTGCACGCGCTGTAAAGTGACAGCGCATGGTTCGTGGTCAAAATGAACACAGATTGACATGAAAATGTAGCAATTTCACCATAAATGCGTTTAATTAAATAAATTGTAGTAATCTCACCATAAATGTATTTAATTTAATTGTACTATTTTTCACAGTCATATTTTTTACTTTAAGACCGGGGTAAAGCAAGGAAAACTACAATTTACCTCAACAAACATAATGAACAACACTTGTCTCATTCGTGGAGGTGGAAAAACAATTTCTTTGTGACATGCATTGCAATTGTATTCTGCATTCTCAATAAAAGGCAAATTATTTATTATTTTTGTTGATTTATATGAAACTTAATAGATATCATGTAAAAATCTAGTATTGAATCGAATCGAATCGTATCGCGGGGAATTCTGAAGTATCGAAAAGAATCGAATCGTTGGCTTAAGAAATCGGTATCGTATCGAATCGTCATGTAGGCTCCGATTTACACCCCTAATACCTAGTATATTTTTATGTAGATACAATAGGCCTACCTGATTTTGAACACAAGAGGGCAGTATAGCCCTATGTATGACTTGACTTTTATGGGACTAAATAGTACAATTACTATTTTTAAACTTATAAATATTTATTAAATTGAAAAAAAAAAAGAATAAAATGGGTTTAGTTGTGATATTTTTATACTTTTATATAGAAATAAATGGTGTTTAATTACATTTTTAGAAGATGAGGCTTTAAGTGTTACTTTACTTTAGTCCCTCACTATAGCAAAACCGTTTGAGATGTTTAATATCCGTTCACAATTTAGCATCTTTAATGTATCTTTATCATTTTGAAAAAGTTTGGTGTGAATAAAATAAACCAGTTAGGAAGAGTAGCTAAAAACTCAGAGTCTGAAATATCCAAAAAATCCACATTCAAACCAAAATATCTGACTTCCTTTTGCTCTGAGCTAATAACTGTAAATTAGAAAGTTGTCCGGCTCGGTGAGTCCAATATATATACTGATTTTTGTAACTGTTGGTAAAACTAACTCACCCACTTTTGTCAAACGCATGTTGAAAGTGACACACTTCCTGCTGCCAGTTGGTGGCGCTATAACTTTGACTCACAATAGTTACATCCATCTGATCTGCCTCTTACCACGAACATACTGCTAAAGTTTCATCAAGATCAGTTAATGTATGCAGAAGTTATAACACTTCGTCTCCTCTCTTTTCTCGCCATAAATTTGTTTCCTCGCCACGGCCAAACCGTTCGAGATATCAAAAATCCGTCCGCAATTTAGCATTCTCAATGTCTTGACTTCATGCTGACTGAGTTTGGAGGTGATTGAATGAATTCTCTAGGAGGAGTACATCACATTCCACAGCAAGCGTTTTCCAAACAACCCATAATAGCCGACTTCCTGTTGGGCTGGCGTGAAACTTGACAGAGGGAAAGTTGTTCGGCCCGATGAAATCTATATGTGTACCGAGGTTCATATTAATTCATGCAAGCGTGTTTGATATATGGACCAAGTTTTCAGACCCTGTTCAAGAGGGCGCTGTTGAGCCCCCCTGCCACGCCCGTTTCTGAAACTTTTCACATGTCTACTGGCTAATAAGTGTTATGTGTCTGTCGAGTTTCATCCAATTTCAAGCATGCTTAAGAGTCTCAAACGCATCCGAAAAGAATATTAAAATGATGCGTTGCCACGGCAACAGTATCTAAGATATCAATAATCCTTTCACAGGTCTACATCTGCCGTGTGTTTACATTATACACATAAAGTTTGAAGCAAATCGGGTAAAAGTAAGAGGGTGACTTCAAAGCATTTTGAAAGTGACACACTTCCTGCTGCCAGTTGGTGGCGCTATAACTTTGACTCACACTAGTCACATCCATGTGATCGGCCTCTTACAACGAATACACTGCTGAAGTTTCAGCAAGATCAGATAATGTATGCAGAAGTTATAACACACTTCCTGTGTCCCATTATTCGCCATAAATTCGTTTCCTCGCCACGGCCAAACCGTTCGAGATATCAAAAATCTGTTCGCAAGAATTCATCCTCAATGTCTTGACTTTATTCTCACCGAGTTTGGTGGCGATCGGATGAAATCCCTAGGAGGAGTATTTCACATTCCATTGTATGCGTTTTCCAAACAACGTATAATAACCGACTTCCTGTTGGGCTTTTGTAAAACTTAGAGCACGAAAGTTGTTCGGCCCGATGAGATCTATATGTGTACTGAGTTTCATATTATTACATGCAAGCGTGTTTGATTTATGGACCAAGTTTTCGGACCCCATTCCAGGGGGCGCCGTCGAGCCCCCCTGCCACGCAGGTACCAGCTTCAGCCCGGCCCTGATGGCCGCGGGTTCTGACGTGTGTGCAAAATTTCAAGAGTTTTTGAGCATGTTAAGGGCCCCAAAAGTGGCAAAAAGGCAAAAAAAAAAATAATGAAGAAAAAGAAAAAGAAAAAAAAGAATCCTTACGAAAACAATAGGGCCTTCGCCCTTTCAGGGCTTGGGCCCTAAATATAGCTGCGAGCAGCGATTGCGGGCCCAAGCCGGTGGCACCGCCACCCTGGTGCCTTTAGTTACACTAAAGGCACCGGGGTGGCGGTGTCACTGGCCTGGGCCCTCCATCGCTGCTCGCAGCTATATTTATATATATATAAATATTATACAATAATTTACTGGGTTTAGATCTGATATTTGTATAATTTCTCCAAAAAAAAAAAAAAAAAAAAAAAAATATATATATATATATATATATATATATATATATATATTTTTTTTTTTTTTTTTTTTTTTTTTTTTTTTTTTTTTGGATGCTAAACTATTGTTTATTATAGGCTTTGTACTTCACTCACGTTCCAATATTGAAGGGAAAACTTCACATGCTCTTCACATGCGCAAAAATGTGCTTGGAAACATCACAGTTGAGCAGTGATTTCTGTGAATAGTATGATTGTACTACTGTCTATTTAAACAGAGCAGTGTAATTTTTATATGTTAGGTTGACTATTTTATTATTATATTTTATTAAGGCTATAATGAACAGGCTGCGATTTCAAGATTGCAATGCTGGAATGCACAATATGTTGTTGTTTTGTTTGTGTGTGTGTGTGTGGCGCGGGCGCGATCGAACAGTGGAAACATAAAAATATAGGCTACTCCGTAATTTTGTTCATACAGGACATCATTTAAATTGCAATGTGTTTATTTATATTTATGTACACTCACAATAAAACACAACATTGTGCTTTTGTAAAAAAACATTCAAGCAATCCCACCCCCGAAATGGCGCCATTTTTAAAATGAAACTAAAATGCTCACGGCTGCATGGGCAATATGTGTCTACAGCGAGGAACGAGCAGAACAGAGTGAATGTTTTTTAGTTCATTCCTACTGGACGTCCATATTTCACTTTCGCTTTTAAGGTAGCGATTTAAAAGCCCCCACCACGCTGTCACACATCGATTAACCAGTGGGAAAAAATTCTCAGTCACATCGCTAATATATTTATAAATACAATATACAATGGGCCTACCTGATTTTGAACACAAGAGGGCAGTATAGCCCTATGTATGACTTTTTTCTTTTTACTAAATAGCTCATTCTGGCTGTTTTTAAACTTGTACATGATTCTTGAATTAAAAAAAAACTGAATAAACCCAAAACTGGGTTTAGATCTGATATTTGTATAATTTTATATAAAAATAAATAGTGTATAATTAAATTTTTAGAAGATCTGAGACGTTTTCTGATTCCTTTTTTGACATTACTTTCATCCCTCGCCATAGCAAAACCGTTTGAGATATTCAATATCCGTTCACAATTTAGCATCTTTAATGTATTTTCATCATGTTGAAAAAGTCTGGTGTGAATAAAATAAACCACTTAGCAGGAGTGGGTAAAAATGTAAAGGCTGAATTTGCAAATAAATCCACATTCAAACCAAAATATCTGACTTCCTCTTGGTCAGAGCTAATGATTGTAAATTAGAAAGTTGTCCGACTCGATGAGACCAATATACTTACTGATTTTTATAATTGTGGGTAAACCTAACCCCCCCACTTTTGTCAAAAACATTTTGAAAGTGACACACTTCCTGCTACCAGTTGGTGGCGCTATAACTTTGACTCACAATAGTTACATCCATCTGATCAGCCTCTTACCACCAACACACTGCTGAAGTTTCATCAAGATCAGTTAATGTATGCAGAAGTTATACCACTTCGTGTTTCTCTTTTCTCGCCATAAATGCGTTTCCACACCACGGCCAAACCGTTCGAGATATCAAAAATCCGTCCGCAATTTAGCATCCTCAATGACTTGACTTCATGCACACAGAGTTTGGTGGCGATTTAATTAATTTTCTTGGAGGAGTGTTTCAAATTCCACAGCAAGCGTTCTCCAAACAACACATAATAGCTGACTTCCTGTTGGACGGAGCTAATAACTTAGAGTGCGGAAGTTGTTCGGCCCGATGAGATCTATATGTGTACCGAGTTTCATATTAATTCATGCAAGTGTGTTTGATATATGGACCAAGTTTTCAGACCGTGTTCAAGGGGGCGCTGTTGAGCCCCCCTGCCACGCCCGGTTACCAGCTTCAGCCCGGCACTGATGGGCGTGGGTTCTGAACTGTGTGCAAAGTTTCAAGAGTTTTTGAGCATGTTAAGGACCCCAAAAGCCCCTGAAACCTTGAAAAACTAAGATTAAATGGAATAGACAAATCCCCCACCCCCCTACACACACACACACACAGAGACGTAGGCTAGAGGCAGAGAGAGAGGGAGAAAATCCTCATTCAAACCAAAATATCTGACTTTCTGTTGGTCGGAGCTAAGGAGTATAAATTAGAAAGTTGTCCGGCTTGATGAGAACAATATACGTCCCAAGTTTTGTGATTCTAGGAAAAACTAAGCCCCCATTTTTGACTAAAGGTGGCGCTACTGAGCCATTCCACCACACCCGTTTCTGAAACTTTGCACATGTTTACTGGCTAATAAATGTGATGTGTCTGTCGAGTTTCATCCAATTTCAAGCATGCTAAGAGTCTCAAAAACATAAAAAAAGAATATTAAAGTTTGATGTGTTGCCATGGCAACAGTATCTAAGATATCAATAATCCTTTCACAGGTCTACATCTGCCGTGTGTCTACATTATACACATAAATTTTGAAGCAAATCGGGTAAAAATAAGAGAGTGATTTCAAAGCATTTTGAAAGTGACACACTTCCTGCTGCCAGTTGGTGGTGCTATAACTTTGACTCACAATAGTCACATCAATGTGATCGGCCTCTTACAACGAACACACTGCTGAAGTTTAATCAAGATCAGTTAATGTATGCAGAAGTTATAACACACTTCCTGTGTCCCTTATTCGCCATAAATTCGTTTCCTCGCCACGGCCAAACCGTTCGAGATATCAAAAATCCCCTGGCAATTTTTCATCCTCAATGTCTTGACTTCATGCTGACCGAGTTTGGAGGCGATTGGACGAATTTTCTAGGAGGAGTATTTCAAATTCCAGAGGATGCATTTTTCAAACAACCCATAATAGTTGACTTCCTGTTGGGCTTTTGTAAAACTTAGAGCACGAAAGTTGTTCGGCCCGATGAGATCTATATGTGTACTGCGTTTCATATTACATGCAAGTGTGTTTGATTTATGGACCAAGTTTTCGGACACCATTCCAGGGGGCGCTGTCGAGCCCCCCTGCCACGCCCGGGTACCAGTTTCAGTCCGGCCCTGATGGCCGCGGGTTTTGACCCGTGTGCAAAAATTCAAGAGTTTTTGAGCATGTTAAGGGCCCCAAAAGTGGCAAAAAGGCAAAAGAAAAATAATAGAAAAAAAAGAAAAATATAGCTGCGAGCAGCGATTACGGGCCCAAGCCGGTGGCACCGCAACCCCGGTGCCTTTAGTTACCTAAAGGCACCGGGGTGGCGGTACCGCCGGCTTGGGCCCTCCATCGCTGCTCGCAGCTATATATATATATATATATATATATATATATATATATATATATATATATATATATATATATATATATATATATACATGTATATACATACATACATACATACATACATACATACATACACACACATACATATATATGTATATATATATATATATATATATATATATTATTGTTCAAAAGTTTGGGGTCAGTAAGATTTTTAATGTTTTTAGGAGAAGTCTCTTCTGCTCACCAAGGCTGCATTTATTGATTAAAAATACAAACAAAAACAGTAATATTGTGAAATATTATTCCAATTTAAAACAGCTGTTTTCAATTTTTAAATATTTTACATAGTAATTCATTTCTGTGATCAAAGTTGAGTTTTCAGCATCATTACTCCAGTCTTCAGTGTCACATGATCCTTCAGAAATCATACTAATATGATGATTGATGCTCAATAAATATTCATTATTATTTTCAATGTTGAAAACAGTTGTGTACAGATTTTTTTTTTCAAAATGCTTTGATGAATGTAAAGTTCAAAAGAACAGCATATATTTCAAATATATATATTTTTAACATTATAAATGTCTTTACTGTAACTGTTGATCAGTTTAACTCATCCTTCATAAATAAAAGTACTGATTTATTTTATTTATTTCCCCCAAAAATAAAATTTTAATTATTACTAACCCAAAACTTTTGAGCGGTAGTGTTTAACGTTACAAAAGCTTTAGATTTCAGATAAATGCTGTTCTTTTGAACTTTCTATTCATCAAAGACTGTACACAACTGTTTTCGACATTTAAAATAATAATGAATGTTTCTTGAGTATCAATCATCATATTAGAATAATTTCTGAAGGATCATGTGACAGTGACGACTGGAGTAATGATGCTGAAAACTCAGCTTTGATCACAGGAATAAATAACAGTTTAAAATATATTAAAATAGAAAGCAGCTGTTTTAAATTGGAATAATATTTTACAATATTACTGTTTTTGTTTGTATTTTTAATCAAATAAATGCAGCCTTGGTGAGCAGAAGAAACTTCTCTGTTATGTGCGCGCCACAGACTGCACGCACGTCCGCTTAGAGTTCCGCCTTTTGCCTTCCGTCAATATTACGTTATTAGAAAAATATTTTTTTAGAGAATCGATTTTTTGACATTTGTGAATCGATTCAGAATCGTCCACGTCCGCATCGCGATGCATCTAAGAATAAATTTTTTCTCCCACCCCTAGATTTCATACAACAGGTTAATAAACAGTTACAATTAAGTCACTTACATTTTAGATGCAATGTTGACTGTTTTTGTTCTGTTTCAGCAGCGAAAATAGTTAAACAAAGATCACGGCAGAACCATCACGCATCACGTGTTTTCTCATAACTGAACGATTCAGCATTTTTAACGAATCGGTTGACTCAAAGATTGAATGATCAATCCATAAACATCTGTCTTAATCATGATCGACTCATTCGAACGAATCGTTTGAACGAATGAATCAATGACTCGCTTATTAAGATGGATGCCTGGCGACACCTAATGGCGGTTTAGTGTTGTTTAAAAGCATCATTCTTTCCCACATGTGTGTGATTTGTGTGTGCAACATTATCATTATTTTTCTTTCACTATTATATTAGCGATTTAAAAGCACCCACTCGTGTCACACGTCGATTAACCGGTGGGAAAATATCCTCAGACACATACCTAATAAATGTATATTTAAATACAATATTGGCCTACCTGGTAAAAAGTTTTATATACTATTTTGATGTCCTTTTGGACACAAGAGGGCAGTATAGCCCTATGTTTGCTTTTTTGTTGAACCAAATAGCACTAAATAGCCTGTTTTAACTTTTTCATTCTTCTTGAATTGCAAAAACAGAATAAAATGGGTTTAGTTGTGATATTTGTATTCTTTTATATAGAAATAAATGGTATATAATTACATTTTTAGAAGATTTTTAGTGTTTCCTTTTTGGACATTACTTTAATCCCTCGCCATAGCAAAACCGTTTGAGATATTTATTATCCATTCACAATTTAGCATATTTAATGTAGTTTCATCATGTTGAAAAAGTTTGGTACAAATAAAATAAATAGTTTAAGAGGAGTGGCTAAAAATTCAGAGGCTGATTTTGCAAAAAAAATTCACATTCAGACCAAAATATCTGACTTCCTGATGGCCAGAGCTATTGAATGTAAATTAGAAAGTTGTCCGGCTTGATGAGAACAATATACAAACTGTTTTTTCTTTACTGTAGTTAAAACTAACCCCCCCACTTTTGTCAAAAGCATGTTGAAAGTGACACACTTCCTGCTGCCAGTTGGTGGCGCTATAACTTTGACTCACAATAGCTACATCCATCTGATCGGCCTCTTACCACGAACACACTGCTGAAGTTTCATCAAGATCAGTTAATGTATGCAGAAGTTATTCCACTTCCGTGTTTCTCTTTTCTCGCCATAAATTCGATTCCTCGCCACAGCCAAACCGTTCGAGATATCAAAAATCCGTCCGCAATTTAGCATCCTCAAAGTCTTGACTACATGCACACCGAGTTTGAAGGGGACACGGTGAATTTTCTAGGAGGAGTATTTCACATTCCACAGCAAGCGTTTTCCAAACAACCCATAATAGCCGACTTCCTGTTGGGCTGGCGTAAAACTTGACCGGGGTAAAGTTGTTCGGCCCGATGAGATCTATATGTGTACCGAGTTTCATATTAATTCATGCGAGCGTGTTTGATATATGGATCAAGTTTTAGAACCCCGTTCAAGGGGGCGCTGTTGAGCCCCCCAGCCACGCCCGGGTACCAGCTTCAGCCCGGCCCTGATGGCCGTGGGTTCTGACCTGTGTGCAAAGTTTCAGGAGTTTTTGAGCACGTTAAGGACCCCAAAAGCCCCTGAAACCTTGATTAACAATATAAAAGCAATAGTCAAATCCCCCCCTCCCCTCACACACACAGACACAGAGAGAGGGAGAGAAAATTCTTCAGAAAATCCACATTCAAACCAAAATATCTCTCTTCCTGTTGGTCGGAGATGGTTCATGTAAATTAGAAAGTTGTCCGTCTTGATGAGAACAATACACATACCAAGTTTTGTGATTCTAGGAAAAACTAAGCCCCCATTTTTGACTAAAGGTGGCGCTACTGAGCCATTCCACCACGCCCGTTTCTGAAACTTTGCACATGTCTACGGGCTAATAAATGTGATGTGTCTGAGTTTCATGCAATTTCAAGTATGTTAAGAGTCTCAAAAGCATCAAAAAATAATATTAAAGTTTGATGCGTTGCCACGGCAACAGTATCTAAGATATCAATAATCCTTTCACAGGTTTACATCTGCCGTGTGTCTACATTGTACACATAAAGTTTGAAGCAAATCGGGTAAAAATAAGACACTGATTTCAAAGCATTTTGAAAGTGATGTACTTCCTGCTGCCTGTTGGTGGCGCTATAACTTTGACTCACAATAGTCACATCCATGTGATCGGCCTCTTACAACGAACACACTGCTGAAGTTTCATCAAGATCAGTTAATGTATGCAGAAGTTATAACACACTTCCTGTTTCATTTTTTCCTCGCCACGGCCAAACCGTTCGAGATATCAAAAATCCGTCCGCAATTTAGCATCCTCAATGTCTTGACTTCATGCACACCGAGTTTGGAGGCGAATCGATGAATTCCCTAGGAGGAGTACATTAAATTCCACAGCATGCGTTTCCAAACAACGCTAAATAGCCAACTTCCTGTTTGGCTGGCGTAAAACTTAGAGCACGAAAGTTGTTCGGCCCGATGAGATCTATATGTGTACCGAGTTTCAAATTAATTCATGCAAGCGTGTTTGATATATGGACCAAGTTTTAGAACCCCGTTCAAGGGGGCGCTGTTGAGCCCCCCTGCCACGCCCGGCTACCAGATTCAGCCCCGCCCTGATGGCCGCGGGTTCTGACCTGTGTGCAAAGTTTCAAGAGTTTTCGAGCACGTTTAGGGACCCAAAAGCCCAAGAAACCTTGAAATAAAAATGAAAAAGAAAATCTCACTCAACTGACAAATCACCCCCACCCCTCACACACTCAGAGACAGAGAGAGAGAGAAAATTCTCCAAAAAATCACATTCAAACCAAAATATCTGACTTTCTGTTGCTTTGAGCTAATAAGTGTAAATTAGAAAGTTGTCCGGCTCGATAAGAACAATATACATACCAAGTTTTGTGATTCTAGGTAAAACTAAGCCCCCATTTTTGACTAAAGGTGGCGCTACTGAGCCCCTCACCACGCCCGTTTCTGAAACTTTGCCCATGTCTACTGGATAATAAGTGTGATGTGTCTGTCGAGTTTCATGCAATTTCAAGTATGTTAAGAGTCTCAAAAGCATCAAAAAAGAATATTAAAGTTTGATGCGTTGCCATGGCAACAGTATCTAAGATATCAATAATCCTTTCACAGGTCTACATCTGCCGTGTGTCTACATCATACACATAAAGTTTGAAGCAAATCAGGTAAAAATAAGAGAGTGATTTCAAAGCATTTTGAAAGTGACACACTTCCTGCTGCCAGTTGGTGGCGCTATAACTTTGACTCACAATAGTCACATCCTTGTGTTCGGCCTCTTACAACAGACACACTGCTGAAGTTTCATCAAGATCAGATAATGTATGCTGAAGTTATAACACACTTCCTGTGTCCCTTATTCGCCATAAATTCGTTTCCTTGCCACGGCCAAACCGTTCGAGATATCAAAAATCCGTCCACAATTTAGCATCCTCAATGTCTTGACTTCATGCTGACCGAGTTTGGAGGCGATTGGATGAATTCTCTAGGAGGAGTACATTAAATTCCACAGCATGCGTTTCAAAACAACCCATAATAGCTGACTTCCTGTTGGGCTGGCGTAAAAAGTAAAAGTACGAAAGTTGTTCGGCCCGATGAGATCTATATGTGTACCGAGTTTCATATTATTACATGCAAGCGTGTCTGATTTATGGACCAAGTTTTCGGACCCCGTTCAAGGGGGCGCTGTCGAGCCCCCCTGCCACGCCCGGGTACCAGCTTCAGCCCGGCCCTGATGGCCGCGGGTTCTGACCCGTGTGCAAAGTTTCAAGAGTTTTCGAGCATGTTAAGGGTCTCAAAAGTGCCCGAAAGGTTGACAGAAAAATAAGAATAAATATAGCTGCGAGCAGCGATTACGGGCCCAAGCCGGTGGCCGCTGTATATACATACATACATACACACACATACATATATATGTATATATATATATATATATATATTATTGTTCAAAAGTTTGGGGTCAGTAAGATTTTTAATGTTTTTAGGAGAAGTCTCTTCTGCTCACCAAGGCTGCATTTATTGATTAAAAATACAAACAAAAACAGTAATATTGTGAAATATTATTCCAATTTAAAACAGCTGTTTTCAATTTTTAAATATTTTACATAGTAATTCATTTCTGTGATCAAAGTTGAGTTTTCAGCATCATTACTCCAGTCTTCAGTGTCACATGATCCTTCAGAAATCATACTAATATGATGATTGATGCTCAATAAATATTCATTATTATTTTCAATGTTGAAAACAGTTGTGTACAGATTTTTTTTTTTTCAAAATGCTTTGATGAATGTAAAGTTCAAAAGAACAGCATATATTTCAAATATATATATTTTTAACATTATAAATGTCTTTACTGTAACTGTTGATCAGTTTAACTCATCCTTCATAAATAAAAGTACTGATTTATTTTATTTATTTCCCCAAAAAAAATTTTTTTAATTATTACTAACCCAAAACTTTTGAGCGGTAGTGTTTAACGTTACAAAAGCTTTAGATTTCAGATAAATGCTGTTCTTTTGAACTTTCTATTCATCAAAGACTGTACACAACTGTTTTCGACATTTAAAATAATAATGAATGTTTCTTGAGTATCAATCATCATATTAGAATAATTTCTGAAGGATCATGTGACAGTGACGACTGGAGTAATGATGCTGAAAACTCAGCTTTGATCACAGGAATAAATAACAGTTTAAAATATATTAAAATAGAAAGCAGCTGTTTTAAATTGGAATAATATTTTACAATATTACTGTTTTTGTTTGTATTTTTAATCAAATAAATGCAGCCTTGGTGAGCAGAAGAAACTTCTCTGTTATGTCCGCCTTTTGCCTTCCGTCAATATTACGTTATTAGAAAAATATTTTTTTAGAGAATCGATTTTTTGACATTTGTGAATCGATTCAGAATCGTCCACGTCCGCATCGCGATGCATCTAAGAATAAATTTTTTCTCCCACCCCTAGATTTCATACAACAGGTTAATAAACAGTTACAATTAAGTCACTTACATTTTAGATGCAATGTTGACTGTTTTTGTTCTGTTTCAGCAGCGAAAATAGTTAAACAAAGATCACGGCAGAACCATCACGCATCACGTGTTTTCTCATAACTGAACGATTCAGCATTTTTAACGAATCGGTTGACTCAAAGATTGAATGATCAATCCATAAACATCTGTCTTAATCATGATCGACTCATTCGAACAAATCGTTTGAACGAATGAATCAATGACTCGCTTATTAAGATGGATGCCTGGCGACACCTAATGGCGGTTTAGTGTTGTTTAAAAGCATCATTCTTTCCCACATGTGTGTGATTTGTGTGTGCAACATTATCATTATTTTTCTTACACTATTATATTAGCGATTTAAAAGCACCCACTCGTGTCACACGTCGATTAACCGGTGGGAAAATATCCTCAGACACATACCTAATACATGTATATTTAAATACAATATTGGCCTACCTGGTAAAAAGTTTTATATACTATTTTGATGTCCTTTTGGACACAAGAGGGCAGTATAGCCCTATGTTTGCTTTTTTGTTGAACCAAATAGCACTAAATAGCCTGTTTTAACTTTTTCATTCTTCTTGAATTGCAAAAACAGAATAAAATGGGTTTAGTTGTGATATTTGTATACTTTTATATAGAAATAAATGGTATATAATTACATTTTTAGAAGATTTTTAGTGTTTCCTTTTTGGACATTATTTAATCCCTCGCCATAGCAAAACCGTTTGAGATATTTATTATCCATTCACAATTTAGCATATTTAATGTAGTTTCATCATGTTGAAAAAGTTTGGTACGAATAAAATAAATAGTTTAAGAGGAGTGGCTAAAAATTCAGAGGCTGATTTTGCAAAAAAATTCACATTCAGACCAAAATATCTGACTTCCTGATGGCCAGAGCTATTGAATGTAAATTAGAAAGTTGTCCGGCTTGATGAGAACAATATATAAACTATTTTTTCTTTACTGTAACCCCCCCACTTTTGTCAAAAGCATGTTGAAAGTGACACACTTCCTGCTGCCAGTTGGTGGCGCTATAACTTTGACTCACAATAGCTACATCCATCTGATCGGCCTCTTACCACGAACACACTGCTGAAGTTTCATCAAGATCAGTTAATGTATGCAGAAGTTATTCCACTTCCGTGTTTCTCTTTTCTCGCCATAAATTCGATTCCTCGCCACAGCCAAACCGTTCGAGATATCAAAAATCCGTCCGCAATTTAGCATCCTCAAAGTCTTGACTACATGCACACCGAGTTTGAAGGGGACACGGTGAATTTTCTAGGAGGAGTATTTCACATTCCACAGCAAGCGTTTTCCAAACAACCCATAATAGCCGACTTCCTGTTGGGCTGGCGTAAAACTTGACCGGGGTAAAGTTGTTCGGCCCGATGAGATCTATATGTGTACCGAGTTTCATATTAATTCATGCGAGCGTGCTTGATATATGGATCAAGTTTTAGAACCCCGTTCAAGGGGGCGCTGTTGAGCCCCCCAGCCACGCCCGGGTACCAGCTTCAGCCCGGCCCTGATGGCCGTGGGTTCTGACCTGTGTGCAAAGTTTCAAGAGTTTTTGAGCACGTTAAGGACCCCAAAAGCCCCTGAAACCTTGATTAACAATATAAAAGCAATAGTCAAATCCCCCCCTCCCCTCACACACACACAGACACAGAGAGAGGGAGAGAAAATTCTTCAGAAAATCCACATTCAAACCAAAATATCTCTCTTCCTGTTGGTCGGAGATGGTTCATGTAAATTAGAAAGTTGTCCGTCTTGATGAGAACAATACACATACCAAGTTTTGTTGCTGTTGATAAAACTAACCCCCCCACTTATGACTAAAGGTGGCGCTACTGAGCCCCTCACCACGCCCGTTTCTGAAACTTTGCACATGTCTACTGGATAATAAATGTGATGTGTCTGTCGAGTTTCATGCAATTTCAAGTATGTTAAGAGTCTCAAAAGCATAAAAAAAGAATATTAAAGTTTGATGCGTTGCCACGGCAACAGTATCTAAGATATCAATAATCCTTTCACAGGTTTACATCTGCCGTGTGTCTACATTGTACACAAAGTTTGAAGCAAATCTGGTAAAAATAAGACAGTGATTTCAAAGCATTTTAATAGTGATGTACTTCCTGCTGCCTGTTGGTGGCGCTATAACTTTGACTCACAATAGTCACATCTGTGCGATCGGCCTCTTACAACAAACACACTGCTGAAGTTTCATCAAGATCAGTTAATGTATGCAGAAGTTATAACACACTTCCTGTTTCATTTTTTCGCCATAAATTCGTTTCCTCGCCACGGCCAAACCGTTCGAGATATCAAAAATCCGTCCGCAATTTAGCATCCTCAATGTCTTGACTTCATGCACACCGAGTTTGGAGGCGAATCGATGAATTCCCTAGGAGGAGTACATTAAATTCCACAGCATGCGTTTCCAAACAACCCTAAATAGCCGACTTCCTGTTGGGCTGGCGTAAAACTTAGAGCACGAAAGTTGTTCGGCCCGATGAGATCTATATGTGTACCGAGTTTCATATTATTACATGCAAGCGTGTCTGATTTATGGACAAGTGTTCGGATCCCGTTCCAGGGGGCGCTGTCGAGCCCCCCTGCCACGCCCGGGTACCAGCTTCAGCCCGGCCCTGATGGCCGCGGGTTCTGACCTGTGTGCAAAATTTCAAGAGTTTTCGAGCATGTTAAGGGCCCCAAAAGTGGCCGAAAGGTTGACAAAATAATAATAATAATAATAATAATAATAATAATAAATATAGCTGCGAGCAGCGATTACGGGCCCAAGCCGGTGGCACCGCAACCCCGGTGCCTTTAGTTACCTAAAGGCACCGGGTGGCGGTACCGCCGGCTTTGGCCCTCCATCGCTGCTCGCAGCTATATTATATATATATATATATATATATATATATATATATATATATATATATATATATATATATATATATATATATATATATATATATATATATATATATACATACATACATACATACATACGTACACACAAATTCATATATATGTATATATATATATATATATATATATATGTATATATATATATATATATATATATATATATATATATATTATTGTTCAAAAGTTTGGGGTCAGTAAGATTTTTAATGTTTTTAGGAGAAGTCTCTTCTGCTCACCAAGGCTGCATTTATTGATTAAAAATACAAACAAAAACAGTAATATTGTGAAATATTATTCCAATTTAAAACAGCTGTTTTCAATTTTTAAATATTTTACATAGTAATTCATTTCTGTGATCAAAGTTGAGTTTTCAGCATCATTACTCCAGTCTTCAGTGTCACATGATCCTTCAGAAATCATACTAATATGATGATTGATGCTCAATAAATATTCATTATTATTTTCAATGTTGAAAACAGTTGTGTACAGATTTTTTTTTTTTTTCAAAATGCTTTGATGAATGTAAAGTTCAAAAGAACAGCATATATTTCAAATATATATATTTTTAACATTATAAATGTCTTTACTGTAACTGTTGATCAGTTTAACTCATCCTTCATAAATAAAAGTACTGATTTATTTTATTTATTTCCCCAAAAAATTAAATTTTAATTATTACTAACCCAAAACTTTTGATCGGTAGTGTTTAACGTTACAAAAGCTTTAGATTTCAGATAAATGCTGTTCTTTTGAACTTTCTATTCATCAAAGACTGTACACAACTGTTTTCGACATTTAAAATAATAATGAATGTTTCTTGAGTATCAATCATCATATTAGAATTATTTCTGAAGGATCTTGTGACAGTGACGACTGGAGTAATGATGCTGAAAACTCAGCTTTAAAATATATTAAAATAGAAAGCAGCTGTTTTAAATTGGAATAATATTTTACAATATTACTGTTTTTGTTTGTATTTTTAATCAAATAAATGCAGCCTTGGTGAGCAGAAGAAACTTCTCTGTTATGTGCGCACCACAGACTGCACGCACGTCCGCTTAGAGTTCCGCCTTTTGCCTTCCGTCAATATTACGTTATTAGAAAATATTTTTTTTAGAGAATCGATTTTTTGACATTTGTAAATCGATTCAGAATCGTCCACGTCCGCATCGCGATGCATCTAAGAATACATTTTTTCTCCCACCCCTAGATTTCATACAACAGGTTAATAAACAGTTACAATTAAGTCACTTACATTTTAGATGCAATGTTGACTGTTTTTGTTCTGTTTCAGCAGCGAAAATAGTTAAACAAAGATCACGGCAGAACCATCACGCATCACGTGTTTTCTCATAACTGAACGATTCAGCATTTTTAACGAATCGGTTGACTCAAAGATTGAATGATCAATCCATAAACATCTGTCTTAATCATGATCGACTCATTCGAACGAATCGTTTGAACGAATGAATCAATGACTCGCTTATTAAGATGGATGCCTGGCGACACCTAATGGCGGTTTAGTGTTGTTTAAAAGCATCATTCTTTCCCACATGTGTGTGATTTGTGTGTGCAACATTATCATTATTTTTCTTACACTATTATATTAGCGATTTAAAAGCACCCACTCGTGTCACACGTCGATTAACCGGTGGGAAAATATCCTCAGACACATACCTAATACATGTATATTTAAATACAATATTGGCCTACCTGGTAAAAAGTTTTATATACTATTTTGATGTCCTTTTGGACACAAGAGGGCAGTATAGCCCTATGTTTGCTTTTTTGTTGAACCAAATAGCACTAAATAGCCTGTTTTAACTTTTTCATTCTTCTTGAATTGCAAAAACAGAATAAAATGGGTTTAGTTGTGATATTTGTATTCTTTTATATAGAAATAAATGGTATATAATTACATTTTTAGAAGATTTTTAGTGTTTCCTTTTTGGACATTATTTAATCCCTCGCCATAGCAAAACCGTTTGAGATATTTATTATCCATTCACAATTTAGCATATTTAATGTAGTTTCATCATGTTGAAAAAGTTTGGTACGAATAAAATAAATAGTTTAAGAGGAGTGGCTAAAAATTCAGAGGCTGATTTTGCAAAAAAATCCACATTCAGACCAAAATATCTGACTTCCTGATGGCCAGAGCTATTGAATGTAAATTAGAAAGTTGTCCGGCTTGATGAGAACAATATACAAACTATTTTTTCTTTACTGTAGTTAAAACTAACCCCCCCACTTTTGTCAAAAGCATGTTGAAAGTGACACACTTCCTGCTGCCAGTTGGTGGCGCTATAACTTTGACTCACAATAGCTACATCCATCTGATCGGCCTCTTACCACGAACACACTGCTGAAGTTTCATCAAGATCAGTTAATGTATGCAGAAGTTATTCCACTTCCGTGTTTCTCTTTTCTCGCCATAAATTCGATTCCTCGCCACAGCCAAACCGTTCGAGATATCAAAAATCCGTCCGCAATTTAGCATCCTCAATGTCTTGACTACATCCACACCGAGTTTGAAGGGGGCACGGTGAATTTTCTAGGAGGAGTATTTCACATTCCACAGCAAGCGTTTTCCAAACAACCCATAATAGCCGACTTCCTGTTGGGCTGGCGTAAAACTTGACCGGGGTAAAGTTGTTCGGCCCGATGAGATCTATATGTGTACCGAGTTTCATATTAATTCATGCGAGCGTGTTTGATATATGGATCAAGTTTTAGAACCCCGTTCAAGGGGGCGCTGTTGAGCCCCCCTGCCACGCCCGGGTCCCAGCTTCAGCCCGGCCCTGATGGCCGTGGGTTCTGACCTGTGTGCAAAGTTTCAAGAGTTTTTGAGCACGTTAAGGACCCCAAAAGCCCCTGAAACCTTGATTAACAATATAAAAGCAATAGTCAAATCCCCCCCTCCCCTCACACACACACAGACACAGAGAGGGAGAGAAAATTCTTCAGAAAATCCACATTCAAACCAAAATATCTCTCTTCCTGTTGGTCAGAGATGGTTCATGTAAATTAGAAAGTTGTCCGTCTTGATGAGAACAATACACATACCAAGTTTTGTTGCTGTTGATAAAACTAACACCCCCACTTATGACTAAAGGTGGCGCTACTGAGCCCCTCACCACGCCCGTTTCTGAAACTTTGCACATGTCTACTGGATAATAAATGTGATGTGTCTGTCGAGTTTCATGCAATTTCAAGTATGTTAAGAGTCTCAAAAGCATAAAAAAAGAATATTAAAGTTTGATGCGTTGCCACGGCAACAGTATCTAAGATATCAATAATCCTTTCACAGGTTTACATCTGCCGTGTGTCTACATTGTACACATAAAGTTTGAAGCAAATCTGGTAAAAATAAGACAGTGATTTCAAAGCATTTTAATAGTGATGTACTTCCTGCTGCTTGTTGGTGGCGCTATAACTTTGACTCACAATAGTCACATCTGTGCGATCGGCCTCTTACAACGAACACACTGCTGAAGTTTCATCAAGATCAGTTAATGTATGCAGAAGTTATAACACACTTCCTGTTTCATTTTTTCGCCATAAATTCGTTTCCTCGCCACGGCCAAACCGTTCGAGATATCAAAAATCCGTCCGCAATTTAGCATCCTCAATGTCTTGACTTCATGCACACCGAGTTTGGAGGCGAATCGATGAATTCCCTAGGAGGAGTACTTTAAATTCCACAGCATGCGTTTCCAAACAACCCTAAATAGCCGACTTCCTGTTGGGCTGGCGTAAAACTTAGAGCACGAAAGTTGTTCGGCCCGATGAGTTCTATATGTGTACCGAGTTTCATATTATTACATGCAAGCGTGTCTGATTTATGGACAAGTGTTCGGATCCCGTTCCAGGGGGCGCTGTCGAGCCCCCCTGCCACGCCCGGGTACCAGCTTCAGTCCGGCCCTGATGGCCGCGGGTTCTGACGTGTGTGCAAAATTTCAAGAGTTTTTGAGCATGTTAAGGACCCCAAAAGTGCCCGAAAGGTTGACAAAATAATAATAATAATAATAAATATAGCTGCGAGCAGCGATTACGGGCCCAAGCCGGTGGCACCGCAACCCCGGTGCCTTTAGTTACCTAAAGGCACCGGGGTGGCGGTACCGCCGGCTTTGGCCCTCCATCGCTGCTCGCAGCTATATTATATATATATATATATATATATATATATATATATATATATATATATATATATATACATACATACATACACACACATACACATATATATATATATATATATATATATATATATATATATATATATATATATATATATATATATATATATACATACATACATACACACACATACATATATATATATATATATATTTTTTTTTTTTTTTGTTCAAAAGTTTGGGGTCAGTAAGATTTTTAATGTTTTTAGGAGAAGTCTCTTCTGCTCACCAAGGCTGCATTTATTGATTAAAAATACAAACAAAAACAGTAATATTGTGAAATATTATTCCAATTTAAAACAGCTCTTTTCAATTTTTAAATATTTTACATAGTAATTCATTTCTGTGATCAAAGTTGAGTTTTCAGCATCATTACTCCAGTCTTCAGTGTCACATGATCCTTCAGAAATCATACTAATATGATGATTGATGCTCAATAAATATTCATTATTATTTTCAATGTTGAAAACAGTTGTGTACAGATTTTTTTTTTTCAAAATGCTTTGATGAATGTAAAGTTCAAAAGAACAGCATATATTTCAAATATATATATTTTTAACATTATAAATGTCTTTACTGTAACTGTTGATCAGTTTAACTCATCCTTCATAAATAAAAGTACTGATTTATTTTATTTATTTCCCCAAAAAATAAAATTTTAATTATTACTAACCCAAAACTTTTGAGCGGTAGTGTTTAACGTTACAAAAGCTTTAGATTTCAGATAAATGCTGTTCTTTTGAACTTTCTATTCATCAAAGACTGTACACAACTGTTTTCGACATTTAAAATAATAATGAATGTTTCTTGAGTATCAATCATCATATTAGAATAATTTCTAAAGGATCATGTGACAGTGCACGACTGGAGTAATGATGCTGAAAACTCAGCTTTGATCACAGGAATAAATAACAGTTTAAAATATATTAAAATAGAAAGCAGCTGTTTTAAATTGGAATAATATTTTACAATATTACTGTTTTTGTTTGTATTTTTAATCAAATAAATGCAGCCTTGGTGAGCAGAAGAAACTTCTCTGTTATGTTTGCGCCACAGACTGCACGCACGTCCGCTTAGAGTTCCGCCTTTTGCCTTCCGTCAATATTACGTTATTAGAAAATATTTTTTTAGAGAATCGATTTTTTGACATTTGTGAATCGATTCAGAATCGTCCTCGTCAGCATCGCGATGCATCTAAGAATAAATTTTTTCTCCCACCCCTAGATTTCATACAACAGGTTACTAAACAGTTACAATTAAGTCACTTACATTTTAGATGCAATGTTGACTGTTTTTGTTCTGTTTCAGCAGCGAAAATAGTTAAACAAAGATCACGGCAGAACCATCACGCATCACGTGTTTTCTCATAACTGAACGATTCAGCATTTTTAACGAATCGGTTGACTCAAAGATTGAATGATCAATCCATAAACATCTGTCATGATCGACTCATTCGAACGAATCGTTTGAACGAATGAATCAATGACTCGCTTATTAAGATGGATGCCTGGCGACACCTAATGGCGGTTTAGTGTTGTTTAAAAGCATCATTCTTTCCCACATGTGTGTGATTTGTGTGTGCAACATTATCATTATTTTTCTTACACTATTATATTAGCGATTTAAAAGCACCCACTCGTGTCACACGTCGATTAACCGGTGGGAAAATATCCTCAGACACATACCTAATACATGTATATTTAAATACAATATTGGCCTACCTGGTAAAAAGTTTTATATACTATTTTGATGTCCTTTTGGACACAAGAGGGCAGTATAGCCCTATGTTTGCTTTTTTGTTGAACCAAATAGCACTAAATAGCCTGTTTTAACTTTTTCATTCTTCTTGAATTGCAAAAACAGAATAAAATGGGTTTAGTTGTGATATTTGTATACTTTTATATAGAAATAAATGGTATATAATTACATTTTTAGAAGATTTTTAGTGTTTCCTTTTTGGACATTATTTAATCCCTCGCCATAGCAAAACCGTTTGAGATATTTATTATCCGTTCACAATTTAGCATATTTAATGTAGTTTCATCATGTTGAAAAAGTTTGGTACGAATAAAATAAATAGTTTAAGAGGAGTGGCTAAAAATTCAGAGGCTGATTTTGCAAAAAAATCCACATTCAGACCAAAATATCTGACTTCCTGATGGCCAGAGCTATTGAATGTAAATTAGAAAGTTGTCCGGCTTGATGAGAACAATATACAAACTATTTTTTCTTTACTGTAGTTAAAACTAACCCCCCCACTTTTGTCAAAAGCATGTTGAAAGTGACACACTTCCTGCTGCCAGTTGGTGGCGCTATAACTTTGACTCACAATAGCTACATCCATCTGATCGGCCTCTTACCACGAACACACTGCTGAAGTTTCATCAAGATCAGTTAATGTATGCAGAAGTTATTCCACTTCCGTGTTTCTCTTTTCTCGCCATAAATTCGATTCCTCGCCACAGCCAAACCGTTCGAGATATCAAAAATCCGTCCGCAATTTAGCATCCTCAATGTCTTGACTACATCCACACCGAATTTGAAGGGGGCACGGTGAATTTTCTAGGAGGAGTATTTCACATTCCACAGCAAGCGTTTTCCAAACAACCCATAATAGCTGACTTCCTGTTGGGCTGGCGTAAAACTTGACCGGGGTAAAGTTGTTCGGCCCGATGAGATCTATATGTGTACCGAGTTTCATATTAATTCATGCGAGCGTGTTTGATATATGGATCAAGTTTTAGAACCCCGTTCAAGGGGGCGCTGTTGAGCCCCCCAGCCACGCCCGGGTCCCAGCTTCAGCCCGGCCCTGATGGCCGTGGGTTCTGACCTGTGTGCAAAGTTTCAAGAGTTTTTGAGCACGTTAAGGACCCCAAAAGCCCCTGAAACCTTGATTAACAATATAAAAGCAATAGTCAAATCCCCCCCTCCCCTCACACACACACAGACACAGAGAGGGAGAGAAAATTCTTCAGAAAATCCACATTCAAACCAAAATATCTCTCTTCCTGTTGGTCAGAGATGGTTCATGTAAATTAGAAAGTTGTCCGTCTTGATGAGAACAATACACATACCAAGTTTTGTTGCTGTTGATAAAACTAACACCCCCACTTATGACTAAAGGTGGCGCTACTGAGCCCCTCACCACGCCCGTTTCTGAAACTTTGCACATGTCTACTGGATAATAAATGTGATGTGTCTGTCGAGTTTCATGCAATTTCAAGTATGTTAAGAGTCTCAAAAGCATAAAAAAAGAATATTAAAGTTTGATGCGTTGCCACGGCAACAGTATCTAAGATATCAATAATCCTTTCACAGGTTTACATCTGCCGTGTGTCTACATTGTACACATAAAGTTTGAAGCAAATCTGGTAAAAATAAGACAGTGATTTCAAAGCATTTTAATAGTGATGTACTTCCTGCTGCCTGTTGGTGGCGCTATAACTTTGACTCACAATAGTCACATCTGTGCGATCGGCCTCTTACAACGAACACACTGCTGAAGTTTCATCAAGATCAGTTAATGTATGCAGAAGTTATAACACACTTCCTGTTTCATTTTTTCGCCATAAATTCGTTTCCTCGCCACGGCCAAACCGTTCGAGATATCAAAAATCCGTCCGCAATTTAGCATCCTCAATGTCTTGACTTCATGCACACCGAGTTTGGAGGCGAATCGATGAATTCCCTAGGAGGAGTACATTAAATTCCACAGCATGCGTTTCCAAACAACCCTAAATAGCCGACTTCCTGTTGGGCTGGCGTAAAACTTAGAGCACGAAAGTTGTTCGGCCCGATGAGTTCTATATGTGTACCGAGTTTCATATTATTACATGCAAGCGTGTCTGATATATGGACCAAGTTTTAGAACCCCGTTCAAGGGGGCGCTGTCGAGCCCCCCTGCCACGCCCGGCTACCAGATTCAGCCCCGCCCTGATGGCCGCGGGTTCTGACCTGTGTGCAAAGTTTCAAGAGTTTTCGAGCACGTTTAGGGACCCAAAAGCCCCAGAAACCTTGAAAAACAAATGAAAAAGTAAATCTCACTCAACTGACAAATCACCCCCACCCCTCACACACTCAGAGACAGAGAGAGAGAGAGAAAATTCTCCAAAAAATCACATTCAAACCAAAATATCTGACTTTCTGTTGCTTTGAGCTATTAAGTGTAAATTAGAAAGTTGTCCGGCTCGATGAGAACAATATACATACCGATTTTTGTGATTCTAGGAAAAACTAAGGCCCCATTTTTGACTAAAGGTGGCGCTACTGAGCCATTCCACCACGCCCGTTTTTGAAACTTTGCACATGTCTACTGGCTAATAAGTGTGATGTGTCTGTTGAGTTTCATGCAATTTCAAGTATGTTAAGAGTCTCAAAAGCATCAAAAAAGAATAATAAAGTTTGATCCGTTGCCATGGCAACAGTATCTAAGATATCAATAATCCTTTCACAGGTCTTTATCTGCCGTGTGTCTACATTATACACATAAAGTTTGAAGCAAATCGGGTAAAAATAAGAGAGTGATTTCAAAGCATTTTGAAAGTGACACACTTCCTGCTGCCAGTTGGTGGCGCTATAACTTTGACTCACAATAGTCACATCCTTGTGTTCGGCCTCTTACAACGAACACACTGCTGAAGTTTCATCAAGATCAGTTAATGTATGCAGAAGTTATAACACACTTCCTGTGTCCCATTATTCGCCATAAATTCGTTTCCTCGCCACGGCCAAACCGTTCGAGATATCAAAAATCCGTTCGCAATTTAGCATCCTCAATGTCTTGACTTCATTCACACCTAGTTTGGTGGCGATCGGATGAATTCCCTAGGAGGAGTATTTCACATTCCATTGTATGCATTTTCCAAACAACGTATAATAACCGACTTCCTGTTGGGCTGGTGTAAAACTTAGAGCACGAAAGTTGTTCGGCCCGATGAGATCTATATGTGTACTGAGTTTCATATTATTACATGCAAGCGTGTTTGATTTATGGACCAATTTTTCCGACATAATTCCAGGGGGCGCTGTCGAGCCCCCGTGCCACGCCCGGGTACCAGCTTCAGTCCGGCCCTGATGGCCGCAGGTTCTGACGTGTGTGCAAAATTTCAAGAGTTTTTGAGCATGTTAAGGGCCCCAAAAGTGCCCGAGAAGTAGAAAAAAATAATAATAATAATAATAATAAACAATAATCCTACCGAAAACAATAGGGCCTTCGCCCTTTCAGGGCTTGGGCCCTAATAAATAATCCTACCGGAAACAATAGGGCCTTCGCCCTTTCAGGGCTTGGGCCCTAATAATCCTACCGAAAACAATAGGGCCTTCGCCCTTTCAGGGCTTGGGCCCTAATAATAAATATAGCTGCGAGCAGCGATTACGGGCCCAAGCCGGTGGCACCGCAATCCTGGTGCCAGGGTGGCGGTGCCGGCGGCTTTGGCCCTCCATCGCTGCTCGCAGCTATATTTATATTTATATATATATATATATATATACACACACACACACACACATACATATATATATATATATATATATATATATATATATATATATATATATATATATATATATATATATATATATATATATATTATATATATATATATATATATATATATATATAAATAAATTTAAGGGACAAGACACAGATAATTTTACTTGCCTGACCTAATTAGAGCAAAGAAAAAAATAAAATAAAATAATAAGTAGGGGATCACTAAATCGAGAGAATTATTCTGATTTTATGATACACTCAAAATATTCCACAACAAATCCTTTAAATGTAATGATATTCAGAACGGAACAAGAATAAAAAATTAAAAATAAACTATAAACAAAGCCAAAACGAAAAAATAAATATAATAAAAAAATTTAATTTCAAGCAATCCATGGCATGATTTATTTATTTTTTGGACTAAAACATTCTGGCTTTTTTTAAACTCAAACATAATTCTTAAATTGAATAATAATAATAATAAAAGAATAAAATGGGTTTAGTTCTGATTTCGTTGAAATCGCTCGCTCTCCGTACCTAACTTTTCCTGAATACAATCACTATTGAAACTGTGACATTGATTTCATACAACAGGTTATTAACAGTTAAAATGAAGTCATTTACATTTTAGATGCAATATTGACTGTTTTTGTTCTGTTTCAGCAGCGGAAATAGTTAAACAAAGATCACAGAAGAACGCATCTCACAGGAACGTGTTTTCTCATAACTGAATGATTCAGCATTTTGAACGAATTGGTTGACTCAAAGATTGAATGATCAATCCATAAACATCTGTTTATGTTTATGCATTGGATGTTTATGGATCCATGTTTATGGATCTGTATGTTATGGATTACGAATCATTTGAACGAATGAATCAATGACTCGCTCATTAAGACGGTCACTTGGCGACATCTAATGGCGGTTTAGTGTTGTTTAAAAGCATAATTCTTTCCAACGTGTGTGTGATTTGTGTGTGCACCATTATAAATGTCCGTGCGGACGTCCGTATTTTTCTTTCACTTTTATATTAGCGATACAAAAGCACCCGCTCGTGTCACACACGTCGATTAACCGGTGGGAAAATATCCTCAGACACATACCTAATAAATGTATATTTAAATACATTATTGGCCTAGCTGGTAAAAAGTTTTATATATTATTTTGATGTCCTTTTGGACACAAGAGGGCAGTATAGCCCTATGTATGACTTGAATTTTTTTTTTACTTTACTGTTTTAAAATTTAGAATAAAATTAGAATAAAATTATTTTTAAAAACAGAATAAAATGGGTTTAGTTGTGATATTTGTATACTTTTATATAGAAATAAATGGTATAAAATTACATTTTTAGAAGATTTGAGGCTTTTAGTGCCTTTTGGAGGCTGATTTTGCAAAAAATCCACATTCAAACCAAAATATCTGACTTCCTGATGGTCGGAGCTAATGACTTTAAATTAGAAAGTTGTCCGGGTCGATGAGATCAACATACGTACTGAGTTGTGCTACTGTAGGTAAAACAACCCCCCCAACTTTTGTCAAAAGCATTTTGAAAGTGACACATTTCCTGCTGCCAGTTGGTGGCGCTATAACTTTGACACACAATAGTTACATCCATCTGATCGGCCTCTTACCTGTACCATGAACAAACTGCTGAAGTTTCATCAAGATCAGTTAATGTATGCATTAGTTATAACACTTCGTTTTTCTCTTTTCTCGCCATTAATTCGTTTCCTCGCCACAGCCAAACCGTTCGAGATATCAAAAATCCGTCCGCAATTTAGCATCATCAATGTCTTGACTTCACGCTGACCGAGTTTGGAGGCGAATCGATGTATTTCCTAGGAGGAGTACATTAAATTCCACAGCAAGCGTTTCCAAACAACCCTAAATAGCCGACTTCCTGTTGGGCTGGCGTAAAACTTAGAGCACGAAAGTTGTTCGGCCCGATGAGATCTATATGTGTACTGAGTTTCAAATTAATTCATGCAAGCGTGTTTGATATATGGACCAAGTTTTAGAACCCCGTTCAAGGGGGCGCTGTTGAGCCCCCCTGCCACGCCCGGCTACCAGATTCAGCCCCGCCCTGATGGCCGCGGGTTCTGACCTGTGTGCAAAGTTTCAAGAGTTTTCGAGCACGTTTAGGGACCCAAAAGCCCCAGAAACCTTGAAAAACAAATGAAAAAGTAAATCTCACTCAACTGACAAATCACCCCCACCCCTCACACACTCAGAGACAGAGAGAGAGAGAAATTTCTCCAAAAAATCACATTCAAACCAAAATATCTGACTTTCTGTTGCTTTGAGCTAATAAGTGTAAATTAGAAAGTTGTCCGGCTCGATAAGAACAATATACATACCAAGTTTTGTGATTCTAGGTAAAACTAAGCCCCCATTTTTGACTAAAGGTGGCGCTACTGAGCCCCTCACCACGCCCGTTTCTGAAACTTTGCCCATGCCTACTGGATAATAAGTGTGATGTGTCTGTTGAGTTTCATGCAATTTCAAGTATGTTAAGAGTCTCAAAAGCATCAAAAAAGAATATTAAAGTTTGATGCGTTGCCATGGCAACAGTATCTAAGATATCAATAATCCTTTCACAGGTCTACATCTGCCGTGTGTCTACATCATACACATAAAGTTTGAAGCAAATCAGGTAAAAATAAGAGTGATTTCAAAGCATTTTGAAAGTGACACACTTCCTGCTGCCAGTTGGTGGCGCTATAACTTTGACTCACAATAATCACATCCTTGTGTTCGGCCTCTGAAAACGAACACACTGCTGAAGTTTCATCAAGATCAGATAATGTATGCTGAAGTTATAACACACTTCCTGTGTCCCTTATTCGCCATAAATTCGTTTCCTTGCCACGGCCAAACCGTTCGAGATATCAAAAATCAGTCCGCAATTTAGCATCCTCAATGTCTTGACTTCATGCTGACCGAGTTTGGAGGCGATCGGATGAATTCTCTAGGAGGAGTACATTAAATTCCACAGCATGCGTTTCAAAACAACCCATAATAGCCGACTTCCTGTTGGGCTGGCGTAAAAAGTAAAAGTACAAAAGTTGTTCGGCCCGATGAGATCTATATGTGTACCGAGTTTCATATTATTACATGCAAGCGTGTCTGATTTATGGACCAAGTTTTCGGACCCCGTTCAAGGGGGCGCTGTCGAGCCACCCTGCCACGCCCGGGTACCAGCTTCAGCCCAGCCCTGATGGCCACGGGTTCTGACCCGTGTGCAAAGTTTCAAGAGTTTTCGAGCACGTTAAGGGTCTCAAAAGTGCCCGAAAGGTTGACAGAAAAATAAGAATAATAATAATAAATATATATATATATATATATATATATATATATATATATATATATATATATATATATATATATATAAATATAGCTGCGAGCAGCGATTACGGGCCCAAGCCGGTGGCACCGCAACCCCGGTGCCTTTAGTTACCTAAAGGCACCGGGGTGGCGGTACCGCCGGCTTAGGCCCTCCATCGCTGCTCGCAGCTATATTTATATATATATATATATATATATATATATATATATTATACAAACATATATATATATATATATATATATATATATATATATATATATATATTATACAAACATATATATATTATACAAACATATATATATATATATAAATATATATATATATATATATATGTATATGTATTTATATATGTGTATATATATATATATATATATATATATATATATATATATATATATATATATATACCGTTCAAAAGTTTGGGGTCAGGAAGATTTTTAATGTTTTTAGGAGAAGTCTCTTCTGCTCACCAAGGCTGCATTTATTTGATTAAAAATACAAACAAAAACAGTAATATTGTGAAATATTATTCCAATTTAAAACAGCTGTTTTCTATTTTAAAATATTTTACACTGTAATTAATTTATGTGATCAAAGCTGAGTTTTCAGCATCATTACTCCCATCTTCAGTGTCACATGATCCTTCAGAAATCATTCTAATATGATGATTGATGGTCAATAAATATTAATTATTATTTTCAATGTTGAAAACAGTTGTGTACAAATTTTTTTTCAAAATGCGTTGATGAATGTAATGTTCAAAAGAACAGCATTTATTTCAAATATAATTTTTTTTAACATTTTAAATGTCTGTACTGTAACTTTTGATCAGTTTAACTCATTCTCGATTAATAAAAGTATTGATTTATTTTATTTCTTTCCCCCAAAAATAAAATTAAAATTATTACTGACCCCAAACTTCTGAACGGTAGTGTTTAATGTTACAAAAGCTTTAGATTTCAGATAAATGCTGTTCTTTTGAACTTTCTATTCATCAAAGACTGTACACAACTGTTTTCGACATTTAAATTAATAATGAATGTTTCTTGAGCATCAATCATCATATTAGAATAATTTCTGAAGGATCATGTGACAGTGACGACTGGAGTAATGATGCTGAAAACTCAGCTTTGATCACAGGAATAAATAACAGTTTAAAATATATTAAAATAGAAAGCAGCTGTTTTAAATTGGAATACTATTTTACAATATTACTGTTTTTGTTTGTATTTTTAATCAAATAAATGCAGCCTTGGTGAGCAGAAGAAACCGCTTAAAAATCTTACTGACCCCAAATTTTTGAACAGTAGTGTATATATATTATATAAAAATGTAATGGATAAGACACAGATAGTTTTACTTGCCTGACCTGATTAGAACAATGAAAAAACTTAATGAAAAAATAACTTGGGAATCTCTAAAACGAGGGCGCGATTAAACAGTGGACACATAAAAACATACTCTGTCATTTTGTTCAGAACATCATTCAAACTTCAAAGTGTTAACTTATATTTTTGTACAGTAGCAATAAAACACAACATTGTGCTTTTTTTAAATACATTCAAGCAATCCTCCCCGAAAATTAAACTAAAATGCTCATGACTGCACAGGCATTCATAATGGTGCGCGTCCTCAGCGAGGAACGAGCAGAACAGAGTCAACGTTTTTTAGGTCATTCCTCCTTCCATAGGAATTTATTGAAAATGCTCGCTCTGCTCCGCACCATTATCAATGTCCGTGCGGACGAACATATTTTACTTTCGTTTTTAAGTTAGCGATTAAAAAGCCCCCAGCGGTGTCACACGTCAGTTAACCGGTGGTAAAATATTCTTACCGTCACATACCTAGTATATTTTTATATAGATATAATAGGCCTACCTGATTTTGAACACAAGAGGGCAGTATAGCACTATGTTTGACTTTATTTATTTATTGTTTAGACCAGTGGTTCTCAATTCCAGTCCTCGTGACCCACTGCTCTGCACATTTTGTATGTCTCTCTTATCTGACACACTCATTTCAGTTCATGGACTCTCTCCTAATGACCTGATGATCTGGTTCAGGTGTGTTAAATAAGGGAGACATACAAAATGTGCAGAGCAGTGGGTCACGAGGACTGGAATTGAGAACCACTGGTTTAGACTAAACAACCATTCTGGCAGTTTTTAAACTTAAACTTCATTCTTAAATTGAAAAAAAAAAGAATAAAATGAGTTAAGTTCTGATATTTGTATACTTTTATATAGTAATAAATGGTTTATAATTAAATTTTTAGAATATATGAACCTTTTAGTGTTTCCTTTTTAGACAATACTTTAATCCCTCGCCATTGCAAAACCGTTTGAGATATTTATTATCTGTTCACAATTTAGCATCATTAATATATTTTTATCATGTTGAAAAAGTTTGGTGGGAATAAAATAAACCACTTAGATAAAGGTGGCTAAAAATTCAGAGGCTGATTTTGCAAAAAAATCCACATTCAGACCAAAATATCTGACTTCCTGATGGTCAGAGCTAATGACTTTAAATTAGAAAGTTGTCCGGGTCGATGAGATCAATATATGAACTGAGTTTTTTTTACTGTAGTTAAAACTAACCCCCCCACTTTTGTCAAAAGCATGTTGAAAGTGACACACTTCCTGCTGCCAGTTAGTGGCGCTATAACTTTGAATCACAATAGCTACATACATCTGATCGGCCTCTTACCACGAACACACTGCTGAAGTTTCATCAAGATCAGTTAATGTATGCAGAAGTTATTCCACTTCGCGTTTCTCTTTTCTCGCCATAAATTCGATTCCTCGCCACGGCCAAACCGTTCGAGATATCAAAAATCCGTCCGCAATTTAGCATCCTCAAAGTCTTGACTACATGCACACCGAGTTTAGAGGGGACACGGTGAATTTTCTAGGAGGAGTATTTCACATTCCACAGCAAGTGTTTTCCAAACAACCCATAATAGCCGACTTCCTGTTGGGCTGGCGTAAAACTTGACCAGGGGAAAGTTGTTCGGCACGATGAGATCTATATGTGTACCGAGTTTCATATTAATTCATGCAAGCATGTTTGATATATGGACCAAGTTTTAGAACCCCGTTCAAGGGGGCGCTGTTGAGCCCCCCAGCCACGCCCGGGTACCAGCTTCAGCCCGGCCCTGATGGCCGTGGGTTCTGACATGTGTGTAAAGTTTCAAGAGTTTTTGAGCACGTTAAGGACCCCAAAAGCCCCTGAAACCTTGATTAACAATATAAAAGCAATAGTCAAATCCCTCCCCCCCTCCCCTCACACACACATAGACACAGAGAGAGGGAGAGAAAATTCTTCAGAAAATCCACATTCAAACCAAAATATCTCTCTTCCTGTTGGTCCGAGATGGTTAATGTAAATTAGAAAGTTGTCCGTCTTGATGAGAACAATACACATACCAAGTTTTGTTGCTGTTGATAAAACTAACCCCCCCACTTATGACTAAAGGTGGCGCTACTGAGCCCCTCACCACGCCCGTTTCTGAAACTTTGCACATGTCTACGGGCTTATAAATGTGATGTGTCTGTCGAGTTTCATGCAATTTCAAGTATGTTAAGAGTCTCAAAAGCATCAAAAAAGAATATTAAAGTTTGAAGCGTTGCCATGGCAACAGTATTAAAGATATCAAAAATCCTTTCACAGGTCTACATCTGCCGTGTGTCTACATTATACACATAAAGTTTTAAGCAAATCGGGTAAAAATAAGAAAGTGATTTCAAAGCATTTTGAAAGTGACACACTTCCTGTTGCCAGTTGGTGGCGCTATAACTTTGACTCACAAAGGTCACATCCATGTGATCGGCCTCTTACAACGAATACACTGCTGAAGTTTCAGCAAGATCAGATAATGTATGCAGAAGTTATAACACACTTCCTGTGTCCCATTATTCGCCATAAATTCGTTTCCTCGCCACGGCCAAACCGTTCGAGATATCAAAAATCTGTTCGCAAGAATTCATCCTCAATGTCTTGACTTTATTCTCACCGAGTTTGGTGGCGATCGGATGAAATCCCTAGGAGGAGTATTTCACATTCCATTGTATGCGTTTTCCAAACAACGTATAACCGACTTCCTGTTGGGCTTTTGTAAAACTTAGAGCACGAAAGTTGTTCGGCCCGATGAGATCTATATGTGTACTGAGTTTCATATTATTACATGCAAGCGTGTTTGATTTATGGACCAAGTTTTCGGACCCCATTCCAGGGGGCGCTGTCGAGCCCCCCTGCCACGCCCCGGTACCAGCTTCAGCCCGGCCCTGATGGCCGCAGGTTCTGACGTGTGTGCAAAATTTCAAGAGTTTTTGAGCATGTTAAGGGCCCCAAAAGTGGCAAAAAGGCAAAAAAAAAAATAATGAAGAAAAATAAAAAATAAAATAAAAAAAATAATCCTTACGGAAACAATAGGGCCTTCGCCCTTTCAGGGCTTGGGCCCTAATAATAATAATCCTACCGGAAACAATAGGGCCTTCGCCCTTTCAGGGCTTGGGCCCTAATAATAATCCTACCGGAAACAATAGGGACCTTCGCCCTGAAAGGGCTTGGGCCCTAATAATCCTACCGAAAACAATAGGGCCTTCGCCCTTTCAGGGCTTGGGCCCTAATAAACAATAATCCTACCGAAAACAATAGAGCCTTCGCCCTTTTAGGGCTTGGGCCCTAATAAACAATAATCCTACCGAAAACAATAGGGCCTTCGCCCTTTCAGGGCTTGGGCCCTAATAATAATAATAAACAGAGCAATTCCAAGAGGGTCCTCACACCATCGGTGCTCGGGCCCTAATAATAATAATCCTAACGAAAACAATAGGGCTCTGCGCCCTTTCAGGGCTTGGGCCCTAATAATCCTACCGAAAACAATAGGGCCTTTGCCCTTTCAGGGCTTGGGCCCTAATAAACAATAATCCTACCGAAAACAATAGGGCCTTCGCCCTTTCAGGGCTTGGGCCCTAATAATAGAAAAAAATAATCCTACCGAAAACAATAGGGCCTTCGCCCTTTCAGGGCTTGGGCCCTAATAATAAATAATCCTACCGGAAACAATAGGGCCTTCGCCCTTTCAGGGCTTGGGCCCTAATAAACAATAATCCTACCGAAAACAATAGGGCCTTCGCCCTTTCAGGGCTTGGGCCCTAATAATAATAATAAACAATAATTCTACCGAAAACAATAGGGCCTTCGCCCTTTCAGGGCTTGGGCCCTAATAAACAATAATCCTACCGAAAACAATAGGGCCTTCGCCCTTTCAGGGCTTGGGCCCTAATAATAATAATAATAAACAATAATTCTACCGAAAACAATAGGGCCTTCGCCCTTTCAGGGCTTGGGCCCTAATAAACAATAATCCTACCGAAAACAATAGGGCCTTCGCCCTTTCAGGGCTTGGGCCCTAATAATCCTTACGAAAACAATAGGGCCTTCGCCCTTTCAGGGCTTGGGCCCTAAAAATCCTTCCGGAAACAATAGGGCCTTTGCCCTTTCAGGGCTTGGGCCCTAATAAGGAGTGGACGAAATGACCAAAATCTAATATGAATAATTTTTTCACAATAGTGATGTGTATCAAAGCAAGAAGACAGTAGTTCGGCTGAACATTGTGTCCCGTTATGTGAGGCCTTGTGTCAGTGCAACTCTATACTGAGTTTTCACACTTTTTCTGTGGATGAAGAAACGTGCAGAAAGTAGTTACCAATGAGAGGTTTAACATCGCATCTCATACCAGGTTCTGCTGTCATCACTGAATTAGCAATCTGATCGCTAAAACTTCTTGATTTATAGTCTTGAGTCGTCTTGTTCTATAGTCTTCTTCCGAGTATGTACACGTCACAATATTTCCTTTAGTCCATTTGGGTGTTTGCAAACAGCGATGACGTGTTTTGTGGGCTACCTGGTAGCAGAAAATAACAGTTCTGCAGTAGCAGTCTATGGAAGTCACGGAATAAAATAATAAAAAAGGTAATTTCGAGTTTCTCTCAATTCAGACTTTTTTTTTTCTTGCAATTCTGAGTTTATATCTCATGGTTCTTAAAAAAATCTAAATTATGGGAGATAAACTGAGAAATAATAGGCATAGTAGGCAAAAACAGCACCAAAATATTACATTCTGGTGGCATTGTGGGTCATATTTATTTATTAATTTTATTTAATACATTATGTAACAAACATTTCACTGATGATGACTAAATCAACTCGCAAAAATGCCAAATAAGAAGGCATTGTTTGCGAGCAAGCATTCTTTTAGCAGTTATCAAGCTACGTTATCGATCAAATCTGTGGCAAGTAAATTAGGTCTAGCATCGCCCCTGTATTTCATTATCATGAAATAAGGTTTTCACATCGTTAAATGCGATTATTTTATTTTTTTTTGGTCTTATCTTACTACCTACGAGTAAGAAAGGTTTAGGTTAATCAACGAAAGTTCTGGGTTTATGGGACGGTCAGTTAATCCCACTGATCTGTATAATGTTCTCTATATAGATCAGTGGTTAACCGTGCTTCACCTGTAAAAAGTGAACTGTATGTCAAAGTATCAGCTAAATACCTACTGTTTTGTTTTTGTACTAGAAGCATCTCCGCGGAAGAAACACAGATTTCGCCCTGGCACGCGAGCTCTCATGGAGATACGCAAATATCAGAAGTCTACTGATCTGTTGCTGCGCAAGGCCCCATTTTCACGACTGGTACTACTGGTTCTGTGCATCATTTAAAATTTACTTCAGACCCCATGAATAGCCTTTGACACCTAATTCAAAACATGAACAAGCTATTTTCATAGATGTAACAGTGATGTAAAAGTTTATTTTATTTTTCCTGACAGGTGCGAGAGGTGTGTCAGACATTTAGTCGAGAGCACATGATGTGGCAGGGATATGCTTTAATGGCTTTACAGGAGGTAGGTGACGATTAAAAAGTATTTATTTTGCATTTACATTGTATTATAAAATGTATAGTTCTTGGATGGGTCCATTATTGGTCCATGGCAAAAGCTACTAGTGTATCTAAATCACTGCACTGTAACGATAGAGGCCAACTATGAACTTTTTTTTAGTTTTTAAGGGAAAATTTGTGCCTATGTAGTAAGGTAAATGTCAGTAAATGTGCAGGTCACAAATAACCCCAAAAGAAAAATAAAGAAAAATAAATTGAAATTGAAACTGTTTTTCTTAAAAAAAGTTAACACATTTGTTTTAAATGTTCTCAAAATTCTAAGCATGTTGGCTTCGCTAGGGTGGGTCATATAGCTCTGTTGGGAATTTGCTTAGCCCCAGCTCAGTACCATACTCCTAAAAATAACAAACACAAATTTAAAGATTTAAAGTAGGCTACTTTTAAAAAGATTTAAAGTAGTTTTGAAAAGAGTTCTTCATCGCATTTTATATATTTACGAGGCACACCAGAACCTCCTCTTCACCTGCCAAGATGTCAGAGTGTGTCTGCTCCCTGAAGGTCCCCAGGCAGGGCTCCGAACCGGTTCAAGTAACGAAAACAAAATCGGAAATGAACGAAATTTTGACAGGAACAACCAGAGACGAAATCAAATTTAATCGTTCTGAACAGAACGCTTATTTGAAATGGCCATTAACCGGTTGATAACTTTATTTTATCGTTCTGTTTAATATTTTAATTTGCCAGTTAAACAATCACGAATTCAAATAGTACGGACTATGCAAATGTGATGTTGACGCATCCAACGTGAGTGAAATGCCCGCGCTTCACTGTCAAGTCATCATAGGTAGGCCTTGGTCGCAATGGCAATGTGCTGGCGTTAGTTTTTCCAAGGATATATGTCACCAACCGTCATGCATTAGGCCTATATTTAAGTGAAAATGAATAGCAGGTAATATATATGCAGCTTGTTGTGTGTTTTGAAACCAGCAAAAATTGCAGGATAGTGTTGAACATGAATTCACACAACGTCACATCACGCACTTAAAGCGCTTCTGTGAATGAGAAAACAGAATAAAGCTACATATAAAAAATAATATATAGGCCCAATGCCTTAATATATTTCAGTTAAATAATTACAGATTAACAAAACGAAAGGAAAAATTGTGTTGATAAATGCAATACATTCATGTTGGTTCTGTTCTGTTTACCCTAAGGGGGGTTATTATTGCTGCTCTCCCTGCTCTTATCCATACTAGGCTGCATGGATGTGCAAGTTTTTGCCCAGAACAGAACCATACCGCCAATCCATACTTTATGCTAATTGTTAATCGTATTTGATGATAGTGGTCTTGACAGAAAGTAAATCATATATGCAAGGAAAACATGAACATTTTCGTGATTTATGTATTTAAAGAGTGGTTCCCTATATTATTACAGGACGTTTGTAGGTCAAGAAGTTTCATAAATAAATGCAAACATCCGAAGTGCGCACCCAAAAAAAATACAGCTCACGAATTTAATTGAATTCTCTTTCCAGTCTTGCGTTTGAACTGATGAATTCACACAAAATTATGTAAAACGTCCGTGTTGGCGATCTTGGTAAACATAGTCGGTTATATTTTAATGAACGCAAACAAATAAAATGCATACAGTATATTGAATCCGTACATTCGGTCTCAAAGGGACAGCAGCCTAATAAACCTGCTGCTGTGTTTTTTGTTTTGTGTTTTTTTTTACTAGTTAATCAGACTACAAAAGACAAAATTATGGAAGTAAAATAATGACAAATGTTTTTGAAACAAAAAAGCTTGAATTGCACTACTTGAAAAAATATGCATTGCATTAACCCTGCTTGCATTTTAATGGGCTGAAATCCAACATGGTTGTATATTTTTAAAGCTACACTGTGTAACTTTTTTAGTTGATTCTTAGCAAAAAACACTTAGTTCTTTCAAAAATATATGTGCTCATTAATGTATATTTACTTCTTTCACGTAATAAAGTATTCTCTTAAGTTTATAATCTGCCATTGAAAGTACATACGGGTGAGGGGTTCGAATGCCGGTCGCCATGTTGCCCCTCCATCTTGAAACTACATTAGCTAAAGAGGGACATACCTGTAAATTCAAGCTTCGCCTTTTGCGTTTTTCACTCAGTGACACCGTGACGAATGCGAGGGGGAGATTACTCGCGAGCTCGCGAGTGCCGGTGTTGTACCGAAATCCGACTCCCCGGACAAATCGCACTCCCCTTCGCAAGCGAGTTTAAATGCACTTCCTTTGCCATATATCCGTTTATCGATCGATTTTTCACACAAGCACCCAGATCCTGCATGGAAGCTTTGTCTACACTTAAATAAATTAACAGAAAGTGAACTAGTGTGGATAAAAGATGCAAAAAACAAACACACAAAAAAAACAAACAAACAAACAAAAAAAAAACATGGCAGATCGATTCAAACTATAAACTTCGACGGGTAAGGAATAAAGCTCCAGCTATCAAAACAAAACTGTTCATTTCACTTAATTTAACTGAACTTATCGTTTGTGTGTTAAACATGCTGTGGTTCATAGTAAAATATTGTATTACTCTCCCCATTGCACATGAATGTCATTAAAAATAATATTTAACCTTTTTTCACGGATAGGATTTAAGAGTTCATCAAATACATATTGTAGATATATGAGGCAAATACCTGTCTTTTTGTTTGTTTGTTTTTTGCTTAATTGCGTCTTAAAATAGAAATAAAACAAATTATTAGTGATAATTGACACTTAACCCTTTCATGCATGAATTATGATAACCTCAGTCAGGATTTTTTTTTCCTGTGTTTTTATTGCTCTTAGGGCATGGAAAACAAGAATTGAATATTTTTATTTTATTTTTTTTTTACAAATTTTTCAAAGAGATCTTCAGATGTCCACTTGAGTGGACAGCATGCGGTTATGGTTTAAACTGAAGATATTAAGAATTAAATATAAGACAATAATCAAACAGATAAAGTATGTGAATTTAACAAACTAATCAATACAATTATATTAAATCATGTGAAAACTATAAGATATATACAAAAACTATAAATGCAAAATATTGCAAAGGCTTCATACAACTTCATACAAGTTGCACTTCGCGTATCTTTGATATCAGAACATGAGGATGTAATTCCATCAGAATTTTCTACAGCCTGTCAAGTTACAACTGTGGAAGCCACTCAGATGTTCCCTCCAGTGCACCAGAGTATGGAGATTTACCCTTATTAGCTGATAATTCTGATTATGTTCAAGATGGACATGCACATTTCTATCATAGCCCTCCTCTGAGAAAACCTAGCGATAAGTTTTTTCAATCTCATCTGAAATGATCATTGTTGGGGGTAACGCATTACAAGTAACATGCATAACGCATTCAGATTACTTTTTTGATGTTACAAGTAAAGTAATGTGTTAAAAGTAACATGCATTATGTAATTAGATTTGTTTTTTATGTTACAAGTAATGTATTGTAACATGCATTACCTAATCAGATTACTTTTTGATCTAACAAGTAATTAACTACATGTAATGTGCATTACCTAATCAGATTACTTTTTGATGTAACGAGTAAAGAAACGCATTACAAGTAACATGCATTACATAATAAGATTACTTTTTGATGTTATGAGTAAAGAAACATTACAATAAGGCGCATTACATAATCAGATTAATTTTTATGTTATGAGTAAGGAAACGCATTACAAGTAACATGCATTACATAATCAGATTACTTTTTGATGTTATGAGTAAAAAAACCATTACAATAACGTGCATCACGAAATCAGATTACTTTTTGATCTAACAAGTAAAGTAATGCATTACAAGTGCCATACATTACGTAATCACATGACTTTTTTCGATGTCAATGAAAATTACATTCTAATAATACAAATACATTTATTTACAGTAAAAAAAGTCACTGCAGATTAAGTTTTTAAGTTTTAAGTTTCAAAAACAATATTCACATTATAATTGTGAATTGTAGCTGAAATATAGCAATTGATGCATGACGTCCACCACAGTGGACATGTGATTAAGCAGAGTTTTCTCTCAATCTAAAATCAAAACCTGGAAATTTTTACTGTGAAATGACTCATTAGATATTGCTTGATGCTGCAATATTTTTTTTTACCTACAAGAGTCTCCTAGAATAGAAGGAATGGGTGGATATTCCGGAGCAACTTAGCATGTCTGACTGACCCTTGGCCATCTTGATTTGGAGGGGGAAAAAATCGAAACACAACGGCTTGCCACTTGGTTGCAGTGTATAGGATGATGCACCAGGGTCCAATGAAGAGGCTGATGTGCAACTTTGCCATAAAAACCCGTGCAAAATCAAGAAAATGATTTTTTAATAGCTGTCCACTGTAGTGACCACTATGCGTGAAAGGGTTAAAGCTAAGAATGTAAAGAAACCTTAGACATTTTTTTAATAGTTATTTTCCAGCACATTAGGGCTCTAAAAAGCATTATTTATTTTATTCATTCTTTCAATTTTACATCTTACATAGCTTATGGATATACAATTAAAATAGCTGGAGCAATTGCTTTGCGGTCAAGTGCCCTTTTTTAAAATAAAAAAACTGCTAAAAAACAAGATGGGTTTAGCAGGGGGAGTCGGATTTTCACAGCATTAAAACACGGACTGGTGAAATCACACTGCCCTCTCCAGCACAGGTGTATAAGGTCATAGACTCACCACACTACTGCCCCTGTCACATCTTGGTTTAGTGATTGTGTGTGGTGACAAAAGCATTTGATTGTAACTGCATTAAGATGGGTTTTCCAGTGGGAGTCGGATTTTTACAGCATTAAAACACGGACTGGTGAAATCACACTCCCCTCTCCAGCACAGGTGTATAAGGTCATAGACTCACCACACTACTGCCCCTGTCACATCTTGGTTTAGTGATTGTGTGGTGACAAAAGCATTTGATTATAACTGCATTAAGATGGGTTTTCCAGTGGGAGTCGGATTTTCACAGCATTAAAACACGGACTGGTGAAATCACACTCCCCTCTCCAGCACAGGTGTATAAGGTCATAGACTCACCACACTACTGCCCCTGTCACATCTTGGTTTAGTGATTGTGTGTGGTGACAAAAGCATTTGATTGTAACTGCATTAAGATGGGTTTTCCACGGGGAGTCGGATTTTCACAGCATTAATGTATGGCGCAGCCGGGGCCCCACCCTGGAGCCAGGCCCGGGGTTGGGGCTCGTATGCGAGCGCCTGGTTGCCGGGATTGGGGCTCGTATGCGAGCGCCTGGTTGCCGGGATTGGGGCTCGTATGCGAGCGCCTGGTGGCCGGGGTTGGGGCTCGTATGCGAGCGCCTGGTTGCCGGGGTTGGGGCTCATATGCGAGTGCCTGGTGGGGGGCCCACGGGGTCCGGCCGGGCTCAGCCTGAAGGAGGGACCGTAAGGGGCCGGTGCTGAGAGGATCGGGCGGCAGTCGAAGGCGGGGGCCCCAACAACCCGATCCCTGGACACGGAAGCTAACTCTAGGGACGTGGAACGTCACCTCGCTGGCGGGGAAGGAGCCTGAGATTGTGCGTGAGGTTGAGAGGTTCCGACTACAGATAGTCGGGATCACCTCTACGCATGGCTTGGGCTCTGGAACCACACTCCTCGAGAGAGGATGGACTCTTCACCACTCTGGAGTTGCCCATGGTGAGAGGCGGCGGGCTGGTGTGGGTTTGCTTATAGCCCCCCAGCTCAGCCGCCATGTGTTGGAGTTCACCCCGGTGAATGAGAGGGTCGTTTCCCTGCGCCTTCAGGTCGGGGATAGGTCTCTCACTGTCGTGTGCGCCTACGGGCCAAACGGCAGTGCAGAGTACCCGGCCTTCTTGGGGTCTCTGGGAGGGGTGCTGGAAAGTGCTCCAACTGGGGACTCCATCGTTCTACTGGGGGACTTCAATGCCCACGTGGGCACGGACAGTGACACCTGGAGGGGCGTGATTGGGAGGAACGGCCCCCCTGATCTGAACCCGAGCGGTGTTCAGTTATTGGACTTTTGTGCTAGTTATAGTTTGTTCAGAGGTGGACTCGTCCATCACCCAAGCTGAAGTCACAGAGGTAGTCAAGAAACTCCTCGGTGGCAAGGCACCGGGGGTGGATGAGATCCGTCCCTGAGTACCTCAAGTCTCTGGATGTTGTGGGGTGGTGTTTTTAAGAAGGGGGACCGGAGGGTGTGTTCCAACTACAGGGGGATCACACTTCTCAGCCTCCATGGGAAAGTCTATGCCAGGGTACTGGAGAGGAGAATACGGCCGATAGTAGAACCTCGGATTCAGGAGGAACAGTGTGGTTTTCGTCCAGGCCATGGAACACTGGACCAGCTCTATACCCTCTACAGCACAGGTGTCAAACTCAGTTCCTGGAGGGCCACAGCCCCACACAGTTTTGTTCCAACCCTGCTTCAACACACACACACCTGCATTTTTCAAATAAGCCTGAAGGACTTGATTAGCTGATCAGGTGTGTTTAATTAGGGTTGAAGCTAAACTCTGCAGGGCTGTGGCCCTCCAGGAACTGAGTTTGACACACCTGCTCTACAGGGTGCTGGAGGGTTCATGGGAGTTTGCCCAACCAGTCCACATGTGCTTTGTGGATTTGGAGAAGGCATTCGACTGTGTCCCTTGCGGCGGCCTGTGGAGGGTGCTCCGGGAGTAAGGGCTGTCTGGTCCCTGTACGACCGAAGAAGGAGCTTGGTTCGCATTGCCGGCAGTAAGTCAGACTTGTTCCCAGTGCATGTTGGACTCAGGCAAGGCTGCCCTTTGTCGCCGGTTCTGTTCATAATTTTTATGGACAGAATTTCTAGGCGCAGCCAGGGGCCGGAGGGTGTCAGGTTTGGGGACAACACGATTTCGTCTCTGCTCTTTGCGGATGATGATGTTGTGTTGGCCCCATCAATCCAGGACCTTCAGCATGCACTGGGATGGTTTGCAGCTGAGTGTGAAGCGGCTGGGATGAGAATCAGCACCTCCAAATCCGAGGCCATGGTCCTCAGTCGGAAAAGGGTGGCTTGCCCACTTCAGGTTGGTGGAAAGTTCCTGAGTTTAAGTATCTTGGGGTTTTGTTCACGAGTGAGGGAAGGATGGAACGGGAGATTGACAGCCGGATCGGTGCAGCTTCTGCAGTAATGCGGTCGCTGTACCGGTCTGTCTTGGTGAAGAAAGAGCTGAGCCACAAGGCGAAGCTCTCGATTTACCGGTCAATCTACGTTCCTACTCTCACCTATGGTCATGAGCTGTGGGTCATGGCCGAAAGGACAAGATCCCGGATACAAGCGGCCGAAATGAGCTTTCTCCGCAGGGTGGCTGGGCGATCCCTTAGAGATAGGGTGAGAAGCTCGGTCACTCGGGAGGAGCTCAGAGTAGAGCCGCTGCTCCTCCACATCGAGAGGGGTCAGCTGAGGTGGCTCGGGCATCTGTTCCGGATGCCTCCTGGACGCCTTCCCGGGAAGGTGTTCCGGGCGCGTCCCACTGGGAGGAGACCCCGGGGAAGACCTAGGACACGCTGGAGAGACTATGTCTCCCGGCTAGCCTGGGAACGCCTCGGTGTCCCCCCGAAAGAGCTGGAGGAAGTGTCTAGGGAGAGGGAAGTCTGGGCATCTCTGCTTGGACTGCTGCCCCCTCGACCCGGCCCCAGATAAGCGGAAGAAGATGGATGGATGGATGGATGCATTAAGATATATATATATATAATATATAAAAATACAAATTACATAATAAAAATTACAATATATGTATATAGTTTTACTTAGATATTAGTTTTATGATATATTATATTAATATAATAAACATAACTTAATAATAATTAAAAAATACGGTTTTACTTGGAAATTGGTTTTATGATAAATATTATATTTATTATATTAGTATTATGATAGATATTTTTTGGGTTGAGCAAGACGGAAAAAACACTACGCAAAAAAGCAGTTACAATCAAATGCTTTTGTCACCACACAATCACTAAACCAAGATGTGACAGGGGCAGTAGTGTGGTGAGTCTATGACCTTATACACCTGTGCTGGAGAGGGGAGTGTGATTTCACCAGTCCGTATTTTAATGCTGTGAAAATCCAACTCCCCCTGGAAAACCCATCTTAATGCAGTTACAATCAAATGCTTTTGTCACCACACAATCACTAAACCAAGATGTGACAGGGGCAGTAGTGTGGTGAGTCTATGACCTTATACACCTGTGCTGGAGAGGGGAGTGTGATTTCACCAGTCCGTGTTTTAATGCTGTAAAAATCCGACTCCCCCTGGAAAACCCATCTTAATGCAGTTACAATCAAATGCTTTTGTCACCACACAATCACTAAACCAAGATGTGACAGGGGCAGTAGTGTGGTGAGTCTATGACCTTATACACCTGTGCTGGAGAGGGGAGTGTGATTTCACCAGTCCGTATTTTAATGCTGTGAAAATCCAACTCCCCCTGGAAAACCCATCTTAATGCAGTTACAATCAAATGCTTTTGTCACCACACACAATCACTAAACCAAGATGTGACAGGGGCAGTAGTGTGGTGAGTCTATGACCTTAAACACCTGTGCTGGAGAGGGCAGTGTGATTTCACCAGTCCATATTTTAATGCTGTAAAAATCCGACTCCCCCTGCTAAACCCATCTTGTTTTTTAGCAGGTTTTTTTTTTTTTTTTTTTTTTTTTTAAAGGGCACTTGACCGCAAAGCAATTGCTCCAGCTATTTTAATTGTATATCCATAAGCTATGTAAGATGTAAAATTGAAAGAATGAATAAAATAATGCTTTTTGGGGCCCTAATGTGCTGGAAAATAACTATTAAAAAATGTTTAAGGTTTCTTTACATTCTTAGCTTTAAGTGTCAATTATCACTAATAATTTGTTTTATTTCTACGACGCAATTAAGCAAAAAACAAACAAACAAAAAGACAGGTATTTGCCTCATATATCTACAATATTTGATGAACGTACTCGGTTACTAACGTAACCTCGGTTCTCTCTAGAAGAGGGAACGAGTACTGCGTTTTTGTAAAAACGCTACGGGAAAAACACTTTTTTCACGAAATACTGAAGCAAAAAATTATCCTTAATTTTCATACATGTAAAGCGCGTTGCAGCAGTACTCAGCTATGGCGAGACGGCTTGCTCGCTCATTGGCTGCTCTGCGGCAACTGCATAAGCCTATCGAGCGAGGCCTGAGGTGACGTCAGGCCAATGAGGGCGCTTCGCGCCCTCCTTGCCATTTCCCGCCGAGACGGGTGTGGCAAACCTCTATAAAAGGAGCTCGAAAAGGCTGATTCACTTGATTTTCATCGCCGAAGCGAACCAGAGTGAACCGTACGCACGGCAGAGAACGCAGTACTCGTTCCCTCTTCTAGAGAGAACCGAGGTTACGTTAGTAACCGAGTACGTTCTCTTACGAGAGTCCTCTCGTACTGCGTTTTTGTAAAAACGCTACGGGAACCCCTTGTCAAACGCCGTGCGTGCTGGGATAAAGACACCGATCACTGGAAGCTAAACCAGGTGTACAGTGCATAACCACCAGATAGACTCACAAAGAGTCTGGGAATAAGGGAGGGGGACCTTAATTCCCTATACTGTAGAGTCCGCAGACGTAAAACATGACCTCACAGAGAGAGTCTAGAGACAAGAGGGGATTCCCTCCGTCCTTATATGGTCGCGTCAGCAGACGCGAATATGACATCACATAGACAGGGTGGGGAACCTGAACTAAATGTGGGAAATGTGGGTCTTACACAATTCTGCCCATAAGACAGTCGGTAGCGCGTTGCGCATGCGATTTCAGTGTTCTAGTTAGACAGCTGAATCGACTACACCGATAGTAGCTTAGCCTGCAAGGCGGGAACCTCTAGGTTGTAAAACCTAATAAATGTAGACGGCGAGGCCCAGCCTGCCGCCGTACATATATCCTGTAAGGAAATCCCGCTGGACCAAGCCCACGAGGAGGCAACGCCCCTCGTGGAGTGCGCTCTAACTCCCAACGGGCACTGGAGGCCCTTGACAGTATAAGCCAGCGCTATGGCGTCAACTATCCATCTGAATAAGCTCTGTTTCGAAACAGCCATTCCCTTGGAACGTCCACTGAACGAGACAAAGAGCTGCTCAGTCTGTCTGAAGACAGCAGAGCGGGACACGTAAGCTCTTAAAGCCCTAATGGGGCAAAGAAAACTTGAGTCCCCTTCCTCACTTGATCCCGGCAGGGCAGACAGGGAGATAACCTGAGCCCGAAACGGCGTGTTGAGGGACTTTGGCACATAGCCATGCTTAGGTTTGAGTATGACTTTAGAGTCATTAGGTCCAAACTCTAAGCACGCTGGGCTCACGGAGAGCGCGTGCAGGTCGCCTATGCGCTTCACCGAAGCGAGAGCCATCAAAAACACTGTTTTGAAAGACAAATGTTTGAGGCTAATAGATTGGATAGGCTCGAAAGGGGCACCTTTCATGGCCGCCAAAACCGTAGAAAGGTCCCACATAGGGACTGAAGGAGGTCTGGGTGGATTCAGCCTCCTAGCTCCCCTGAGGAAGCGGATGACTAAATCGTTCCTTCCTAGTGACTGACCCAGCGTTGTTCCAGAGAACACTGTAATAGCCGCCACATAAACTTTGAGCGTGGAAGGGGATCTGCCCTTATCCAACAGCTCCTGTAGGAAGGAGAGAACCTCCGTCACCTCACAATCGAGAGGTGATAGGCTCCGAGCTGTACACCAGCCGGAGAAAACCGACCACTTTGAGGCATAAAGCCGCCGAGTCGACGGTGCTCTGGCCTGAGTGATGGTATTTATCACTCCCTCTGCGAGGTCAACGGATATCCGTTGAGCGCCCACACATGAAGGGACCACAGCTCCGGGTGTGGGTGCCAAATCGAGCCCCCGGCCTGCGAGAGGAGATCTCTCCTCAATGGCACTGGCCATGGAGCGATGTCTGCTAGCTGCATCAGGACTGGAAACCATGCTTGGTTCTTCCAGAACGGTGCTACAAGCAGCACTGGGCATTCTGTTTCCCTGACCCGCTCTAACACCTGTGGCAGGAGGGAGACGGGGGGAAAAGCATATAGCGGGCAGCGCGGCCACATCTGGGTCGTTCTTGTAAAAGAACACGGGGCAATGAGCGTTTTCGCGGGACGCGAATAGGTCCACCTCCGCTCTGCCGAATCTCTCCCACAACAGCCGGACTGTTTGTGGGTGTAGAGACCATTCGCCCAGGGGAATGTTGTTTTCTGGACAGTCTGTCTGGGCCCACATTCTGGAGCCCAGGCACATGCACTGCTCTCAGCGAGCGCAAATTGTGCTGAGCCCATATTAGGAGGCGTTTCACCAGCCTGTACAGGGATGTGGATCTCAGACCGCCCTGGCGATTTATATAGGACACCACGGCCGTGTTGTCCGAACGTACTACGACGTGTTGGTCCTTGATTTGGGGACAAAAACGCGTCAGCGCGTTGTGCACTGCCAGCATTTCCAGGCAGTTGATGTGTTGGAGCTTTTCTCGTTCCGACCACAGGCCGAAGAACGGTCTGCCCTCGAGCAGCGCTCCCCATCCCGAGGTGGATGCGTCTGTCGACACCATCCTCACTCCCGAGGAAGTCCCCAGGCTTACACCTGATCGGTACCAGTCGTCCGCCAACCAAGTTATCAGGGCTGTCACACAGCTCTGATTGACCTTGAGACGTAATCGGCCGGACACCCACTCTCCGCGCGGTACTCGCGCTTTCAACCAGAACTGCAGAGGGCGCATGCGGAGCAAGCCCAGCTGAAGAACTGGTGATGCTGAGGCCATGAGACCTAGCATCCTTTGAAACGTCCTGAGCGGGGTAGTCGCGCCGCAGCGGAAGGATCTCGCCGCGCGCTGAATGTGCAGCACGCGCTGTGGCGACAGCCGCGCTGTCATAGACTGTGAGTCCAGAATGGTACCAAGAAACGAAATCGTTTGACTGGGGTTCAGTGAACTCTTCGTCCAATTGACCGTGATACCAAGATTCTCGAGGTGATCGAGTAAAATGGTTCTGTGCTCCACGAGCTGTGATCGTGATTGAGCTAGGATCAGCCAGTCGTCCAAATAGTTCAGCACTCGCATGCCTCTGAGTCTGAGAGGGGCGAGCGCTGCGTCCATGCATTTCGTAAATGTACGAGGTGCCAGGGACAAGCCGAACGGCAGGACTGTATACTGGTATGTCTGACCCTCGAAGGCGAATCTCAAGTATCGCCTGTGATGTGACGCTATCTGTATTTGAAAATACGCGTCCTTCAGATCTATTGACATAAACCAGTCTCCTCGGCGAACATGCGCGAGGATTTTCCTGGTCGTGAGTATTTTGAAACTGCGTTTCACTAATGCTTTGTTCAGCCGTCTTAGATCCAGTATGGGTCTGATACCACCGTCCTTTTTGGGGACTAGAAAGTATCTGCTGTATAGCCCCCCCTTCGCTTTGAGCTTGGGGTACATGCTCTATCGCCCCTTTGCTTATCAGTTTTGATATTTCGGCGCGAAGTAGGTGTGCTACTTCTAAAATCACCTTAGTTTCGACGCGCGCTGTGAAGCGGGGAGGGCGTCGACAAAACTGTAGCGAGAAGCCTCTCTTTATAATGCCTAGCACCCAGTCCAAAACCCCTGGAAGCGCTGCCCATGCTTCTGCATGGCTGGCTAAGGGCTGGATGCGAAGCGCGCTCTGTTCGCCGTGCGACAGAGGTGCTTCGGGGCGCAATAACATAGGCGTTATGCCTGTGGCATTTGAGGCGGGGGGCGCGCTTATTACAGCGGGCAGAGCGCTCGTCCTCGACCTTACTACAGTGCTTAACTGAGTGAGGGAGGGCTGAGAGAGTCTCGCGGGACTCATGTCTGCGAGTAAATGTGGGCGGGAAGCGGGCACATTCACTGCTTTGGACGCGCTGCCTGCCTGAGCAGAGCGAGCGCGCACAGGTCCCGTTTTTACAGAGAGCCTGTGGTCTGTGAGACATAGTGTCTGTGGGCACTGGGAAGTGGGCACTTTCACTATATTGGAAGCGCAATCGACCTGAGTCGATTTTATGTGCGCGAGCCCTAAGTGTAGGGCTGTGCTTGTGTGTAGGGATGGGCACTGAGGAGTGGGCATCGACACTACATTTATAGCACCATCGGCCGTGGCCGGGACACCAGAAAATACACTCTTTTCGGGATATATCTGGGTAGCCGTGAAAACGGCTTTTGTGTGCAGGCAAGCGGGCAACTGTGCGGGCTTGCGTCTTGCAGAAAACGCTGGAACAGTCGCAAGTCTTGGGGTGCTAGGACTTCTTCGGGGCTTCCGGCTTCACCACAATCCTCGGCCGCGGCCCGCGCTGAGCGGGGCGTCGGTTGGTAGAGCGAGAGCGGGGCCTCGAGCTGCGCTGCTGTCCCTGCTGTGAAGATGCGGCCGAAGGCGGGGGCTGAGGCTGAGAGCTCCGCGGAGTCTGTTTTTCACGACTCGCTGCAGAACCGGAGCGCTTCGGGAGGAAGTGCTTGAAGGCTTGAGACGCTTTCTGGGCTTCGGTAAATCTCTCCACGAACTCGGAGAGAGAAGATCCGAAAAGGCCAGCAGAAGACAGCGGGGCGTCGAGAAACGCGGTGCGCTCGGAATCAGCCATCTCCGTGAGCGTCAGCCATAGATGCCTCTCAGCAACAGTGGCGGAAGCCATACACCTTCCCATGGCTTGTGCAGCAGACTTGGTAGCGCGGAGTGTTAGATCTGAAGCGCTCCTCAAATCCGCGATGCAGATAGCGTCAGGTCCCATCTCGTCCAACTTACGAAGGAGATCACCCTGGAATATCTGCAGCGTAGCCATGGTGTGTAGTGCTGACGCGACCTGCCCAGCGGCGGAGAAAATTCGCGCGAGCAGCGTCGACGTCATGCGGCAGGCTTTTGAAGGCAACACCGGTTTAGTCCGCCGTCCAGCAGAGGGCGGGCAAAGGTGGGTCGCTATCGCCTGTTCCACCGGCGGAAGTGAAAGGTAGCCTCGGTCTTTCGCATTATCCAGGGAGGAAAATGCTGGCGACACAGACGAGCGCGTTCGCGCAGAGTAGGGCGCATTCCAGGCCTTCGCAACTTCTTCATGAAGCTCAGGAAGAAAAGGAGCGGGCTTTGATTCCGGAGAAGTGCGCTCACCAGGGAGGAAGCTAGGTCCAGCCGGGTGCGAGAGGGGAGTTCCGGTGCAGACCACTCGAGGCCGAGGCTCGCCGCGGCCAGCGCGAGTACTCGCATGAGCTCCTTCTCGATGTTGGCTCTCGTACTCTCGTACTCGGCTTGCGGGCAGGAGGCGCGAGATCCTCGGAGCTCGCCCAGTCCTCGCTGCCTGAAGCTAGCAGAGAGCAGGAATCCTTCTCCCCCGACGCGGCCTCGGAAACGACTTCCTCTGATGAAGCGGCGGCAGACTGCGGGCGCTGAGCATCAGGAAGTGATTCAGGAGAAGCCGGTGAAGCAGGCGGGCGAACCGGCGAGCTTAGTCGGGCTGGAGTGGGTTCCGGGACCCGCTGCGAGCGGCGCTTCTTACGGCGTGGCAGCGCGGCGGGGAATGCAGGCTCTGAGAAGAATGCCAGGCGAGTCCGCAGAGTCACCATCAGCAAAAGCTCGCAGTGAGGGCAGCCGCCGTCAGCGAGCGCGAGCGCTGCATGGTCCTCACCCAAACAGGAGACGCAGATGAGATGGCGGTCTCCCTCGGTGAATGGGGCTCGGCACGAGCCGCATGAAGGCATCTTTAAAAAGACGCAGCTCTTTTAGGGGGTGAGTGTCGCAAGGTGAACACACACACACACAAGAACAGTAGTAATAATAGAAAGGATATGGCGTCGGAAAGCGCAGCAGGTACGGCTGTAGAAGACGCCGTTGGCCAGCGGCTTCGAGGGCTCGTCCCGCTGAAGTGCTTGCCTCAGACGACGCTTGCTTCCTCGTGATCCAGCGATGCGTGCGCTTCGCTGAAGAGATGAAAAATCAAGTGAATCAGCCTTTTCGAGCTCCTTTTATAGAGGTTAGCCACACCCGTCTCGGCAGGAAATGGCAAGGAGGGCGCGAAGCGCCCTCATTGGCCTGACGTCACCTCAGGCCTCGCTCGATAGGCTTATGCAGTTGCCGCAGAGCAGCCAATGAGCGAGCAAGCCGTCTCGCCATAGCTGAGTACTGCTGCAACGCGCTTTACATGTATGAAAATTAAGGATAATTTTTTGCTTCAGTATTTCGTGAAAAAAGAGTTTTTCCCGTAGCGTTTTTACAAAAACGCAGTACGAGAGGACTCTCGTAAGAGAACTCTTAAAGCCTATTCTTGAAAAAAGGTTAAATATTATTATTTTTAATGACATTCATGTGCAATGGGGAGAGTAATACAATATTTTACTATGAACCGCAGCGTGTTTAACACACAAACGATAAGTTCAGTTAAATTAAGTGAAATGAACAGTTTTGTTTTGATAGCTGGATCTTTATTCCTTACCCGTCGAAGTTTATAGTTTGAATCGATCTGCCATGTTTTTTTTTTTGTTTGTTTGTTTTGTGTTTGTTTTTTTGCATCTTTTATCCACACTAGTTCACTTTCTGTTAATTTATTTAAGGGTGGTTCTTCAACTACGGGCACTTTTGGCCTTGTGAACTTGATGTAAAAAAAAAGTGTTCCAATCAAAATTGTCACAGTCTAACAGTTAAATATAACTAGTCTAGTTTAATGATCCATAAGAGAACGCACTTACATTATAAGACAAATTGGTGTTTTTTGACATATTTTCCGATCCGCACTGAACAAATGTCATTTCCATCACATGCAAATATTTTATTATTATTTAAAATTCTTATGATATACATAATTTCTTAACAGTGTAAAACCACTTCCACACATAGTTTTACCACTTTATACCTATATTGCAATTACCATAGATTTGTGGATTAAGTAAATTAATTGTCATGAGGCCCAAACACAAAGCTTACATCCACCACAACCTGAAATATAATATTGCATTGGTTAGATACATTTCAGAAAAATAACTACTTGTGTTATTACATTAAGTGGAACATTATCCCATAAACTATGCAGAATCTTTTAATGAGTGATTAAAATTTTGTACATATTTTTTTTTAAGTTATGAGGTGGTGGAAATGACTGGGTGTTGTGGAAATGACAATGAATGGACGTCCATGTAGAAAAACAGAAAACATTTATTTGAAACCCATTTAACAAATCATTAGTCATTAGTCTGTTTGGTTCCATAACCAGATGAACAGTTACAGTCTTACTGTAAACAACTTTAACCACAAATAGTGAGACCTTTATCCAGTTGACCTCCGCAGCATCTTAAAAATAGATGAAAAGGCATTTAAACAAATATATATTTGAATAAATACATTAGTGTTGTACATTTCAATAAATAAAATATTCATATGTAGCCACTCAATCTATGAATTCCACCTTGTAAGCATAAATGTCATTTCCACCTCACCTTTGTCATTTCCACCCAAGAAGGTAATGTGGTGGAAATGACGGTGGTGGAAATGATAATCCTACAGTATTTTGTAAAAAAATCCAAGCTAGTATTACATATTAGCTATGAACTGTTAGTTAGCATTGCATGCATGCAAAATACATCTATTTGTGTTAAAAAATCAATTTATTTACAAACTCATTTATTGTTACGCCATGTTTGGAAATGACATACAATAAAAATATTTTAATTTTAAGCAACATTTACCTTGAGTTTTCTTCTCCAAGTTGCTGAAGAAATTTAAAATCTCCTCCATGTCAGACATGTGCTTTGATGTCATTGTTCATCTCCATAGAAACTACCCAAACAATCTTTCAAAAAAACTTTTTAAAGGTACAGCATTGTGGTGGAAATGACGGCAATACTGTGGGACAACTATATTTTGTATATAAAATCACATTAATAGTTGTCTGACCTTAAATACCTCAATTATGTTTTGATTCTTTTACTGAAACTTTATTCAGTCATAATAAAAAAAAAAGATAAATAATTTTTTTACACTTCTTTTTCATTATTGAAGATCAAAAGTCTGGGTGTGGGACAAGCACAAAACAGCAATATTTGCATGTATAATGATGTTTAAAAAGGTGAAAAAATCATTGTAGACTACCGGTAAAAAGTTCCTAAAGTACTTTCATTGTAAATTTAACTATGAAAGTGTTAATTTTTCAAAATTAAATGTTTTTTATAAAATATGATCAAAGGACATGAAAGTGCCCGTAGTCTAAGAATTGCCCTTAAGTGTAGACAAAGCTTCCATGCAGGATCTGGGTGCTTGTTGTGTGAAAAATCGATCGATAAACGGATATATGGCAAAGGAAGTGCATTTAGATTTAAACTCGCTTGCGCGTGCACGCGAAGGGGAGTGCGATTTGTCCGGGGAGTCGGATTTCGGTACAACACCGGCAGATTTGAAAGATAGTGCGGTGTGTGTGTGTGTGTGCGTGCGTGCGTACTCACATTTGAAAGAGAGAATTAAAACGTCAACGCGACAGACAAATCAGCAAGACCATAGTCAATATTGGAGTAACTTTTCCCAGATGGAAAGAGCTCATGAGGAGACGATTTTAAAACGGACGCCGAGGTTGCCTGCTTTCTTCTCGACAGGTAATTCAGCCTGTTGTAATTAATTTGTGTAAATTCTAAGTTTTATAGTTGCTTGTCTAACCATAGCATGGTTGTGCATAACGCCAGAACGACCTCTAGTATAACTTCATCCTCGCGTCAATGGTGAAAAAGTATTGTTTACCTTGTAACATAAATCTGTGCTGCGACGGATCACAGGTGATGAATAGTTTTAAAGGCGCAATTTTTTAAGCTATAAAAAAAGGACACTGTAAATTTTAGTTATTTTTAATTGCTTTTACTTTGTACACATTGTAACGTTAGCCTAATCTGATTATGCTGGGATAGCCGATTCCAAGGGTGACGTTTACCTCCTGACATCTGTCCTGTAGTTTTATTCATTTTAGACGCATTGTTTATTATTGTCATGGACGAAGTCGAACTGGAAGCCATGTTAATCTTGGAATAATACGGCCACCGTAGGAGTTAAAACGCCCTCGGAATTGAGAGGAACAGAAACTAATATTCACTGGGTAGTCATATACAATTTCACCGCTAGATGGGGGTAAAAATCACACATTGTAGCTTTAAGCTGTGAATATTTCAATTCAAAACATTTCACACACGTTTTCATTATTAAAAATTCAATAATCCATATTCACCTTTCAGATTTCACTTCCAAAATGTTCATTCTGTTTAAAAATACAGCCTACAATATTCGACCGGCAATTTTCGGTCCATTTTATTTCCACAAATTCAGTGGTTCAAATTCGACAGAAAATTCAACATTTGACATCTGGGAACTGCAGGAATATCAGTAGATTGCCGATTGATGATCTCCATAGCTGTTAGTCGGCCTCACCAGCAGGGGGTGCAAAGCGGCTGTTGACGAAGAAAACTATAGAGCAACGGGTGAGAGACTCATTCATTCGTTGAATTACAGAAATGGAGCAAGCAGTAGGCTATTTGTGATTATTATCAGGGTGATGAATTGTGATGATTATTATATGGAAAAGCTGATAAAGACACAAAAGCTGTGTTTACACTTAAGTCTTCACTGTTACTTTTGTACGTGTAAGTTTTGCACAGCTTTCTCTGTCGTGACCGAGATTGTAATTCCCCCGATGCTGATGTACAGATCAAACGTTAAATCTGAGGTAGTAGACATATATTTCTTTCGGTTGTTTAGTTTTCTTAACTTTATATTGCGGTGCTGTGCTTCAGAACTGGGGATTCCCTCAATAGGTCAGTCTCCAGGATTCCCCTGCAGTCTCAGGACACTCAAAGTAACTCAATGGACAAAATACAGTGATATAAAAGACCAAACTCCCACCTTATTGGGGATGTAGGCTATATTAATAGGCTACAGGCAAGCAGATGGACCAGAATATGAACGTAACGCGCAAAGTTTCATGCTAAGGGTTTTCCAGTGATATACTGGCATAAGTTCGGCTGACACTGGATATTCGCACATTTAGGGACCGTCTCTAAAGTTACATAAGACATTGGAACACACGTTTCTAACTTCAATAGCATTTGAAGAGAATGACTTGCAGTCATAAAACCAACTGTAAAGTGTTCATGTATACGTGTGTATATATATATATATATATATATATATATATATATATATATACAGAGGCGGACAGAGTACACAGCTACATTACTTGAGTAAAAGTACAGATACCCCTTGCTAAATTTTACTCAAGTACAAGTAAAAGTACTACAGTCAGATGTCTACTTAAGTAAAAGTACTAAAGTACTTGTTTTTAAAAGTACTTGAGTATCAAGAGTACAAGAGTACATTTTCTAAATATTGCATTACTACTGCCACAGTGCTTACATTGGTAAACACAGCAAACACTTGAAGCGAAAACTATCATTAACTTGTTCAGAAAATTGAAATAGTCTGGCAAGGTGGGGCAGGGGTTGGCACATTCCCGGGATGTGATATTTTTTTTCCCAGGATGGTAGGGGAAAACTCATGAATATTCATTAGGGAAGTCATCCCTGATTGGTCTGATGACCTACCCCTAACCCCACCCCTAAACCTACCCTTCACTGGGGGTCTTATGACCTCCCTAACCCCGCCCCTAAACCTACCCGGCACTGGGGTTAAGACCAATCGGGGATGACTTCCCTAATGAATATTCATCAGTCTTCCCCTACCATCCTGGGGAAAAAAATATCGCTCCCGGGATGGACCTGCTGCGTCTTCATCCATTGTTTAGTCCATGGTTTCGTCTCTTATCTAAATCTGACCATGGAGTTGACTTTGGCGGAAAGCTGAAGGTGATTGCTGATAGGCTGTCCCAAACAGTGGCGCCTGCACAATCCAATCACATTTGAGAGGGAAACAACAAATTGAGGGTTTCCGAGATGTTTCGTTTTTTTTTTTTTTTTTAGAAGTAACGGGTACTCACGGTTATGGATAGAAATGTAGTGGAGTAAAGAGTACAATATTTGCCTCTCAAATGTACTTGAGTAAAGTCATGAGTACTCCCCAAAAATGATACTCGAGTAAAGTACAGATCCCTCAAAATTGTACTTAAGTACTGTACTCAAGTAAATGTACTCCTTTACTGTCCGGCTCTGTATATATATATATATATATATATATATATATATATATATACACCAGGTTTGTTGTGCTTTGTTAGCATATAAATATAATAAAAATAGGCAGTGGTTAAAGTGGGATTCGGCAGGTGGGGGAACCCTCAAATTTTGTGTAGGTGCTACAGGGAAAAATTACTCACCATGGGACAACATATTGAGTATCGTGGTATAGCAATACTTTTTGGAACAAGAGTGTCACTGTGGCACCAAGTATCACAATACTTATTTACTTGATATTTTTATGGTATTATTTTGGACCATCTACATCTACACACTGATATGATGATGATACTATGTTAAAATTCCTGACCACCACAATATGTAACACAAGCCTGTTTTTCACATGTAAATTTAAGCATAAAAATGGGAAGTCCAAAACTGACTCAAATGTGAGGTAGTTAGGGGGCTTCGGGGGCATGCTCCCCCGAGAAAATTAGGATTCTCAGGTATAAATATAATATATAATATAATAATAAATAATCAAATATAATACAAGGGAAAACAAATGTCCGGCAAATATTGAATCTAAAACTGACTTTAGTTAGTTCTAAACCACCGTGAGTGCATTTCACGCATTAGTAATCGCTGGCGTTCAGCGGGAGGGAGGAATGACTTTCTGCATGCGTGAACCGGTGTAGATCATATGTGTAGATGCATTTAAATCAGACAGGAGAACCTTGACTGAGAACATAACGTCGGGAAGCGTGTTTGTGAAGGCGGGGCCAGGGGGTGATATTACGTTTTGATTTGATGAATGATGAGAATCATTGAATTTGATGAGAATGATTTGATTTGATTTGAATTTATTAATTAATGGAAATAATAAAATAAATAAATATTAATTTATTTTTATTTATTTATCTGAGGTATTTCAACATGTTTCTGTCCATATATACAGGGTGGGCCATTTATATGGATACACCGTAATAACATGGGAATGGTTGGTGATTTAAAGTCCTGTTTGTGGCACATTAGTATATGTGAGGGGCAAACTCCTCAAGATGGGTTTGCCCCCTCACATATACTAATGTGCCACAAACAGGACTTTAATATCACCAACCATTCCCATGTTATTACGGTGTATCCATATAAATGGCCCACCCTGTATATATATATATATATATATATATATATATATATATATATATATATATATATATATATATATATATATATATATATATATATATATATATATATATATATATACACACACTCACCTAAAGGATTATTAGGAACACCTGTTCAATTTCTCATATCTAATCAACCAATCACATGGCAGTTGCTTCAATGCATTTAGGGGTGTGGTCCTGGTCAAGACAATCTCCTGAACTCCAAACTGAATGTCAGAAAGGGAAAGAAAGGTGATTTAAACAATTTTGAGCGTGGCATGGTTGTTGGTGCCAGACGGGCCGGTCTGAGTATTTCACAATCTGCTCAGTTACTGGGATTTTTACGCACAACCATTTCGAGGGTTTACAAAGAATGGTGTGAAAAGGGAAAAACATCCAGTATGCGGCAGTCCTGTGGGCGAAAATGCCTTGTTGATGCTAGAGGTCAGAGGAGAATGGGCCGACTGATTCAAGCTGATAGAAGAGCAACTTTGACTGAAATAACCACTCGTTACAACCGAGGTATGCAGCAAAGCATTTGTGAAGCCACAACACACACAACCTTGAGGCGTATGGGCTACAACAGCAGAAGACCCCACCGGGTACCACTCATCTCCATTACAAATAGGAAAAAGAGGCTACAATTTGCACAAGCTCACCAAAATTGGACAGTTGAAGACTGGAAAAATGTTGCCTGGTCTGATGAGTCTCAATTTCTGTTGAGACATTCAGATGGTAGAGTCAGAATTTGGCGTAAACAGAATGAGAACATGGATCCATCATGCCTTGTTACCACTGTGCAGGCTGGTGGTGGTGGTGTAATGGTGTGGGGGATGTTTTCTTGGCACACTTTAGGCCCCTTAGTGCCAATTGGGCATCGTTTAAATGCCACGGCCTACCTGAGCATTGTTTCTGACCATGTCCATCCCTTTATGACCACCATGTACCCATCCTCTGATGGCTACTTCCAGCAGGATAATGCACCATGTCACAAAGCTCGAATCATTTCAAATTGGTTTCTTGAACATGACAATGAGTTCACTGTACTAAAATGGCCCCCACAGTCACCAGATCTCAACCCAATAGAGCATCTTTGGGATGTGGTGGAACGGGAGCTTCGTGCCCTGGATGTGCATCCCACAAATCTCCATCAACTGCAAGATGCTATCCAATCAATATGGGCCAACATTTCTAAACAATGCTTTCAGCACCTTGTTGAATCAATGCCACGTAGAATTAAGGCAGTTCTGAAGGCGAAAGGGGGTCAAACACAGTATTAGTATGGTGTTCCTAATAATCCTTTAGGTGAGTGTATATGCGGAGTGTGCAGAGAAAATATTTCAACATGTTTCTGTCCATATATATATATATATATATATATATATATATATATATATATATATATATATATATATATATATATATATACAGTGAGGAAAATAAGTATTTGAACACCCTGCTATTTTGCAAGTTCTCCCACTTGGAAATCATGGAGGGGTCTGAAATTGTCATCGTAGGTGCATGTCCACTGTGAGAGACATAATCTAAAAAATAAAATCCAGAAATCACAATATATGATTTTTTAACTATATATTTGTATGATACAGCTGCAAATAAGTATTTGAACACCTGTCTATCAGCTAGAATTCTGACCCTCAAAGACCTGTTAGTCTGCCTTTAAAATGTCCACCTCCACTCCATTTATTATCCTAAATTAGATGCACCTGTTTGAGGTCGTTAGCTGCATAAAGACACCTGTCCACCCCATACAATCAGTAAGAAGCTCTTCTATCAGCTTGAATAAGTTGGCCCATTCTCCTCTGACCTCTAGCATCAACAAGGCATTTCCGCCCACAGGACTGCCGCATACTAGTGATCGACCGATGTATCGGTTTACCGATATTTTTCCCGATCTTTAAGCATTTTCCCATAATCAGGTATCGGTTTTGTAATATCGGATTCGCCGATAAACGACACCATCTTGTGGCCGTTTTGAGAATTCCGCCATTGCAGCCCGCGTCTGAGGAGATCAGTCAACAACAACTCTGTGCACACGTAAAGTATATGTTCTGCTTGCTTTGCTTTAATTATTCAACTTTATTTAACATAACAGACATGCAGAAATGATTTGAGACATAAATGCCTGATATAGTTTAGTTATGCAGCTTGGTTCTAAAAAATTGAGACGAACTCATGGAGTCACGTAGCGTAATCCGTCATGTCCTGCCCCAATAAAGACGTAACTTTACATGAATTAAATAAAACAGACATGAATGAGTGCATGTTTAAAATAAAAGCGCTGAATTTAACTCTCTCTCTGTTGTATTTGATCACCATTAGTCTCGAAAAAAAAGTTCGTTCATATTGCTGAGCACTCACTGGGTTGATGATCAGGAATGCTCAAGCACGGCCACTGAATGAAACTTTTGACAAGATTATCTTGTTTAAACACCCTAGATTATATTATCATTTACTACATAGCAATTATTTCGCTAATACACATCTAAATATACCGCTTTGTGGAAATTAATTATTTATTATCTCCACGCGCGATCGCGGTTGAGTAAGTTATAGTTCTGTGTAAATGCATAGATAAACAGCACTTTGTCAGTTGGCATTTCATGATCTAGATTCAATCGATCATGAAATGCCAACTGACAAAGTGCTGTTTATATAGTCTTGAAAAAAAAAGTTTGTTCATATTGCTAAGCCCTCACTGGGTTGATGATCATGCTCAAGCACGGCTACTGCATGAAACTTTTGACAAGATTATCTCGTTTAAACACCCTAAATTATATTATCATTTACTACATAACCATTATTTTGCTAATACAAATCTAAATAAATACCGCTCTGTGGAAATTAATTTATTTATTATCTCTACGCGCGATCGCGGTTGAGTAGCCTAAGTTATAGTTCTGTGTAAATGCATAGATAAACAGCACTTTGTCAGAAAGCATTTCATGATCTAGACCGACAAAAACATTATTAATAATGAATAACGTACTAGTTGGAAAATGCAAATATGCTGTTTTGTTTGTTACTTTCCTGACAATGTTATATTCCAGCTAATATTATTCAGTGGATTAATATTACCCAGTGAATTATTCCTCACTCTTTAAACCTATTAAACGGCACATAAACCTTCTAAAACTGTTTAAAATGAATTACATTTCTACAAAGGTGATATGACTCCCTTGTCAATTATTTTCTCCATATGAAAACATTAGACTAAACAGAAGTATAACAGTAAATAAATATCGGTTCTGCATATCGGTTATCGGGCACATAAACACGCAAATAATCGGTATCGGTTATAAAAAATCAATATCGGTCGATCACTACCGCATGCATACTGGATGTTTTTCCCTTTTCACACCATTCTTTGTAAACTGTAGAAATGGTTGTGCGTGAAAATCCCAGTAACTGAGCAGATTGTGAAATACTCAGACCGGCCCGTCTGGCACCAACAACCATGCCACGCTCAAAATTGCTTAAATCACCTTTCTTTCCCATTCTGACATTCAGTTTGGAGTTCAGGAGATTGTCTTGACCAGGACCACACCCCTAAATGCATTGAAGCAACTGCCATGTGATTGATTGATTAGATAATTGCATTAATGAGAAATTGAACAGGTGTTCCTAATAATCCTATACACTCACCTAAAAGATTATTTGGAACACCTGTTCAATTTCTCATTAATGCAATTTTTTTTTTTACTTTGAGCAATGATGGAGCTATAATAGACTCTTCTTATGAGCATATAAAACAAAACAGCTCCTTGGAAAAAATGAAATGTAGCCTAATATTGTAGTAGTTATAAACAAAGGTCTATTTTTAGTTCAGATTAACATTTGAAGGCAGCAATTTTATTCATAATGTCAAAATAAAACCAACGTAATGTTACTTGAAAGCATTATAGCCTACTATTCCTGCCAAACTTCCATGGTTGCAGTTAGTGTTACTACAGTAAATCCATGGTAAATGTTGTAGATCTGTGGACACTGGATAGTTCATTCATGGCACAATGTTTCTTCCTGGCTTCCACTGTGCTTCCTGGCACAGTTTGATCCGTTAATAATGGAGAAATGTGAATGTTTCTCACTAGATCTTGCAGCAATGTTATTACTTAAGTAGCGAATTCAAATGCTTTCTTTACTGGATCTCTTAGCGCTGTGTAGTAACAGTGTCGCATGATCAAGATCGGCTCACGCTGCTTTGGTCCAAACTGATAAACGGTCCTTCAACCACACAATAATGAGTAGCTCAGTTTCGTTCTGCTTGCATTACGTTTGCCATTTTATGTTGGGCAATGTTGTGATGTCAAATGACCCGCCTACATTTGAAATAACGAAATTTTGGTCGGCAGGAAAAATGGTCCAACGAACCGTTCGGTTTGAAAATGCATACCGAACACCGAACGGAATTCGGCTAGGTATACATCCGCGCTAAAATATCAAGGTGAAAGTCATCATAGCTGGCGTAGTATAGACCCAGCTCCCAACCCAACTTTGAGAATAGATTAACGGCGATATTTTTTTTATGACAGTAACCGGTTACTGTGTCCAGAGTGTATATATATATATATATACATATACACGCACGCACGTACGTACGTACGTACGTACGTACATATATACATGCATGCATACATACATACATACATACATACATACCAGTGATGCGCGGGTTGATCCGAAATGAGCGGGTGCCTGCGGTTACCCGCGGTTATGAGTCATCCAAAAATATTTTTAATGATATTCGGGTCGCGGTCGGTCGGGTAGTTTGAAATAAAGATGCCAATTAAACCTTTGTAATTTATATAGTACTAGAGAGCATATGAGCGGAGTGGAGCGGTAAGAATCTCCGCTCATCATCGCTCACGGAAATGTTCGCTCCCCCGCTCAAAGCTACATCAGGCCGCTCCGCTCATCATCGCTCAGCGCTCAACGCAGTTTGCTCTGTGCTCCACTCAAATCGCCCCCCGCTCGCTCCAAAAAAGGAAAAAAAAAATCTACATGTATATCACTTTTAGCTTAGACCACAGCCTTACCTCCTAAAGAATTAATGAGCAACAACAACATTTTTCAAATAGAAATTTTATTTCAAATTACAAATTAGACCTATGTAAGAAGGAATATAGCCTACGTACACAAAGCCCTGTAAAATTAAACAAATAAATGGGCCTAATAATATAAATAACAAGTATATAAACAAAAATATAGCCTTACATAAAAATTTTAAAAGTAAATTTATTAGGCCAGAATTTTGATAAGTGAACTTTTGCGCAACGCGCACGATTACAATTTAAATGGGCGTATATCCATTGTACACACAAACTGCTGTAAAATAAAACAAATAAATGGGCCTAATAATATAGGCTAAATAAAATTTATATAAACAAAAATATATAAAAAATATATACATAAACGTTTTAAAAGTAGGCTAAATTAACCTAACTATTAGGCCAACATTCTTATAACTGAACTTTTGCGCAGCGCGCAGGATTAAAATTTAAATGGGCTTGTATCAATTGTTATTACGCTATATTTAATTTACACTTTGTTACAGGTTACCGTATTCAATTTGCTAACCTTTTGCTTTCTTCCCAGCGTGTTCACATCACACTGCATGTTTACGAGAGATGTGTCTTTTTAGATTCCAAAATGAATCTTTACTGACTGGAATGATGTCTCCACATTCGTTTTCTTCTACCACATTATAGCCTACACCTGTGACTTCTTATTTTCCTTTTTGAAGTAGCCTACATTTTGAACTCCATTATTGAGCCGAGTTTTGACTGAAAATAGAATCCATCTTGCAGTCATCAACAGTAGACTGAGTCAGGCTTGACTGAGCATGCTTCAGAATCGTGGTGTGCGCGGAGCGAAACTGGAGCGGGAAATAGGGCGACGCTCCGTCCTTTTAACACTCCGTCCGGGTCAGGAAGCGGGTCGGGTACAATATTTTCTACTTTTTTTTTGCGGTCCGAGTTGCGGGCGGGTTAGTTGAAAACGTCGGTCGGGTGCGGGTTGTTTATACATTGACCCGCGCATCACTGATACATACATGCATACATACATGCATACATAGATTTTAGTCTGGCACCAGTTTAACTAGTAGCTACAATGTGAAGTTTATGCAACAATAACATGCTTACTGTTATGAGTGTCTTAACTTAAAAATCTTTCTCATAATCAAATCGTGTTCTTCTAATTCTTCTGAGGTAAATCCAAGGTAAACAGCACAGCACAAACACAGTCTTCTAAACTCGATGAAAAGCAGAGGAATACTGGAGTCTCTGATTCTTTGTTTTTGAGGTAATGGGCGTTTACAGGTCTGCGTTCCTCCACGTGGACCATTTGCAATTCTAAGCAAACTTTCTGCTCCTCACCACAGGGCTTCTCAGGTGCTGCGAGCAAATCACTCTGCCCAAGCAGCAGTGCTTCGCTTTCTGAGAATATAGTTCCCAGTATGTATACGGTTAGAAGATAGCTGTGTCTCATGTGATCTTGTTATTTGTACACACTGTGACTATACAAATCACAACATGTAAATAGGAAAATGTTGGCGTTATTTTGTCACTTATTGGGAGCAGTATGCTAGCTGGAGCCTCCAGTCTTTGTGCTAAGCTAAGCTAGTGGTGGGTGCGTCAGACAGAGTTATGGCACGTACGGAGATGAAAAGGGTATGTATGGACTTATCTAACTCTGGGGGATACGGTGAATAAGCTAAAGTCCCCAAAAGTCAGCGTGTGCCTTTAAAATAATGTAGACCACTTTTTACTGATAGCATTAGACATTTGGCATTATGAGGACCCACAAATATTCCCCCATTGCATTATTATACATTTATATTTAACATAATATATACTAGTTTTTTTTTCCAACAATATCTTTATTTATTTCCAAACATAGTAACATTTACATATAACCATTGGGACTCAAAACTCTTGCCCCAAACCCTGCAAACCCTGTCCATAAAACCTGACCGAGACATGACATCACAACATAAATAATTAAATAAATATAAATAACTAAAGACAAAGGAAACGGAAATACACAATAAAATAATAAAACATGCTACATAAGTAAATAAAAATGGAGGGAATAAGTACAAATCCTACCATGCACAGCTCTCACCAGTGTGCACTACACGTGAATTAGATAGTGGTCATTAAAAATCAGACAGTAAACATTTTTCCCAAGTGAACTGCAGGAGGCTACTTATGGGTCATCCCCAGGTATCTCCACCAAACGAGACAAGTCTTTATTAGCAAGGAAATTACTAAAGGGGCCCCAGATGTTATCAAAAATTGGTTGCTTTCCCCTGATTGCATACGTGATCTTTTCTAAGGGCAGAGTTGCTGTTAATTCTAAAAGCCATCTACCTATCCTTGGTCTATCCACCTCTTTCCAAGCAGTTGCAATGACTCTTTTGGCCAACAACAGACCTATATCTAAAAATATGTTACAGTTAGCTGGGTCGATACCCAATAGAAACATTTTTGGTTCTAAATGTAATTTTATCTCTAATATTTCCTCAATACACTGTTTCACTTCTCCCCAGAATTCCTTTATTTGAGAACACTGCCACAAACAATGGAATATCATGCCCTTTTCCTTGTCACATTGTATGCAAACATCCGGTATGTCATTATTGAATTTAAGTTTAAAGCTAGGGTAGGTAATCCTGTTCAGAAACACTTTTTTTTATACTGGGTGAAATGGTCCTTCCATCCTGAGAGTAGTCAATACATTGTGTTCAGAAAAAGGAATGAAAACAATCAGACCTCTGTAGCAGCTGCAGGACAGTAAAAACTCTGACCAATCACTGCCACTCGGTTCGAGTGTAAAGAACCAATCAGATGCCTTCAGAGCCAGGAGGAGTGTCTTAGCAGTGTCAATCAAGTTCGCGTACGCGCTGATCGCCCCTCTCTTGCACAGCGCGTACCGTCATTCAAAATCAAGATTGCCGGTGTGCCGAGCAGCTGTGCTAATGGCGGACAAACAACCAAAACTACCAATTTCTCGAGTGGAACCTGCTCATACAACAAAGACAGGTAAACGGGAAAAGATCGATGACGATAAACAAGCCCGTCGGAGCACATTGACTCAGTGTTAAAACTCTAGCCGCATAACATACAGATAAAATGTCACGCACTGTGCAAAGCAACAATTGAAACCTGCTAATTCACTGGCTTGTCATGTTGCTAAAATAATGTACTAGCAAACCTTATTTAGCATTACATATCGCTAGAATAATTATTTACATAGCCTACTGCAACGTTAGTTACCGTTATATTATCTTACTGGCTATTTATAACTCATAGAAAGAGTGCAACGTTATAAAGTTACATTACATGTGATTCTGACATGATGCTACATGCACTGCGCTCCTTCCTCTCCGCTTGTCTCAGGTAAATAATGCGTCTTCGGTCGGAGTCGCACGTTCATGTGTTTTGGGGGCGTGGCTTTGAAAGGACCCCAGAAGGGAGAGGGTGGACTGAATGGAAATAATGAGCTGTCTTTAAAACAGTCGTTAGAGGTCTACATACACTCGATTTTTATACTTTCTTTTTCAGAATACTTACATTTTAATTATGTATTGATACATAAAGTTTAAACAAATTTGAAAAATAAGTTTTTTAGACCATTCTTACCTACCCCAGCTTTAACTGGGGTTATATACGAACGCATTAACCAGTTGTACTGCAGAAGTTTCAAACGTGAGTTCACTGTTTGTATTTGTGCCTTGGTACACGCCCTCTCCCACTCCTCAATGGAGATATTCTCCTGTAGGTCCTCTCTCCAGGACTCAAGTTTATGTACTGACGTTTCTGAAGATTCACCAACCAGTTCATTATATATTTTGGAAATCACGCCCACTCCCTGGCTGTCTCTCACCATCATTTCTTCGAGCTTTGATAGGCTAGGAATGGACAGGGACTGATTTAGTTGAGTTCTGATAAAATCTCTGTTGCAAATATCTAAAGAACTAGCTGCGAGCTATGTCGTGCTTGACAACAATTTCATCAAAAGACATCAGATGTGTATCGTCAGGACTATAAAGTTCTCCTATTTTTTGTAACCCCTGTTCAGCCCAAATTTTACCCCCCACCACCTCCTCCTGGGGGGAAGAGATCATTTCCCCATATCGGACTAAATACTGAGAGCGAGTCAGCTACTTGGAGATATTTCTTAACCTGTTGCCACATGCTAATCATATTTTTAGCCATAGGATTCTTGGTGTTATTTTTGAGTTTCTTAAACTTAGCTGAGTACAGGTAAATGGGCAAAGGCAGCTTCAATGTATCACCTTCCATTTCTCTCCACAGTGGCACATTCTCCTCAGAGTAGTAGAACATCATTGTTCTCAGTTGTGCCGCCCAGTAGTACCATAGTGGGTTTGGGCATTTAAGCCCTCCTCTATCATAAGGCAAATACAACAATGATAGGTGCTGCCTGGGGCATCTATTGTTCCATAGAAACTTGATAAAGTGTCTTCAGCTGAGAAAATAAATTGCTTGGCGGTGGCAGAGGCAAATTTTGAAATAAATACAACAGTTTAGGAAGTACGTTCATTTTGAGAGTATTTATTTTCCCCATTAACGACATTGGTAGATCTAAATGTAAGACGTTTCTTACATTTACAGGATAAAGAAATGACAGTAACCGGTTACTGTGTCCAGAGTGAATGTGTGTTCCTGCAGAACATTCCTCTTATCTGTTAACACTGAGGGTTTTTTTTATATATTTTTCTTTATTATCTATATTTTTATCTTCATTTTTAATGTTGAGATTTAAACTGTCCTTTTGCTTTATAACTCATGTACTTTAAGTTAAGGCTGATTTATACTTCTGCGTCGGACCTACGCCGGAGCCTCTACGTTGTAGGCAACGCGTTGGTTTTCATTTATACTTCTGCGTCATTGTCCGCGTTGACGCGCGCAGAGGGAGCATGTGAAACCCGAGGGAGCGGTCCTAGCAGACCAATCACAGCGCTTGCGGCCGCGTAGAGTTGACGCGTTGTTAAATTTTTGGAGAGGTGCACGTCAGGGTACGCCAAAGGGTACGCGCGCTACACACAGCCTACGACGTAGCTACGGCGTAAGTTCGACGCAGAAGTATAAATAGGGCTTTAGTATAGCTATAGATATATTCACTATATGTTTTCATAGCATTCAATTGGCACGTTTGTTTGAAGGACAGCATTGGGCAGGATGTGGAATAGTGTTTTTTTTTTGTCAATTAAATAAATAAATAAAATAAAATTGGGCTTTTTATCCGATTAATTTAAGAAAGAATCAGCCAATTAATCGATTATCAAAATAATCATTAGTTGCAGCTAGGGTTGCAAAGGGGCGGAAAATTTCCGGTAAATTGCCAGAAAGTTTCCGGTAAATTTCCATGGGAAGTTAAGCTGGGGAATTTTGGAAATATTCATTACCACGGCAACCGCTTGCGCGTCCACTCTGAAAGTAACTGTACACATAAGAGACGGATAGATACATTATTTAAGGTTATTTCTATTTGTTAGAATATTGATATATGAACTTGTTGTCAAGAAAGCCCCATTGCGAGCATGTGCGTCTCTCTAAACTTTCAGTGTGCTGCACTGCTCTAGTTGACTTCTGCACCTTCCCCCCTGAAAATATCACGTTAATTTTGAAAACGTAATTCCTTTTGTGGATCCTCTTGGTCTTTCTTCATGTTTCTTTGACAAATATCAGTGTCTCAGTCTCACGTACGCTGGACGTGAGTTAACCACGCCTACTTATTTACATGTCGCGGTATACACAGAATAAAAAAATCTGTTACGCTGGACATTTTCTTCCGCGGTAACGATATATACCATCATACCGCCCAGCCCTACTTATGTAGTAAATAAAGTTATGCTAGCTTATTTAGCATCTAACCTATCAGCTTGCCATCTACTAGATGAATACATTTGTATGTGATATTTGCATTTTAAACATTTAATCAATATATTTCCCCATAATATCATCAAAACTTACTTCACTTTGTTTAGTCCACAGGCTCAAATGTGTGCCTTCAATAGTCTTGTGCCAGTAGGGGGTGTGGTCTCAATAGCCATGCAGTAAGCAGTGTGCTATGTGTATGTGATTGAGGAATGGCATGGATATTCAAGTTTATTTGAATGGCATCTGTTTGTTTTAGTCAGGATTATGCTAAAAATATACTTTCCTCAACTATATTTAAGTTCCCTATGAAGAGCCAACCTTCAACTTTGAAAATTCCCAGTTTATTCCCGTTTATTCCCATAAATTCCTGTTAATTCCCTTAAATTCCCATTAATTCCCATGGAAAGTTTCCATCTTTGAAAATTCCCAGAATTTTGCAACCCTAGTTGCAGCCCTTAAGTCTACCCGGCACTCCTCAACCAGACTACCCGGCTTTTTATAATTTATTTTATAATAAAGTATTAGTCTACTTTCACAATGAAAAACTGTAGCACCATCTAGCTTATCGCAAATTTATGTAAACCAATCTTCCTAAAACAACAATAAAAATATGATTCATTATGATAATAATATGGTTACATTTTATACATATATGATTACATTTCATTTTCAACTGGATAGTGTCACCTTTGACTTGTTTATTGGGGTACAACTTAAACATCAAACATGATTTTGTACCATGTGTATGTTTGCTTAATTGAGGAACTTATAAATGCTGGCCGGAATGCTGGAATATTGAAAAGACTGTTCACTTACCTAATTCTGTTAGTGCACTTCAAGACTTGCTAACAGCAAAGTATTTAAATGTTGAGCAGCAAGCTCATTGGCTGCAGATGCAACAGAGACCAATCAGACCAATCATTCACCATGCAGTGAATGATGTGATAGCTTGCAGATTCCACTAAGGACCTATCAGCCTGTGCCATCTTGAGATTCGTGACAGAACTTGATATTTTCAATGCTTCCATTTTTTTTTTGTTTTTTGTTTTGAGGAATATTATTCTAAAGTGTGGAAAATGCTCTTTAATATTGAATGAGCAGGTCAATAATGCAACACATTGTGACATCCTGATATATCTGTCACATCAGTCATTAAGACATAGAAATTGCACTAACAATTTCTCTGATTATTTGATTTGATTTCATTCCAATAAAATATATCCAAGTATAACAAGATAAAATGTACAATCATTAACCCCAAGTAATAAAGTACAGTTATTCCCAATAATAATGATTTGTTATATTTATATAGAAGGGGGGAATCTCCTCAGCCACCACCAATGTGCAACACCAGCTTATTGGTGGAGAGGAGGCAGAGTGATGAAGCCAATCATTGTACAGATGGTGCCCAACCAGAATGAGACTTTTACCGCCGCCGTTCCCGCGGCGGCAAAATTGGGATGTGTATTTGCTGCCTTTTACCACTGAGTGGCGCTGTAATCACAGACTTTGAAAAGTGTCAGTTTATTCTCTTTATGACGTAATCTGCCGCGGCAGTAATCTGAGCTGAGGTCACAGATAAATTCAAGATAAATATTGTGGTTAAACGAATTCAAATTCATTAAATTTAAACAAAGTAGACACACGTTAACATTGTGTGCCCAGTTTTTCTATAATTTAGAAAGGCTATGTCAATAGGTTACTTGTCATTTACTTTGTGTTATTTTAATGTGTTTGTAGATTTATTAACTGAAACATAACAGTGAAATAAATTAAAATAATTTACCGTAAAATTAAAACATTTTCAGGACTTGCAGTTACTAACCGATGTTAGTCGGTTTAAGCATTCTTTGTTATATTCAGAATTAAATAGGCTTACATGTTGTATCAATTGAATTCTTTAATAAATAATCAACCACAATGCCTATTACTGCCGCAGCAAAAATAAACCAGTCGAATTTCAAAGTCGTTCGCGAAATGACTAGGCTATACCGGGTGCCGCAAGTGACAGGGCAAAGCAGCAGCAACTGCGGCATTTTAAAAGGTAAGTTTCCTATCTGTTTATTTAAAAAAAAAAAAAAAAAAACATGGCGCAAGATCTTGTAAAAAAAAAAAACGTTTTTCATTATTTGAACAAAAATGAGACTGATTGAATATGTAAAAATATAAACAAACAAAGCAGAGAATAAAACAAACTTTTAGGGGAAAAATATAGGCCTATTATGCTACAGCAGAATTGGTTAACATTAACGAAAGCAAAATATGTAAAAATACATTTCAAACAAACTAAAACAAAACAAATTCGTGGCCGAGTGGTAGGCTATAACTTACGTTTCAATAATTCAGATGACACGGGTTCTAATCCCGAACAAACATGGGCTACTTTTTTATTATTAATGCAGAGAGATTTGATAGTTCTAAAATATTGCTACACCATATTGTTTTTTTCTCCTATAGCCTATATTAAATATTTTATATTTATAAAATAAAATTACCATTAATTTCCATTTTACATTAGGGACAATTTTTATCCAACAGAATGGCTGAATTAACATCTGCATAATAATAATAATAATAATAATAAATAAACCGCACAAGGTCTTGTAAAAACACTTTTTTTTATAATTTTTTTCGAGACAGTAAATTGCCAATGTTAAAAAACATAAGCAAATAAAAAAAGAATATAACAAACTTTTAAAACAGAGAAAATAGTAGACCTAGGCTATTCAGACGATAGCTCTGTGGTCAATGCATTAACAATAGCCTCTCGGAGCTTCAAACGATCTGAGATCGAATCTCAGTGTAGCCGACAGTGTTTGTGTTTTTCCATTCTTGATGCTTAAATATGCATCTGTTTATTAAAGTCAATCATCTTGTTTAATTATCAATTTACAACATAAATTTGCTACATTCCAGTTGAGCCGCTGCAAAGACGACACATCTGATGAGGAAGACTGTCAGCCGATTGCACCAGAAAATTAAGATGATGAAGCTCGTCTTTAATCTGCTAAAAAGAAATTTGTGTGTGAATCATTCACGAGATTGAGATGACTGACAGTGATACCCGGCCATAGCAACGGAAGACATTTTTCAAAACAGATCGAACAAATCAGAAAAATACTTTCAATACAGTATTGCTTTCAATTAAAAAATAAACAATGAAAATGTAAAAGAAAAAGAAAATTAATTAAGTTTGAAAACCCATCGCACATTTCAAGGTATGAATAAAGTGTCGGAACAGTTTATTTATTTAAACAGGGTTGCATCGATAGAGTTTATTCCCTTTGTGATGCAAAATAAGAAACACAATCTTATTCTTGCAACATTTTAAATTTCTATTGTCAAAGAAATTGCAGCTAAATTAAAAAATTAAAACGGTACAAAACGAAAAAAGTTCAAAGCAACATAAATTAAGAACAGGCGTTTTTCTTTGTCTCTCTCGCGCTGGATATTTTTTTAGTAAGTTTGGTCTCCCTCACTGCGCGCGGCGGGTCTCTCTCGAAATTAAGCATTTCAGCGTAAAAAAACACCATACAGCTGATAATACTGTATATGTCGCTGTGTGTCATCCACACAAATCACGAAAGAAAAAACTGTAACAAATAGCTTTTGTTCCTTCAAAGATACAACATGCCTTGCTGAATTCACCTCACAATAAAACGAGGTGGGTCGCGAATTAAAGAGCTCTGTATCTGCTAAATTGAAATTGTGTGTGGAAAACCTTTAAATACAATCAATAAAACTACAATATATAATTTAATAAGATATAAGGCCTACTGTACATAGGCTATGGACTTTTGGAGATTTTGAGATTAATCCTTAAAAGAATTTTGCCTTTGCCTGCTCATCAGGCTGGCTCCGACACTCTCCATATGAAAGACGGAACATTAACACCTCTGTCCTGCACCCCCACGATAAAGCAACTATTGCCTTCTCCAAACCCCCCACAGGCTAGCTGAGTTTGCAAAACAAAACAAAGAGTTTGCCACTCGTCGTGGTTTGCCAAAACACTTCATTATAAACTTCAATATTTCATTCAAAACAATCTCAAAACGCTTTGTGACATTTTGAAAAGCCGTGGATGCATTACTGCCACTGGAACCATGAACGCAAATACTGGTTCTGATTTTATTGTTTGTCGTTTAATATATATATATATTTTATTTTTTATTATTTATTTATTTTTTAACAGAACTGCTTTTGAAATTACGATTGGAATCATTATAGGTTACAGAAGTAAAGTCATTGTATAATAGGCTATTTGTTCCTTAGTGTAAAATGGAAATGCATGGTGATTTTATTTTGTAAATAGGCTATAAGCAAAAAACTATGTTTTAGAACTAGACAAATCTCTCTGCATCAACAATAGACTATAAAATGCATTAATAGGCTAATATAAAAATATCAGTAATCCAAGTTAGTTCGGGATTCGAACCCGTGTCATCTAAATGATCGTAACGTAAGTTCAACCACTCGGCCACGATTCACTCGTTGCGACATGGCCTAACGTTCCAGTGTGTCTTCATTCAAATGAACGCGCCGCCGCGTTTGTCGAACACTAATTCAACATGCCAGAAAAAAACCTGGCTTTGGAACAATGCATAGCGCCACTCGTCGTCGTGTGCCAAAAAATTTACAATAATTTAGTTTAATTTATTTCAGTGTTAATGTTTGAGTTAAAAAAATCCTCTACAAATTAAATTAACACAAAGTCGGCTACAAGAGTCCTTTATAGGCTAAGTAAAAAGCAAAGGGCTTACAGTCTTAATATTTAGGCTACTTTGCTTAAATTCGATACATTTATTTTCAGTAGGGCCTAATAAATTTGTAGGGATGTAATTTCAGTATGCTTCACCAACGCTATGTATTCAATTAAAGTTCCAAGAGGTCTGGTATATATTTCCTTCCCAGCTGACACAAAAAATCACAACTTGTGCTTGCTGCGAACGCAAGTTATTTAAGGTGTCTCAACTGTACACAGTCTACCATACAGTGAATTCGTTACAAGGTTTTATTTAATTAAATTAATGTGCAGCAATTTGTACAAATAGAGTCTATAGGCCTACTATACTGTTGTAGCCATTAAATAATCTCATTTAGTATCATATTTGTTTTACAAATACACATCTTGCTTGTTGCACGCACACATATTATGTCAAAAAAACGAAATATTATGTTGAAATAACATTATTATTAATAATACATCTTTTAGAATATTTGATTAAATGCTGATTGTTGCGCTTGTTCAATTTAATAAAATTAAAACTTTAATTGTGATAATTAAAATAATTGAAAATTAAATATTTAGTGGCCAAGTTTTGCTAATTTAGGCTATTATATAGGCTAGTATATGCCTATTGCCTATATTAAGTAGGTCATATTAAGACAAGGCATATTAAGTTATTTTAGCTGTTATGAGAAAAATAAATCTAACGAAATCTAAAATCTAAATCTAATAAATCTAAAAAAAAATTCTAACGCCAATTCAACATGTCAGAATAAAACTTGATTTTTGAACGATGCGTCATGCCACTCGGCCTGGTGTGCCAAAACACTACATTTTAAACTTCAATGTTTAATTCAAAACAATCTCAAAACGCGTTGTGACATTTTTTTAAAGCAGTAGCCTAGCCTATACATTAAGGGCATTGGAACCAGGATCTTAACTAAAACCCGTTCCGCGTAATCTCTGAAAAATTATACCACACTACTCCATGTATTTTTTTTTTTAAGGACTGCTTTTGAAATCACTATAAATTACTATGCAATTGTATCGCTCACGAGAGCTCTTCATTTATCTAATTCCTCAATAGAATAGTAAAAATATTCAGCGTCATTGCTCCTAATATCGTCTCTATTTTTAACTTTTGATTCTATTTTTTTCAGTTCTAAAATTGATTCTATCTTTGGTTCTATTCTGTTGTAGCATAATAGGCCTATATGAAAAATATGCCTATCAGGCTTAGGGTTTTATATTTAATCCGCTTACATTTTAAAATACGGCTATTGCTGCTGTTTTGCACAATGTCCCTTTGCGCCACCTGGCGGTCATTTCGGGAACGACTTTGAAATGCGGCTGGTTTATTTTCGCCTACTTTATTTGTTATCTAAATGTTTGACACATTTAAAAAAAATCTTTTTTACCTTATTGGAATTGAAACTGAGAATCGCTTAGAATCTGAAACAAGCAGAATCAGACCTGCTGAAAAGCATGCAGTAACAGAAGACACATTTGAAATGCATGTAAATACCAAGTGTAATTGTGATTAACTCTATCACAGCTAATGTCACACCTGCAACACACACTTTTTATCATGGCAGTTGCTTTAGTCATTGCCTTTAATGATTTTTTTCATTGCATTGACTGCACATTTCACACTAGGAGTTAGATTTTTTTTTCTTTAATTATAATCATCTAAAGTATGTTATAGTTGTTAAATTGTTACTCTTCTATGTGCTTTCAGGCTGCAGAAGCATTCTTGGTCCGTCTGTTTTCCGATGCCAACCTCTGTGCTATTCATGCCAAGAGGGTGACATTGTTTCCACGTGACATACAGCTTGCCCGGCGAATCAGAGGTGTTGAACATATGTAAAGTTGGCTGTTTTCGCTCTCTTTTTTTGGGATTTGACCAATTTTCTTCCAGACGTGCAAATGTATGGACACTTTATATAATTCCTGGCATGTAATCTTTTATTTCAGACCTCAAATCAGTTGTTAAAACTGTTGCATATATGCAGCCATAGAAATCAAATGTTTGTATGAAATGAAATTGTATTGGTGACAAAGGAACTAATTTTAAACATTTCTTTTAGAATTGTAATATAAACATTTTATTCTGTGTTGTAAAGTTACAAAGATTGTGTTCTTTTTCTGAGGATATTTGTTGTTAATAAATAGATGTTTTGTTGAATTGCTGATTATTCAAATATTTGTGTTGGCTGTTGTTTTGGGCAGTCCATATCAGAAAAAATAAAGTTTTTGATCATGGATGGCTTTTAGTTGGGCTTTGATATCCTCACACTCCTAAGTACCACATTATCAAAAGATAATTATACAACAGTTAATTTCAGTCCTTTTATCTGCTTAGATACAGCCATGTGAAGTTTGCAGGTGGATTGCGGGAGCTTGTATGCTTTTAGGTCAAATATAGATATGAAAAAACATTTCATAGGTAGTTTTTAGGAATGCTCCAAATGATCGGTCACTGATCGGAACCAGTTGATAATTACTGGTCAGGTTTTCTTATGTAAGGAGGGGGGACTTCAAAGACAAAAGGTTGGGAACCACTGGCTTAAGTGTATTACACATCACTTTGGATGTCCAATTTTCTTTACCTGTCCCTGCTAACGCCGGGGACACGCTTAACGACTAGCTGAAATAATCCAAGACTGAATTGAACACACTTACAGACTGCTTCCAATTTCTGGATCAGATTTTAAACACAGACTGAATGCAACTGTCTCTTACTCGGCGTGTTTGGTTATGATTAGTCATAAGTATCAAATTACATTCATAATCGGACTTGGCATCCAAATAGGAATTACCACACTCTCCTTCCAAAAATAAAAAAGACAAAAGTTGATCGTTCGCAAGTAAATATCAATATTTTCTACTTTACTCATTGGAAGATGTCAAATCATTTAGCGACAGATTTAATTGCATGCTAGCTAGTTTCAGCGTATTAAAAAAGATTCTGATGCAAGTCTCGCCTGGAAGAACTGTAGAAGTAGTTTTTTTCTCTACAAAGACAAGTCCAGAGAGAATAATCTAAGGCTGGTGTGTTTAGGGGAAGGAGCTAAATGCAATCTAAATTTTTGCACACCAAAATTCGGAAGTGAATACCAGTCCAGCTAGGGAAGATGATTGAAATTGAAGGGCAAGAGATCCTGAATGGAGCTAGAAGGTGGTCATCCCTGAGCTACGAAAGAGACAATCTGCAGTTCTTTCTTAATTTCAGCAAGGACACGTCCCTAAAAAGGAAAGCCATAAAAAGGGTTAGCCGCTAACAGTATATCGCTGCTAACGTATGTAAGGCCGTTTGTAAATGTAATTTGATACTTACAACTGCTCCGGTCATTGGAAACAGTCTGTAAGTGTGTTCATTTCAGTCTTAGAATGTTTTAGCTAGTCGTTAAGTGTTCCTTTACAAAGGGACATCGCCAACTACTGTCCTGGCATGTGTAATTCAGCATTTTGTAGTTGTTTTCCCAGATCTGACTGTGTGAATGGGGATTGTTTTGACAACATTGTCGTCTGTATGCGAAAAATGCAAAGGAAACACTTTTCTGTTTTTAGTATATCGTTGGCGTGTAAATGTACCTTAAGGCCTGGTTCACACCGGGCGCGGAACAGAGGCCGCTTCCTTTCGGCGCCCATGTTAACCTATGGTGTCGTTCACACCAGACGCGGAGTGGCTGGCCCGCGCCGTAAAGCGCCAGTTTCGGCGTCTGGTCTATTTTTGGCGCGAGCCGCGAGTGATCCGTGTCCATTCCGGCAGGAAGTCACACCAAGAAACACGAGACAATCTGGTCAATTGTCAAAATATAAGCAATTTTCAGAAATTAAAATACCGCGAGTGACAAATGCGATCATATTTGTGTATCTAAACAGACTAGAAAGATGAAAACAAACAAAGAAAAAACACAACAAAATAGATTTAATAAATTTGAAGAGAGGATGTATATTTCAACGGTATATCTACACTACTACTGTCTACCATATTCTCTCTCTGGCTGCGTGTGTGTCTCGACAACGTATTAATAAAAGAAGTGTACAAACTTCTTGGTTACAGAAACATGGTGTATTCATTTTATGAGGTTATTTACTTACCTATGATGTAAAAAATAGCTCTGAATAAACAACAACTGAGCAGAAGCGCTTGTCGACCGCTGCGGAGAATACGCGTCTGGTGTGAACAGGCAGGCGCCGGACCGCGCGTGATTTTCCGTTCCGCGCCGCTTCGGCGTCCGGTGTGAACCAGGCGTAAGTGTGTCAGATAAGAGAGACATTCAAAATGTGTGTTGATGATGCACGCTATAACCAATATTATGCATAATACCACCTTGATTCCTTTTCGAAGACATTCTAAATTACTTGTGCTTGTTACACACAAATAAAGCCAAATTGGCTTGTTTCAATTAATATCCTTGTATACATCAGGCAAAATATTCACTTAAACCACTGCAGAGCCAAATGACGTCCACCTCTAATGAGTGGAGCTTGACCTAATTCAGTTTGGGGATAGGGTTATTGGGTAGGGATAAGCTGAGTTTTTCTTTTTGAAAACAACGTTTTAAATGGCAAGATTTTATTCATACAGGTGTGTTGTAAATGGTATCACTGGGACTTCATGAGCATGCTGGCCATATTTGGGATCAGACTGTGAGGTGCTTCTCAAACGGCTACATATCTCGGCTGCCACAGCAGCCTTCATGTTGCATCCTTCAATTCATCTGGTTTTGAAGGATGCATAAGGTGTATTCTTTGCATCCTTCAATCACCCACAATCCTTTGCACACATTCCAATTCCCAAAAAGAACTGATGGAAACAAGTCTGCACCGAGCTTGTCTGAGTTCATTATGAAATGCAAGACAAAATTAATGGGTAACACTTTACAATAAGGTTCATTAGTTAACATTAGTTAACTACGTTAGTTAACATGAACTAATAATGAACTGAATGTATACAGCATTTATTAATCTTTGTTAATGTTAATTTCAACATTTCGTAATACTTTATTAAAATCTTGTTAACATTAGTTAATGCACTGTGAACTAACAATGAACAGCTGTATTTTTTATTAACTAACGTTAAAGATTAACAAATACAGTAACAAATGCTCATGGTTAGTTCATGTTAGTTAATACATTAACTAATACATTAGAATAAGGTTAATTAGTTAACATTGGTTAAAGTGTTACCAATTAATGTTTTCGGAGATGAAATCATACGTTAACTTTTGTTTTGGTTTAAATTAATCAGCACTAAACTGCCAATAATGTAAGTGTCTCCCAGTGACCACAGAAGTTTGTCATTAACTGTATTACATTTATAGAAAGTATGTTACTATAAAGATTTTTAATACAAAGTGTTTTTCAAAAATTAAGTTTTATTAGTATTAGCCATGCGGAGATTGCGGACTTACTAGACTCATTCTAGCGTTTAATGTTGAGGACGACTCCAGCCTCTGAAGGAAGGACGCAGGCTCATTAGGATGTAGCCTTCCATTTGAAAAGCACCTATTTGTGTTTGTCAGTATGCATATAAATTCCCATTTAGTTTTGGTAATTATGCATGTCATATCTTCTCCACATTTGTGAATAAATCTTTATCACATAGTTCTCTTTATCCAGCAACTTGCAACTACTCCCTTAAGTAGGCTAACCTTTGTCTGTGCCATTTACAATAAATATGCACTAAATGGTCTATTATTAATTATTATGTAGAATTTAACTAAAACAATTAATTGTGAAAGTTTAGCAGGGTTGCTTATTTCATAACTTCTATTCTTCTTGTGAAAACATCTAACGGTACATCTAATATTCTTCTTGTGAATACATCTAACGGGCTTCCAGCTGTTCATAGTGGATCGCGTCGCTGAGTTAACTGGGAAGACGAGAGGTGGTGGATTGTGCTTTTATATCAACGAAGGCTGTTTTTCAGATGTGACAGTGTTGACGAAGATGTGCTGCCCTAATTTGGAAGCTCTCTTCATTAACTGTAAGCCTTTTTATTCGCCGCGGGATTTTTCCTCATTTATTCTGGTGAGTGTGTACATTCATCCTGACGCATGTGTGAGCGTGGCTTTGCAACAGTTGGCTGATCAGATCACACAGTCGGAGCAACGTTACCCGGACCCTTTCACTATCCTTCTCGGTGATTTTAATAAAGATAATCTCACCCGCGAACTGCCTAAATTCAGACAGCACATCACCTGCCCCACCAGGGACAGTAACATACTGGACCAATGCTACACTGCTTTAATGGCCTACCACTCTGTCCCCAGAGCAGCTTTGGGACTCTCTGATCACTGTTTGGTTCATCTTCTCCCAGCCTACAAGCAGAAACTTAAATCTGCTAAGCCTGTTGTAAGAACTGTAAAGAGATGGACCAACAAAAAAGAGCAGTATTACAAGGTTGTTTTGACTGCACTGATTGGAGTGTTTTTGAGGCTGCAGCCACTGATCTGGATGACCTCATTGACACTGTGACATCCTACATCAGCTTCTGTGAGGACATGGGTGTCCCCACCAGGACTTATTTAACATATAACAACAATAAGCCATGGTTCACTGCAAAACTAAAACAGCTTCGCCAGGCCAAAGAGGATGTCTAGAGGAGTGGGGACAGAGCCTTGTACAAACAGGCTAAATACACACTAACAAAGGAGATCAGAGAAGCTAAGAGGAGCTACTCTGAAAAGCCGAAAAGCCCGTTTTTTTTTTCAGCTAACAACCCTGCATCAGTGTGGAAAGGCCTGAAAGCCATCACCAGCTACAAGACACCATCCCCCAACACTGTTGAGAATCAACGACTAGCCGACGATCTCAATGTATTTTACAGCAGATTTGGAAAGCCTGCTCTCACACCCCACACCCACTCTGACCATCTCTACACACAACCATCAACACCCCCCTCCCTCCCCCCTACCGCTTCTCAGTCTGCACCTCAGATCAGTGAGGAGGATATAAGCAGAGTCTTCAGGAAACATAAGATAAGGAAAGCCAAAGGCCCAGACTGTGTCTCACCAGCCTGTATCAAAGCCTGCGCTGTCCAGCTGTCATCCATCTTCACATTGATTTTCAACAGATCACTGGAGCTGTGTGAAGTCCACTCCTGCTTCAAACACTCCACCATCATCCTGGTACCCAAGAAACCTACAATCTCTGGGCTTAATGATTATAGACCTGTTGCTTTGACATCTGTGGTCATGAAGTCATTTGAGAGACTGGTGCTGGCTTACCTGAAGGACCTCACTGAACCCTTGCTGGACCCCCTGCAGTTTGCTTATCGAGCAAACCGGTCTGTGGATGATGCAGTCAACATGGGACTGCACTAGCCTGGCTAAAGTCAGACCTCTTTCTCTTTGAGACGTGGTCTGGGAACCACATGTTCATTTTCTTGTATTTGAGGCGTGGTTTACGAATGCCCAGAGCCGTTTATTGTGCGATACGAATGTCTATCAAATGCGCCTGCACGTAGCTCATAGCCAATCGTTTCAATTATACCAGATGACGTATGTAGAGCGACAGAAATTCGACGAGGAAGAGGACGATGGTTCAGAGCTGTATGTGTACGCGATGTCGTTTAGTGACTATTGCCGTTTATGCAAGACAAACATGAGGATAGAAGGTATATATGGACACTCTACAGACATGTTTTTATCGCAAAAACCACCAAGTTTATCCGAGAGGTTAGCATTATTAGGGGTGACAGTCGCACAGGAGTCAGGGCAATCAAGAAGATCCTGCCAGCGTTGCTCCTCCCGAATTACCAGGCTGGAAAGAGACTTGCCTACATTCAGGCAATGGGAAGAAGAGTTCCGAAACACAGACAGCAACATAGCCAAAAGGCAACGCAAGCCTACACCATCAAAGACCCCGAGGGCTTTGAAAAAGACCTGCCCAAACCCACCGAGTCCATGTGCCAGCTCCACCAGGAAAACCACAACAAAGGTATCATACGTTTAATTTTCTGTTCAGTCGTTCCAGCTTCTTAAATAGCATGCATTAACTAAATGATGTAACAGCCCATTAAAATCTCACGATAAGCAACCTAGAAGCTCTTGTTTGGCGCTGCCTTATTGAACTCTCTGCCAGTAACTTTTCATTGGAATCCAATATAAAGTGAACAAAGTTAACGGTTTGTTATTTATTTAGTTCTCCCAAACAATCTAGAGAGGGGAGAGCATTTGACTTCCCCATACCCCAACACTGGTAGAAAAGGATCCCAGAGCTTTACTCCTACTATCAGGTTTACGTTTGTTTATGGCCAAATGGTACCTGGTTAATCATAAAATCTCCTCTGTAATCTACCTACAACCGATCTGCCTGGCTGTGACTTATCTTAACTTGGCTCTGAGCATATAGCATTTTTAACAGATATGTTTGATCAGTGACTATAAAACTATCAAAAATCTCTCTAAGATGTGACATTAAATATTTTAAAAAAAGACGAAAGCACTTCAATGCTGAAACTATTGTGTATAACTGCTGAAACTAAGTGTAGCATTTCTTTCAGGTTACCATCACATATCCGTCGCAAACACTATCAAGGGTGTGCAGTCCTGAGGAAGATCCAATCATAAAATTCATAATTCTAAAGAGATGGAAAGAGGCTGCCAGTCATACACTATAACATAAACACCTGCAAGAGGAACTCAAATCTGGAATCATTCAGTTAATTCGGGAAGAATATGAGGTACTGTGCTCTCGAAGGAATGACTTCATTCTATGGAGGTCTAAACCAGCAGACCTTAAGTCATTCTCTTTCCACAGTTTAAGAGATGACCTCCATCGGCTTGCTCCCTTTCTGCTATCTATTTTCAATTGCATCACCAACAACAACAACTTAACAGTATGTACTGCTGCAGCTATCGCAATCAGAGGCAGACAACCCTGCCTGGCTGCATTATCATATTACGTCAACACCATTCTTCAGTACGGCGGAGCCAAAAAGTCAGTTTTCAACCGATTGAGCCAGTTATCAATAACCACATCACACGGCAGAGCCATAAAGAAGCAACATGAGTTGGCACTTGACTGTGAGGCTGACTTCCAAAAATTCAAACTAAGCTTCAGAGCTACAGACACCGATGAAGAATTCCTAGAAGCATTCAGAAGCATGGAGGACCTTCATCTGTCAGGTGAGGGAGAAATGCACCCCAAATAAAACACAGTTACATTAAATGTTTGTTTGGTTGTTAAGTACATGTGGTGATCTAATGTTCTTTTTCACAAATGATGCATTTATACAGATGAAAACAGCGCATCTTCCCCCAGACAGAAAGACAGCCGTGTGACCTGCCCATCATCATATTCAATCATCATGGACAATCTGGATTTCTTTGTACACAGACACAACCAGTCAATCGATAACAGCAACCGCAGTCTACACTGGATACACCATATTGCCGTCAAAGACCGTATACCCACCCACCACATCTCCAATATCAAACCCACAACAGACATTCAACGATATAATCTTGCCTTATCACTTCCACAGAGGAGCACCCAGGCTTTAATGCGCAGCGAATTCATTGTTCTTGGCACCAGAATGCTGAACAAGCACATGGCCATGTTTGAAAGCTTTGGAGACAGTGTGGTGCATCACATTCCTCACGAATATTCAAGTGAAATGTCAACACACTCAACCGATGTAAGATGTTACAAGGACATTCAAATGTGCCGATATTTTCTAAGATTGTTTAGAATTTTCATACATCTCTATTTTTCCTTTATCTCTTTCTGAAGTTCCCCTTAGGCCTCTACTTCAAGGACGAGAATAAAAGAAATAACTTGGTGGAAGTTATGAGACATATACAACAAGAGTAAGTATTGAACATGATAACTGTTACAATCTGTCGTGAACAAGCCTATGACAATCATATACCAATTCTGTTACTCCGTCACACTTTTATTTGCATTCAAGTATGTTATTGTGTCCCTTATTGCTTAGGTATGCCCAAAGACCCTGATGGGGCACAACACCTACTAATTGGAGGGGACTGTGCAAAAGGGCATGGTCATTTTATATTTGTTGTTATTATAGTTTACATTGTTCCATTCAAGTGTTGAGTTTGCCGAGTGGGCGGGGTTTGAATCGGAAGGCTCGCGAGTTCTGTGAGAATGACGCGAGATCGCATATTCGTGGCAATGGAGGAAAGAGTGAAGAAATGTGGCACGAGTTATTATTGTGAGCAAACGAGACGAGTTAAAGGGACACTCCACCCATTTGCACTAAGCTTTGCATTGTTAGAAACCCAGTCATACTATTGAATGGTCGTGCAACACGCTCTCATTTTCCCCTGAGACGGGAGAAATCCGTTATTTACCTCTTACACTTCCTCCCACAATGACGCAAAAATCGTCATTTTGCGTCATTGTCGGAGGAAGTGTAAGAGGGGGGGATTTCTGTTGAGACTACAAGCACTAGTTCCTCATCTTTCCCAGGGGGCGGGACCCGCTCACGCTACAGACCTATTACAGATCAGTGGGTGGGACTTTACTCTCTGAAACTGAAAGCAATATCCTCCATCTTGTTTGAAGCTAAGCTAACAGGCGCTGTGGAGACAGATGTACATTTATGACAATAGCGGAGGAGAGTACTCAATATGATATAGAAGAAGATGATTTCGGAAGTCTGATGCTTGAATCAGGTGTTTGTGGCTACCTTTACAAGCCGCATTATAGCGAAGAGCAGCCGAGGCAGAAGACCTGCCTGCCGCGGACGAGGAGCCCGGACTGGCTCGAGTTAGGGCGGACTGGTGGCGCCAGTGATCTCACTATGCAACTCATAGACTGTAAGATGCAACTACGAACACAGAGATAGAGTCCGTCTGCGGCAAAGAATTTCAACAATGACAATTTCTCCTGGACGAAATCTCTGAATCAGACGAGGACACGGACGTTTGTGTTGTGAACTATCCTAGTTTCGCACCGCATATGTTCTGACTGAACATCCCGGTACCATGCAATAATTCACCTTTTCGAAAGAAATACAAACGAGGAGTAATGCATTAATGAGTTCGCCAACTAACTAGACATTTTGTGTGAAATAAATTTCAAGCTCTGGTGGTAGCTAGCCTTGTAGACGGAAGAGTGATTTCTCTTATAGACAAGTTTCCCGGGCACTTCCGGTTTACTTCCTGTTTCTGCCAAGAACTTCCGGCGCAGGCTGAGTAGTGGTGTAAAAATGGCTTTGGAATGGCAACATTCGACCGAAAATCTTATTAAAAATGGTGTTTTGACCATTCCGCATCCAAGTAAGGTAACATCATGGGCAGACAACATGTCGATATGGCCCAGCATCACAACATCCAAGATCTTTTCTTATTTTATTGATTCCATGGCGGTGGATGGGAATGCAATTAATAACCTGAAAAGCTCAGAGGCGTTTCAGTACCTCCATTCCGACAAAGTGGGCTGTGTACTTTTACACGATATGGGTAGTTTAATTTACCTAAAGGCCGATGTTCAACCAAGCCAGTCCGTTAACAATTCAGCGCATAACGCCTGGGTTTTGGTTACCAAGACGGAAGATGTGGAGACTGCAGGCTGTACCTGTATCGCCGGACCCGGATGTTCCTGTAGCCATGCAGCCGCCGTGCTGTGGAAGGTACGTTAGCCCATCTTATGCTTGTATTAAGATGTTTGTATGTATCCGTGTGTTAATCTATAACAGAACACGAAGAGTAATACAAATAAAAAGTAATCCCCTCTAGCCTGCCTGCCTAGCATTTTAAATGCTCGTTGATCGGCGCTGATAGGAAGAGAGACACTTTGCATACATTGCGAGTTACTTTTACTTTTAGAGTTACTTTTAAGACAACAGCAAGGTGTTTACAGTGAGCGCAGAATGCGGGGGTGTTTGACAGTGCTTTAACCCTTGTGTGTGTGTGTGTGTGTGTGTGTGGTTTATGAGGACACAAATGTGTATAATGACATGGGTATTACAACGTAAACATGGTTTATGAGGACATCTGTGTTCTCATAAACCAAACGGCTAAAAAACATACTAAATGGTGTTTTTTGAAATTCAAAAAAGGCCAAAAGTTTTCTGTGATTGGTAGGTTTAGAGGTAGGGTTAGTGTAGGGGGATAGATTATACAGTTTGTACATTAGAAAAACCATTACGCCTATGGAGAGTCCCCGCAAACCACATATCCAAGTGTGTGTGCATGAGTGTGCGTGAGTGTGTGTGTGTGTGTGTGTGTGTGTGTGTGTGTGTATGTGTGTGTGTGCGTATGCATGTGAGAGAGAGATTGTGTCTAAGTTTATTGTGCAAACGTGTAACCATATCGTATCATTTATCACTTTATTAAATGTTATTTATTTATTTAATATTTAATTATATTTTCTTTTATTCTTTTATTATTCTTTTCAGATTTTTCCAGATTTTTTTTATATAAGTCTAAATAAATTCAGGCATTAAGGGGTTAAACATTGATGTTGATGGCTGCAGGCCCAGCTCATTAATTGTTTTGAAAAGTAACAAAAACGCTCTACCTTCATCATACCCTTGTTATTTTGATTTACAAAATGTTTTCTCTAAAAGAAGTCAATTGTGCTGTGATGCTCAAACCATTATTTAAAAAGTGTGTGATTTTGTTTCTATCTGTCTGCAGGTAGAAAATGCTGTGAGGCAAGGGAAGACAGGGCTTGCCTGCACTGATGTGCAGAATTGCTGGAATGCCGGGACAAAAAGCAATACTGGGCAGCAAAAAATCAGAGATGTGTCTTTCCGAAGACACAGCAGAAATAATCTATACCAACCAGCATCACAGGCATCCTCCTCCAGCATAGTCTCTACACCTAGTCGCAAGGTAAAAGTCCATGAGACACTGGAAGAATGGCAAAATTACTGTCTCTCCACACCAATAGCAGCACTTTTTACTGCACCTGGCAGTGGACTAATGCAGCTCACTTTTAACACCAGCCTCCCTGCTCAGTCTGCCGAGACATCAAAAGCTCCACTGCCCCTACATCATGGTGATCACAACACACAACTTGAATGTGAGAAATGTAGGGCATTCTACACCACATACATTGACATGACCACAACCCAATTTATGTACATTGAGCAGCACACAAAAGAACAGAGCAGGGAACAACTGTGGCATGACATGCGACGGGTACGGATAACAGCAAGCACAGCCAAGAATGTGCCAGTTCGGGCTACCACAGCACCAGACAAATTCTTGTCTGAACACCTCCATCCTACCTTTCACGGTAACGCGGCAACCCGGCAAGGAGCAGAGGGTGAAGAGCACGCCAGGCAATACCTGCAAGACCAAGGTCATGACATCGATGTGAAAGGTTTGGTGGTTTGCCCGAGTGAGCCATGGCTTGCTTCGAGTCCGGATGGTGTCATGAACAGAGACACACTACTGGAGATCAAGTGCCCTGTCTTAGTCAAAAACCAGTCCCTTACTGAAGCACTTGCTGCTAAAAGCAGTGAGATCAAACGCATGCCCACAGGGGACTTCCATCTGTCCTTCAATGGGCCAAAGGGATATTACATGCAGGTGCAACTGGGCATGCACTGCACAGGGCTACGGCAAGCCTTGTTGGTGATTTGGAGTAACACTGAATGTCTGCAGCTCAGCGTGCTCTACGACCAAACCTTTGTTGAGGGACATATCTCAAGGCTACACTCCTTCTATTTCACCCACATGTTGCCAAAAGTTGTCGATGACTTAGATGATGGAAGGCTGGAGTTGTGTTCCAGATACATGGATGTTGTAAAATCAGCATGACCTGCTTATGTGTACTGGGGTTATTAGTTCCGGGAAAGGGTTTTCCTCTGTGGGCTTTTTATCAATGAAGTGATAAGAACAAACAAACAGTCTTTTGGGCGGATTCTTCAACTTCAAAGCCGCTAGCCACTTCCGAGATTCAACATCTGTTTTTGGTTTCTCATACAACGCATACGGGGGAGCACATCCACATTGGCGCCTTGTAGATGGTTGATGGTCGAAACATTCTCCTTCCGACCAAACATTCAGCAATCGCCACGAGTTGTTGCAACCGCGAACAGCACAATATGTCCCGGAGCCGTGTCGGCGTGTAACACCATCCATAGTTTACTTTTTCTGCACGCTAACCAAAGACGCTAACTCGCTAACCGGAAGTAATTGGCAGACACAACCTGAAGTCGTTGGCAGAGTGAAAGGCTAATGGCGGCCCGCCTATTTCACTCAGGAAACTTGACTATAGGCAGATATGCGGTGTTCTGGATTAGTGGGAGTGGCTTGCGGAGCTGTGCAATGTGGTGCATTGTGGGAGTTGTTGTCTTTCATACAAATGCGTCCTGAAGTTATTTTTTGTCTTTCCTCGGTCACGAAGGCACCAAATTCAAAATTTATTTTACATTTTGACTACATATATGACCCACTTTTTCAATAAAAAACAATGTTCCTATGGGTGGAATGCCCCTTTAAGGTGCATCAGAAGGCCATAAAGTTATAGATCGATAATATAGCTGGTGAGCAGTTTGGTATTTCATATGTGATGGGCGGCTGATGTTGTGTGATCGCTCCTGAGGTTGTTGGATTTCTGTGGTGAATATTCGCGCGTGCGTCATTGCAGACTGTAAGTGATTATCTTACATTTATTTTGTCTAATAGTCATTGTTTGATATTCTGTTTAATGCATCAACAAGATATTTCTTCAGTTATAAAAGAACAGCTGCTATATTATGCATGTATCACAAGTTGTGATGTCTCTCATGTTCAATCACGTGAAGTGATAATGACGCAGCATTTTTATTGTAAGAGTTGTAACAGAAACTAATTGAGTTTGTTTGTTTTATTATAGAACCACACACACACACGTTTATCTACATTTGTCCAGCTGACCATATCACACAAACCCATCACACAAACACACACTGAACATCACAGCACACGAAGCTACAGGCCCTTTTGAACATCATCATATCAGGACCAGACGGCATCGCGTCTGAGGACCGACGTTTCTGCACCCTTCTTCCATTAAGTGGACTTCCTCTGGAATACTTGGGACTTCTTAAAACTGAGTACACTTACTTATTACCACCACTTTGTTGCCCTCTCTTAATATAATTGTATTTTTTGACTATAACCACATTGTTTTTATTGTTTGTTTATTTTACGTAGGCCTACGCTGTTTATTGTGATATTTACATTTTGTTGACATTGTGAGAAAATGTATCAATACAGTGAGTGAATTTGATCTTTGACTCTGGTTTCTTTACTCCTCACCTAGTTACTGGACATTAATTGTGTATTAATACTCTAAGGTGATTTAGAACCGTAATAGCAATCAGTGCATTCTACAGCCTTCAATACAGGGACCGTCTCACAGAGGCTAACTGCCGTAATGTACAGTGGGGATTTTCAGATGCAGACACTGAGGAGGAAAGAATGGAGGGGATGCATTTTAAATTCGAGGACTGGCACACCATTCGAGTTCTCTTTGAAGTGAGAGACCATGTGAAAAACAACAAAAATTTGCATTATTTGGTTATGTACAATACTTAAAAAAAAAAAAAAAAGCATGGATTTTCAACTAGTACACTTGTATATATGTTTGGATGTGTTTTTATTATTTACATTGTATTTATTATTACATTGTAGATCCATCACAAGATTTTCTTCAAGGAGTCTGCCAAGGACCCTGGCACACTTTTTGCGAACATGACCAAGTTGAGGTATGACTATAGACTTTTTAATTGTTATAGTATTCACCGACATATACATTATAACATTGTCTTTGTGACAGAGGTTGTGAACGCTGTTCGGCACCTCAAGCACTTTGACTGCAAAGCCATTGAACTGTGTATTGTGTTTGTTGAGTTAACGGTCTATAATGCTTCCCACAGTTTCTGATGACTCTAAATCCACTGCGAACATGTCTGTATAAAGTTCTTTATTGTGGGATGGGAAATCATGAACTCAGCTGTGCTATTCCCGGGGAGGTGGTTTATGCCATTGTTATGGTGGTATGATTTCATCTATGAACTGTATGAATGTGGAATGTGATGTTTGATTGTTTACTCACATTATAACGTACTATAACATAATAGAGTGAGTGAATGAGTGTACGTGTCACTGCGCTTCCTAGGGATGTGAAGCGTCTTCAGAGAGACTAACTGTTGTGCGCGCAGCGCTACTAATTGATTGTTTCAGTGAGTGAGTGAATGAGTTACTGCACTTACATGGGATGTGAAGCAGCTCCAGAGAGACTGGTTGCTTTGTGACACAAGACAATGATGTGTGTGGCCTACACTATATTGAAACAGTTTCTCACCCCAGGTGCAGCAATGCCAAGAGTGCTGCGTTTAATGATTACCGGGACTTCATGATCAAGGACACGACTGCTCTATTCCTTCCCAGCAGATTGAGCATCTTGGTTTTCATCATGTCACAGGTAAACCATCAATTAACACCAACACATGTTGGTGTCACAAGAAATGAAACTGATGATTATATAATGTAAAATTTTCCCTGTGGTGTATAACAAACTGTTGTTACGATTCTTCTCAAAGATCGCAACAAAGTAAGGGAGACGCCACACAACCGCTTCGTAAACAATAAGATTTATTTAAATAAAGTAATAAACATGAAATGTCAAGAGATCAGTATAAATGTTAATCAGCGTGTCAGCATGTAACTGTAAGTAGCAAGCTCAATATCAGTTCAACCAAACATAACGAGAAGTCCAAATCAAAATATTGTCATCAGGGAAAAGTATCACATCAGATCTCCGAAGCGGTTGTGCTCTCCCATAGCCCACACATCCCGTCAGCTCTCCGGAAGCCTCCAGAGCCGCAACAACACCAGTGAGCCATCGTCTCTGTTTCAACTCTCTGTTTGACCCAGTGTCTTTTAAAGTACCATGATCTGGTTCAGGTGTAAAGCCACGCCCCCCAGCAATCAGCCTGTAACTCGGGGACAAACACACACTGCACAACCACTCATTGAACCGTCACACCCCCCCCTTTAAAAGATCCGATATCTTATAAGGATCCTCAAAACCTCTCAAAAAGAATCTCAAAAAACAAATAAAAATAAATGAACGAATCATACTTTCCTTTCAAAAGCATTCTTTTTTAATGAGATCCGATTCCCGTATTACAAGCGTTTTCCACAGTCACCTCCATTCTCCTAGACTACTCAATTTATCCCCAGCAATCTGGATCCTGAAAGCATATTAATGTGGCAGTTTGCTCTCTTAAGCGCAATACAATACCAATTATGGCACAAAATAGACTACGCCACCCCGGGAAATGGGCCGGGGACCCGCTTGTACATCCAGTGCAAAGCACACAGATACGCGGTGACTGGGTCAGATAACAGACAAGGAAACGTTTCGAATTGTTTATTAAATACAAATAAGAAAAATATCAAAAGGCATAATACAAACACATATTAGAATAAATATGTCAACCATAGCACTTATCCATTTCAGAATTGGGGATTCAGTTTGCCTGCCCGGTGAACACTGCAACTATTAGTGCTCTCACCACACAGCACCTAATCACCCTCTGTGAACACTGCAAGCGATAAGCACACCACCACCACACCGGAGGACGTGGGCGTTGAGCTGGCACCCCAACTCTGGATAAAGAGAAGAGAGGGCAAATTGAGACATAAGCAACCATACACACACACACACACACACACACACACACACACACACACTTTCCACGTAATAGTCTTTTGGTTGAACCCTTATCACATGTGGACAGATGGAATCAGTTGTTTACAAAGAAAATAAAAGCAACCACTCACTGGCCAACGCTCATTAATAGCTTTCCAACACTGCGTCGCCTGATGATTACAGTATTTTAAAAGTATATCCTTCTCAGGTCGGATTTAGAAATACATGTAAGACATTCAAAAACAGACAATAACAATTTTACAAACGTAAATACTTTAAATGACAATGTTTCTGCTAAAAGAGCAAGTAGAAATGACAACCCAGTTATTCGCCGCTGTACTCCAGCCCAAAGATCAGCACTGAATTTGCTAGATTTGGAATGCGTCACTACGGCCGAAAATGCGCTATTGTTCCGGCCGTCTCAAGACGGATGAGAGATAAGAGAAAGTATTAGTCAGATGATCACAACAAATACGCTGTTCCAGTAATAGTCACTGAGAAATGGTCGAGGAGTTTCTGGCAAGGGGAGACACAATCCAATCGGTCGTCACTAAGCCCAGCTACTCCCACCAAGCCTGCTGTAATACCACCCCTGTATTACTAAAGAAATATATAACACACGATAATTGTAATTTACACAATAATTGTAATTTACACATTTATGATCTCATGAACTTAACATTGACATGAGTATGACTTACCGGTAAATAGTGAATCACACCGCTCAGTGCACTCAATAGGGTGCGAATTATAGGATCGATCACTAAAAAACAATATATCGCATCGTTTATAATTTGCGAATTTATGGTCTTGTGAACCTGATATTGAAGTGAGTATGACTTACCGGTAAATGGTGAATCACACCGCTCAGTACACTCAATAGGGTGCAAATTACAGGCTTGCCGTAACGGATACGTTATCAATGAGTTTACAGTCCTCCTCAGTCGCACTGTGAATTGAACGAGTCTTAAATTATCTTTTCTAACGCACGTTCAGAATTAAGCAGAATTCTTACCTCCCAAACGTAAACACTGCGTGCCAGGATGACGTCACTTCCAGAACGAGAATGACGCGCTCGCTTAGGCGCCATTCCCGTCCCTCTTTTATATCCGCCGCGCATACCCGGTCCGCCCCTAATCATTATCATGATGGAGCGCATCACCACATTAAGGCAACAAACAGAGAGCACAGAAAAATAGTAACAACTGTCCAAACACTTACAGTACACTATTCGATCTAATCAGGAACACGAGATAACGCATCTGCCACTACGTTATTAGTTCCCTTGATGTGTTTTACAGTTAAACTGTAAGGCTGCAAAAAGAGAATCCAACACATTAACCGTAAGACATGACTCAGCCAAACGCAGCAGAAGCGCACGAAGATTTCGACGAAGTTGAAACTAGGAAAATCAAACAACAACTATCAATTCTGACCTTTTTAACTCAGACAAATGTGAAAACAAAGCATCTAGATTCTGAAGGGTCTCTGAATTCTTTAACCGTGGAAGCAAAACACAGTCGCCAGGTACAATCACATCCTCCCCTCCTTCTACAGAAAAAGGTTGAAAATTATCCAGAAGGACAGCAGCAACAGTAACAGCTGGCTTAACCAGTGGAATGTCAGAATTACGAGAAAGATAAGGCTTAAGTAAATTTACGTGAAAACACTGTTTAGCCTTTCGCCGATTTGGAGTTGCAATTTGATCATTTTGGTCAGTCATCTTTCGAAGAACAGTATACGGACCAGTAAACCGTGCGCAAAAAGGAGAGCCAGATGAAGGTAATAAAACCAACACCTGATCACCCGGTATAAAAACACGGCATTCTGTATGTTTGTCGAAGTGTTTCTTCATCCTATCTTGTGCTCCGACAAGATTTTTCTGAGCACTCATTCCAGCTAAAAATAAACGTCTATGGAAACCATCTACATATTCCAACAAATTTTGAGGAGGATCCTTTTCTCCCAATCCCTCCCTCAAAACAGAAAGAGGACCACGTACACTGTGACCAAACACAAGATCATTCGGGCTAAAACCCAAACTCTCTTGTTGTACCTCTCTAGCTGCAAGTAACAACCAGGGTAAAGCCTCCTCCCAGTCACGGTTCAACTCCACACAGTAGAGGGGAGATGGCCAAGTGCGGTCCGAGTTATTATGCTTCAAACTGTCATTACAGTTACAACTGTTAACAACTGTTAACTCGCACATTGGTCTTGGTACCATCATGATCACTGATTCAATATTGAAGCTGCCAAATAAATGTCTGCATGTGTTGGGTTTGAATACTCTCTCTATTACTTAGTCCGTGATTTGTTTGTCCTGTTACAGATCGTCCTGAGTCCCTCATACCGGAACACATTAAAGAGGACTCTCCAGAAGCAAGGAGGACATGGTTCAACAGATTAACTGCCTCAATCGTAGACAAATATGTTCTTCTTCCTGACATCACAGAGGCTACAGAGGCTGCAAGTAAACCATCAGCCACACCAATTCAAAAGAATAAGCTCCCTTGTCATATGGAGGGTTGTTCAAGAATATTCACTTACTTCAAAAGCAGACAAACCCACGAAATAAAGACACACAACCTGGTTGTGCCCACAGACTCCAAACCAATCATCCGCACTCACTGTGACCACAAGTATGAACACACCGTTGCCAGACTGGGTTTCAGTTTTATTCTTTTGGACATTTTGCAGTAAAGGAAGGAGATGGTGAAAGGCTGATGCGTCTCTACACAGTTGCCCTGTTGTTCTACAAAGCTTACGGACACACTAGTTACGCATACAGTACTTTTCTGCTTACTGTACAAATGAATGCCACGTTGTCTCCACAAGCTGCTCACAGTCTCAAGTGGAACAGATTCTGGAGCATTTACATCTTGAGCACTTAAATGGATTCCTGAAATCTTTCCTGAAGGGCCTGGGGCCTAACCTGAATGAGACTTCAGTGGCCAGAATAAGCAGGACTATAGGAGTCGTGAAAGAAATGATGGCAGTCACTGATATGGAGCTGGGCATATCTGGGCAAACTGGTGCTCACCATGTGGACATGACCAAAGACATCCTCACCTTGGTGGACACTCTGCAAGAGGCAGAGCTTTTTAAACAACAACCAGGTCGAGTGTATGCTGCCTTTCCTGGCTTCCGAAAAAACCTATTGGCAAAGCTGGATCATAAAGCACTGTGGAACTGGATGATGCTCAAACTCAATGAATGGCGCATTTTACCTTTGTAAACTTTGAGAACATGCCCATATTGTGTTAATTGTGCTGTATGTCTACTTAAACATTTTTTTTTTTTTTTTTTTTTTTTGTAAAATATTTTCACATTTTCTCTTGCTCATTGGTGTTATTAAAAATACATGTTTTCAAGCCTTGTTATAACTTTGGTTATTCAGGAATTTTGACACAGGGGACACATTACTGCATACATGAAGTTTAAATAGAAATATTTATTCAGAATCAAACATATTTACAACTGTGTAGTTATTTACAGGGGCTCAGTAATTAATCTGATATTGGAAGCACAGATAAGCCTGACTCAATGCTTGCTTAATGATTTTTCATCATCCTCATCCTCTACATCAAAGTACCCCTTGAAGTCAATATCAGGCTGCAAATATGGTTCTTCAGGCATGTCTGGGAACTTGCATAAATCAAAGTCTTCAAATACTTTGTGAACAATTTGTAGGATTTCCAGGCCATGGTTTATGTCGAATACAGGTAGATTATACATGACATAGGTGATGTCAAATATTTCACAAACACTTTCAACAACTGACTCAATTAGTACATTGCTGAAACCGGTGCAGAATGAGGCATTTGTGTACAGGTGTTCATCTGGTGGAATTAGACTGTCCCTATACTTCTCTAAAAGCTCTCTGACCAATCCCTGCTCATCTAAGGTGACTTGTCTGCATTACATCACCTGTCAAATGCAGACAAGTCACATTAGATGACCAATCCCTGCTCATCTAATGTGACTTGTCTGCATTTGACAGGTGATGGAATCTGTTTTGACATCTCGTAATCGGGTGTTTCTACAGAGCAACTGTCAGAGCTGCATTTGCATATTGAATGGCAATAGGTGCAGCAAGAATGTCCAGGCTCAACACTACACGTATCTTTCTCAAAATGTGAGTATAGGGCCTTCCTAAAACAGCCATTTAGGCTTTTTTGAAGAACGCCCTTTACTGCCTTGTCTGTGTTGGCAAGCTGTTTGTTTGCATAGAGAACAGCATGAGCGGGAGAGCCATCTCTGCCTGCTCTTCCAACCTGCTGGAGAGTGGCCTCTCGGTCCTCTGGTAACCCATACATGACCACATGGGAGACCTTGGGGAAATTTAGGCTGACTCCAAGTGCTGTAGTTGCTACAGTCACTCTGCAGCTGCCTTCTCCATTAAATGAAGAAAGTACCCTGCTCTTGTTCAAAGGTAGAGTCTGGCTGTGGAACATTCCAATCAATAGGTTTTTACCTATTTTCTCTTCACCGACCCAGGCGTTCTCCCCAAGTTCAGCCTTGAGGTGGCAGAATACTCGTGTAACAGTATTTATTGTCCGGCAGTATATGATGATCGGTAACATCTCCAGTCCTTTCTCTTTTAAGTCCTTTACCAGCCAGTCGAAACAGTCCAGAGAATCTGTTGTAAGTCGTCTTACCCCAAGTCTAATGTTGGTTCGATTGGGGCTAACAGTGATGTTGTTTGCATTTTGGAAGTGTAGCTGTCTCCTGACAATGTTTCTTGAGTGCAAATCCGCAGATGCAGTCAATGCCAGTACCGGAGTTCCTAAAAAAAGGTTTAAATAAAACAACTCAGAAACCTTGAAGTCATTCACATAATATTTATCCCACTGCATAGTTTTTTTTACACTGAAGACTGAAATACTTTGCAAGAAACAATGTCAAAGCGACAACAAGGCATTAACTGATAAATCTGCGATGTGTAATGTTATAATGTCAGTGTTTACACAGAGGCTAATACTCTTGTTCAGACAGTGAGTTACTTAACACTGGTAAATCAATGGTGTGAGAGTGGTGTGATATTACACTAGCAAAACCACGATTAGAAAGATGGCTTCTCGTCGAAAGGGTAATGTGAGTCAATAAAGTTCAGTGCCCAAGTAACAGAAATGCCATAGGTAGTGTCGAGCCAGGTAAAGCTTACAGTAATTTCTGAAGTGTTATTGTTAACCTACCTGGTTTTACGATTGCTCTAAGTTCCCCCAACCTTGCAAAGCTTTCCCTTAAGGCCTTCTGTCCTTTCGCAGCCTTCCCCCTGTTAGAGAAAAGAAAAACACAAAGTGTTAAGTACAGTTTAACATAGATGTTGAAATTGTCATTTGCATTGGAAATTGTTTGCGCTTGTACTTCACACGTGTATTTACAACTTAATGACTCAAGTGTCAACAACTTTTATCGGGTACGTGTGCACACAGCTGAAAGTTATGCTACCAAAGCGGTAGCTGTATCTTGATATTGAAAAGCAACACAACTTAGTGGCACTGTGACAACCACAGTATGAAAGCTACTGGCATAATGACAATATGATATTAATAAATACCTCTTACCATTTATAAGTTAAATGAGCTTCGTCGACGACGATGCCTAGCAGGTTGGTCCTATACAACTCCGTGGCTAACATGTCTTCCTACTTTGCACTCATCCAGGCCTCGGGTCTGCCGAACAGAAGTTGGTATCGACAATTCTTTATTGCCTTGTCTTTCTCTGGACCCAGCTGAGCTTCAGAGATTCCAAGGTTGGGCGCCTCCTGTACCTAGTGCTCCATTAGGGCGATTAATGGCGAGACAACCATAACGACTGGGGTCTCGCTAAGCCCCATTGCCTTAGCCACTAACGGGGCTAGTTGATATATGAGACTTTTGCCAAAGCCTGTTGGTAGCAGGGCAAAAACATCCTTCTTGGTTATGAAATGGTTTAACGCCAAAAGTTGCTCTTTTTTCAAAATAAACTTGCGTTCTAAACTACTTGGAACACTATCTAAGGCTGCACCGAAAGGTAACTTTGCGTCTGCTGCCATGTTAGATCCATAGATATAAACAAACTGCTTCGGTGTGTCACATAGATGTCGTCATCGTCTTGCTGCTCCCTCCCCATTCTGTGATTGGTCCCCTAGCTGAGGCGAAAATCTGGTCCATGGAATCCAGGCTGCCTAGCAGCGTGAATAAAATCGCGGTGCGCACAAGGCAGCATGGGGAAACCCAGGCTAGGACTGCACTACATCCTCCAACATCTGGACAACACCATCATCCCGGATACCCTCCTGAATAAACTAACCCAGCTCTCTGTGCCCAGTGGATCATCAGCTTCCTGACAGACCGGCAGCAGCTAGTGAGGCTGGGAAAACTCACATCTCGGACCCTCACCATCAGCATTGGCGCCCCCCAGGAGTACATTCTCTCCCCACTGCTCTTCTCCCTCTACACAAATGACTGCACCTCCAAAGACCCCTCCGTCAAGCTCCTGAAGTTTGCAGACGACACCACAGTCATTGGCCTCATCCAGGACGGTGACGAGTCTGCTTAGAGACAAGAGGTTGAACAGCTGGGTGCTAACAACCTGGAGCTGAACATGCTCAAAACTGTGGAGATGATAGTGGACTTTAGGAGAAACAACCCCTGCACTCCCCCCTCTCACCAATATGGACAGCACTGTGACAGCAGTGGAGTCATTCAGGTTCCTGGGCACTACCATCAATCACAATCACATTGTTGCGATGGAAGCGAATCAATCAAAACTAACTTTAGCTGGAAAATAACTTTATTAAAGAACCGCTATAAAGCCAAAACAATCTCTGTTACCTCAAATTATACGTTTGTCTCTGTAAAGCTGCTTTGAAAAAATCTACATTGTTAAAAGCGCTATATAAATGAAGATGACTTGACTTGACTCCATTGTCAAAAAGGCCCAACAGAGGTTGTACTTCCTTCGTCACCTGAAAAAGTTCAACCTACCACAAGCCCAGATGACTCAGTTTTACTCAGCTTTACTTGACTTTACTTGAGTCGGTTTTGTGCACTTCTATAACTGTCTGGTTTGGGTTAGCCAGCAAATCAGATATAAGAGGACTGCAACAGACTTTTAGGACAGGTGAATGGATCATTGGTGTGCACCTGCCCAACCTTCAGGACTTGTACAATGCTAGAGTGAAGAAACAGGCAGGTAACATCATCACAGACCCCTCCCACCCCGGCCAAAACCTGTTTTTTCCCCCCAAGCCATCTCCAGCTTAAACAGCTAACACAGCAATTAACACCTGTTGTATAATTCATTCTCAGCACTTGAGAGAAGCAACAATTAGAGCTTTTTTGTAAATACATTTACAAATTTTATTTATAGAGCTGTACACACAGTACACAATGCACAAATCTTTACATAAGTCTTCTGTTTCGTATACCACAATATTATTATTGTTTATTCTATTTATGGTTTTTCCTTAGCCTCATTTAAATGCCTGTTCTCATATCATATATGTATGTATGTATGTATGTATGTATGTATGTATGTATGTATGTACCAAGAGCTCCTGTAAAAAACACAAAAAATTCCTTGTGTGTTTGCGCACACTTGGCGAATAAAGCTCATTCTGATTCTGATTCTTAATAGAATCTTGTGAATTCTATCATCTTGTGTAAAATAAAGTGATTTGCAATTGGATTCACATTGCACCAGAGTGTTGAGTGTAGCTATAGGCCAATTAGCCTTCTATCCACAGATTCAAAGCTGATGGCAAAAGTCTTGGCCTTAAGGTTGGATTGGTGTGTAGGAGACTTGAACAATTATGATCAGTCAGGTTTTCTAAGGGGGAGATTTGCTGTGGACAATATGCGTAAGCTTCTTCATATTATTCAACAAGCAGACTTGAGTGGAATTTTTTGTGGTCTGTCCTGGAGCATTTTGGGTTTGGCTTTTTTTTCTTGCAAGCTGATAAATGTTTGAATGTTCAGCCAGAGTACTTACTGGTCCTCATATTTCTCTTTTCTTTCTTGGCAGGGGAACTCATCAAGAATGACTCTGTCACCCTTGCTTTTTAATTTATCATTAGAGCCTCTGGCCTAAGCGATTAGACAATGCAATTAGACAAATATCACAGATTTGGTTAAATACAAGCATCAGCCTTGTGCAAACTGCAAAGTGGCCCACATTTGGTTTTGATCATTAAAAATGGGTAATATTCATCAATTTGGATATGGAGTCGCGTTGAGATCCTCATACCTATTAGATTGAACCATGTAGGATCTTAAAAATTAACATACCAAAAGAAAAGTTAGCTAAGAACCAGAATGTAAAATCATATTGAGATATCTTTAAGACTTCTTGAGGTGTCAGTCACACAGCAAGAGTTTATCAGTGACTGCAGTGGTGTCAATTCACCAAAAGCCAAGGTATGGCGAACTCTGATGATGTCATCAAATCCTACTGCCTCATCCCACAGATTTTCTTTCATTCCTGATAATCCTGACCCTATTCATGCTGCTGCAGCAGCCATGATCTTTCCTCAATTATCACAACAAGCACATTTACACATACCGCCATTTGACAAATTGAAATGCATAAATGATAGGGGAGAGAAAAACAACCAAAATGCTGTTGACAACCTTGTGTGTGTGGTGCATCCAAATATAAATCACAAATTGCTTTGATCATAACCCAGCAAATTAGACAGTTATATACCTGTTATAAGAATCAAGGAATTTTTCAAGGACTTTCACATATTATTTTCAAAGATGGTCCAAAAGTTTCATAATATTGGAAAACTAACACTTATTTTAAAATTTAAAAAGACATTAAATTACCATTATAACCAGTTCAGTAGATGGTCACAAGGATAACTTATAGGCTCATATTAGCCATTAACCACACCCCACCCCACACCACACCACACCCACAAGACACCGTTTGAGCTGAAAACAGAAAACTTTCAATGCGTTCTGGTAGTTCATTTGCACGACAACAGTGTTTGGTGCCTCGAGAATGCAAACTTTGAAATAGGTTCCAAGGTGGAAGTTTTGCATTTTTAAAAAAAAACGTTATCATCTCCGTGTAAACTTCAGAAACGTAGGGGGGTTGAACCTTCCTAATCTTAGATATAGTTAGGGAAAGGTAGGAATTTTTTTTGCCAATCTGCAAAAAAAATTCTTACCAATAGCTTTTTTTACCATGTGTTCCTATAGGTGTCTAGTAACACCTCCCAATTTATCCACGGCCAAATCCTCGGGGAAACGCCTGGAGAGGCAATCAAAGTTGGGGTGCCCAGACGGCCTGGGTAAAAATAATGAATTTTTTTATTTTTTTTTAATATTACCTTTTGAGATGTCTAACTAGGGGTTTTTAGGGGTGCCGAATCTATCCCAGCCATTAGTTTTGAGTAAAATGACTTTACAAAAAAAAAAAAAAAAATGACCACATAAAATGGTTTTATTGAACAATTACAATACAAAACTTACTAAATCGGTTTAAGGCGAGACACTACAGGTGAATAGAGTCAAATTTTTAACTAGCAGATATCACCATGAAACTTTCCCAGTTGATTACCTATATTACGATGAGAAAAAAATGTATTACAAGTTTTCTGTAATTTAATGTTTAAATATGCAAATTAGGCAATATCTAATTAAATATGCGCTAATTTGCATAAATTTTAAAAAACGAAATCTGAGTATTGGGTAAAGCCAGGTTAAAAATTATTTTTTCATTGTGTTCACATATTAGATGGGAAAAAAATTACTGAGGGATTTATGGATATCTACTTTTGTTATCCTGTAAATCCCAAAAAAACTGTCAATAGCCTTAAAAAAATGATTTTCGCCATGTTTTTTGGAATAAAATGTTATATAAATCAGGCTAGGAATAATATATTTACAAATCACTCTGTACATGTCTTCATAATATAACTAGGTACAAGACTGGGAAGTTTGGTGTATATAGGTGCTACTGAAGTGGAGATTTCGGACTTGGAGTATGAGAGAAAAGTCATTTTGAGAAAACGGGCTTTAAAGATTTATCATCAGCCAATGAGATTGCGCATTCAGCCCTTTTACTTTCACGATTGGTTGCTGATAAAAAGGAAATGACCATATTTGGATCCGACAGCATTGTACAGGAGAGAGAGAGAGCTTCCTAACGGTGTGTGAGATGACAGGGTGACGGCAGAGATCGCGGAGCAGCGTGTTGATTAAGAACGCCAACTTTTGTTGAATTTATGAGAAATCTACAGACGCAAACAGACAAAGTGTAGAAAAATAAAGACCTAAATGTGTATTTCTGACTTTTTTTCACCACAAGTCTGAAAGAAGACATGTTATTGAAGACAAATATCCAAAAATCTCAAAATTGAGTAAAAAAAAACACGATGTTTTTGCCTGCCGTGTCTCGCCTTAAAATTTAACAAACCTCATCCAACTCCCCTGCATCTTCCTCACTCCTGTTATCATCTGGCTGGTTGATGTTCTGGCAAGAGTTACCATGACAGTTCCCACAAACAGAAATACGCTTGACGCCTTGCTTTTTACAGCAGCACCTGAGAGTGTCACAGTCCCCTGCACAGTTGAAGCTAACAAACTTCAGAAGGTAGTGCAGTGCAATGGGATCTGTTGTAGGGACTGGTGCTTAACCTTGTTCTCCTTGTTTCCATCCATACTCAAGGACATCCAGTGATGGACTTTGTAGCAGTAGCCGATCTCTGGTCTGGAGATATGCCCGCAGAGAGTGCTGTGCTGCAGCTCCTGATGCTCCCGGCTGCGACCCGCTTGCTGATGATATCAAATCTTAAGTCTTTCAAATCTTCAGGTGGATTTCCACAGAATGAGCTTGAACAGTTCGCAGCCAGCTTTGATGATGTCACTTTTCTTGGCTCTGATGTCATTGAACACATCCATGGCCCCCTCTGCTTTGTCAGTCTTGCAGAGCTTGGTGAGCAAAGTTGGTTTGCTAAACCCAGAAATTGCTGATATGGTATCGCAACCAGAGAAGCTGTGTAGGAAGATCAGGTATTTACGGTATCTCTCCGGGAGGGCCTTTCAGATCTTTCTGACATCGTAAGATGTGTCTTTAAGGTAGTTTGTGACGTCAGAAACACCAGTGATTTCAAATCGCATTTTTGAAACTGTCTTTAGTTCACTGCAGATCTTTTTTGACCTCACTCAGACCGTCACCACGGTCTTCCCTTGAATGACACCATTCTTCCACCTATCCTCGAGAGGCAGAGGCGGACAAAGTACACAACTTCCTTACTTGAGTGAAAGTACAGATACTACTGGTCAAATATTACTCCGTTACAAGTAAAAGTTCTAAAGACCGATTTTTACTGTAGGGAACTGTGACACTCTCAGGTGCTGCTGTAAAAAGCAAGGTGTCAAGCGTATTTCTGTTTGTGGGAACTGTCATGGTAACTCTTGCCAGAACATCAACCAGCCAGATGATAACAGGCGTGAGTGAGATGTAGGGGAGTTGGATGAGGTTTGTTAAATTTTAAGGCGAGACACGGCAGGCAAAAACATCGTGTTTTTTTACTGGTCAATTTTGAGATTTTTGGATATTTGTCTTCAATAACAAGTCTTCTTTCAGACTTGTGGTGAAAAAAAGTCTGAAATACACATTTAGGTCTTTATTTTTCTACACTTTGTCTGTTTGCGTCTGTAGATTTCTCATAAATTCAACAAAAGTTGGCGTCCTTAAAGGTATAGCGGAGGATTTTCCCGAATTTTAGAAAAGAACCGCCCTCTCCACTTTTTGAAAAAATGTACATGCGCAACACTCTACCTGCTCCCGAGAGGGAACGCCTATTAAACGTGTGCACGAGAGAGCATCCACGAGCTAATCATAGCTTACATTAACTTTTACTAGCAGTGATTTTAAATGGATTTCTCCAAATAGCATGCCAAACTTTACCTGTCAAGTAGAAACTTCACGACTGAGGCATCAGTGGGAAGCCCAACCTGTGTTTTGAGCGCACGCCATCGTGTGAATCGTGTGCACGAGCACGTACGACGGCCTTACGTAAACATATCACCAGAATGATTGACACTTAGAAGGACCAATAGTCTTGATGATCCACCCGGAAAAAGAAAATCCTCCGCTATACCTTTAATCAACACGCTGCTCCGCGATCTCTGCCGTCACCCTGTCATCACACACACCGTTAGGAAGCTCTCTCTCTCCTGTACAATGCTGTCGGATCCAAATATGGTCATTTCCTTTTTATCAGCAACCAATCGTGAAAGTAAAAGGGCTGAATGCACAATCTCATTGGCTGATGATAAATCTTTAAAGCCCGTTTTCTCAAAATGACTTTTTTCTCATACTCCAAGTCCGAAATCTCCAATTCAGTAGCACCTATATACACCAAACATCCCAGTCTTGTACTTAGTTATATTATGAAGACATATACAGAGGGATTTGTAAATATATTATTCCTAGCCTGATTTATATAACATTTTATTCCAAAAAACATGGCGAAAATCATTTTTTTAAGGCTATTGACAGTTTTTTTGGGATTTACAGGATAACAAAAGTAGATATCCATAAATCCCTCAGTAATTTTTTTCCCATCTAATATGTGAACACAATGAAAAAATAATTTTTAACCTGGCTTTATCCAATACTCAGATTTCGTTTTTTAAAATATATGCAAATTAGCGCATATTTAATTAGATATTGCCTAATTTGCATATTTAAACATTAAATTACAGAAAACTTGTAATACATTTTTTTCTCATCGTAATATAGGTAATCAACTGGGAAAGTTTCATGGTGATATCTGCTAGTTAAAAATTTGACTCTATTCACCTGTAGTGTCTCGCCTTAAACCGATTTAGTAAGTTTTGTATTGTAATTGTTCAATAAAACCATTTTATGTGGTCATTTTTTTTTTTTTTTTTGTAAAGTCATTTTTACTCAAAACTAATGGCTGGGATAGATTTGGCACCCCTAAAAACCCCTAGTTAGACATCTCAAAAGGTAATATTAAAAAAAAAAAAAAAAAATCATTATTTTTACCCAGGCCGTCTGGGCACCCCAACTTTGATTGCCTCTCCAGGCGTTTCCCCGAGGATTTGGCCGTGGATAAATTGGGAGGTGTTACTAGACACCTATAGGAACACATGGTAAAAAAAGCTATTGGTAAGAATTTTTTTTGCAGATTGGCAAAAAAAATTCCTACCTTTCCCTAACTAATACTATTATTGGGCTGCTCAGTTTAGGGCTATGGCTGCTTGGCTTGGCATCGATAAGGAGGCAGAATGGGTTAATATTGAACAGAATTCGCTTCCTGGAGTCTCTTTGACAGTTCTGCCATTCATGGACTTGCAAGCACAGAAAAGAGTGAAGAAAACAAATATATGGATACAGCATACTGTCAAAATTTGGTCCACAATACAAAAAAAAGTTTAGAGGAGTAATCACCTTATCACGTGCAATACCTATTAAAGGTAACCCAGATTTCCTCCCTGCTATATGGGTGTTACAAAGAGGCAGGAATGAAGCAGAGAGAGAATCCATATGCAAGCACTTAATTTAATGAAACAAAACAGGAAAACCAGGGCAAACAATGGAACATAGAACTCAGGACAGAAACATGGAAACAGCTACAATGTACGGTGGCCGAGAGGTGCAAAACAAATCACAATTACAAAAACAAAATAATTCAGAAAACAAAATAACAATTCAGAAAACACAACAACAATTTAGAAAACAAAATAACAATTCAGAAAACACAATAACAATTCAGAAAACACAATAAGAATTCAGAAAACACAACGGCATTTCAGAAAACACAACGACATTTCAGAAAACACAACGACAATTTAGAAAACAAAATAACAATTCAGAAAACACAATAACAATTCAGAAAACACAAAGACATTTCAGAAAACACAACGACATTTCAGAAAACACGACGACAATTCAGAAAAAACGGAAAAGGTAGGTATATTTTGAGAATGACGTACTTATCGCTGAATGGACGAGATACCTGTCAATCAAGCCAGAACCGAAATCAAGCGATACTGTCTGGAAGTACCGGTAGAAACAAATCGTACCCATCAACGTGCCAAAGATAGTTCGGTCCCATGGAGTGATAGGTGCGCCTAACGAATCTACGACGTGTCCTTGTTCTGTCCCTGGTGGGTCGAGTTCTTGCAGCAGCCGCATATGTCATCACGTTTAACACGCAACTTCTGCAGAGAAGTAGGCTACTAACCACGTTGTCCGGTAGCCGAACAACTGTCCTGGTCGACGCAGCTTTTAATGTAGTGGCAGGGGCGATTCTAGGATTTTCATTTTAGGGGGGCTCAGCCCCCAATGAGGGTATGATAAAAAAAAAAAAAAAAAGTTAGTTTATGGTCTAATGCACATTATTAACTATATTTTATAATCACTGAGGTACCAAATGCGAGGTATTTAGGGGGGTTCGGGGGCATGCTCCCCCGAGAAAATTTTGATTTCTCTGATCTACATATGTGCATTTTAAGATGTTTTGAAGGCCAAAAAAATTGGATGACAAAAGCTTTAAAACCATGTGCGGGCAGCTGATTATTTTCCACACTTCATCAGCATCACACTCTTCTTCTCTTTGTTTTTATCTTGCTCTGTCTTTTCCCCTCCTAAAGCTGAGCTTTGACTGATATAGGCTTTTCATTTTTGTCTGTCAGTGAAGAAAGTAAACATAGGGTCAACTGATAGGTTGATTTATGAATCATTTTCTCAGACAAAGCTACCAGGAAAGCTAGGTAACTAAGTTTATTAAATTCATTCACAATATGTACACATTCAATATTGATCTAGGCCTAATATATGGCCGTAGACAGGGCTTTATAATCAAAGAGGTCATACATTTGAAGTTGTTATGGGGTTAAACATTTTTATTTCTCTGATATGTGCATTTCAAGACGTTTGAAGGCCAAAAAAGGATAAGAAAATCTATTCTCTCCTCATCTCCATTACTCTTTTTGTCTTTTTCTCTCAGTCTCCTGATCTTGCCCTGTCTCTTCCCCTCCTAAAGCTGAACTTTTTTAATTTACTGAAGGCTACAAATTGTATTATATTAATTCTCAACATGTACACGTGCACTATTAATCTTGTGCCTATGAAAACGGCTTTGTTAATGTTTCTTGTCCCCTCACAATGACATAATTACACGTTATATAGGCCTATTTTCAGCTCAAAATGGCGAAATTAGACAAAAGTTTATTAGTTTTCTAATTATTTTTGTCATTCGTTTAACATTTAGCCTACGACCTAAAAAACTGTCAAATATAAAATGTTTAGTTTAGCTACTTACATCTTCTTAACTCGCACTTGACCGTAAACTGAAGCGTCAGTCGTGCTGCTAAAATTCCATGTAAAATTCGCGCTCAGCAGCTTCTTGTGAACATAAAGCCCGCCTACTTTGATTTGATTGGTCATCTCAAATATTCTGACATTGACGAGAAGTGAAAGACCAATGAGGCTCAGATGAACAAACACACACACACACGCGCGCGCCTCTGTTTCTGACCTGCGCTCTGCTTGGCGCTGCTGCCGACTGAAGATGAAGAACATTATTTAACCTTGTCAAAGACAAATATATATATATATATATATATATATATATATTTAGAATAACAACATTTCTTACTCCAAGTTTTAGGGGTGCTGAGCTCCTTTTTAGGGGTGCTGAAGCACCCCTAAAAAGGGGCTAGCCTCGCCCATGTGTAGTGGTATGTCGAAAAATGAAATAAAAGAGAGCATTGCAGTGAAGGCTTCTTTGTTGGTGTATTTACTCAGAATGAAGCATAAGAGAATATGCATAACAAAAGCTCAAAACATACAATCTCAACATGTATATCACTTTTTTACAGTAATGACCGTTGTACACATTCCATTACACTAGAAGGAAAAATATGATCAACAAGCTATTTAACACTCTCTCTCTCTGTGCAGTTCTCATGCTCTAGCTAGCCCCAAAATGACGTGTGACAGCTGGTAGTAACACTCTAATCTCATGCTTTTTACAAACTAAATATGACTGAAACAACATCATGTACTCTCATACACTCAAATAACATCGACATAATGACCAGTTATAATGAATAGCGGGCTATCGCGCTAATCGCGAAACACTCATGCTAACCATGTGCTCAGGCATACTAAACTCATGACACACTATTAGGCTAATATAGTAAATATTATGTGGTATGTCGCCAGCACGTCCACAATCACGGCACATGAATGTCCTTCTTCAAAGTAAAAGTTTAATGTGTTCTAGTTTCGCATAGCAAAACAAAGTTGATCACAAATGTCTTGATTGACAGGTATCTCGTCCAATCAGTGATAAGTACGTCATTCTCAAAATATACCTACCTTTTCCGTTTTTTCTGAATTGTCGTTGTGTTTTCTGAATTGTCGTTGTGTTTTCTGAAATGTCGTTGTGTTTTCTGAATTGTTATTTTGTTTTATAAATTGTCGTTGTGTTTTCTGAATTGTTATTTTGTTTTTGTAATTGTGATTTGTTTTGCACCTCTCGGCCACCGTAACAATGACCGACAAACAACAACTGAAGCACAGAGGTATATATACACAGGCAAACAAGTTAAACAAGATAACAAGGGGGTGTGGTTAATCAGAAACACCTGGGGAGACTAATAAACAAGAAAAACTACAAAGGACTACAAAACATGGCACAGGACAGGAAATAACAAAAGTCCACACAAGACAAGGGAAACACAGGACAGGAATCATGACAATGGGATAGTGCCTTTAGTAGATGGGAAGAGAATGGTTTAAAGATAATTAATAAAATTTTTGATGGAGAAACCATAAGATCTTTTTCTCAATTATGTGACAAGTTTACACTGAGATCGAATGATCTCTTTAGATATTTACAATTACGACACTATATCACAATTCATAAACATTGGGACATAATTAAAAGATCTCCAACAAATGTTGAAAAATATTTTATCAATATTATTGAACATGATCTACCTACTAAAAACCTACTATAGCACATATTTATGGGAAGTTAATGCAGGACCGATCTGATGACACATTTCATATCAAAAGAAACTGTGAACTAGAGTTAAATACTGTAATAGAGGATGAGATGTGGATAAATATATGTGCTGGCTGTCATAAGGGTATCAGCAGTCAAATGTGGAAGGAATTTGATTGGAAAATGAAAATGAGATTCTTTAGAGTTCCACTGGTGGTTGACAAATTTGACAGTACTTCGCCATTATCACAATGCTGGAGAGGTTGTGGGATGGAGGGGGACTATGAGCATAATATTCTGGGAATGTCCCAAAATACAAGTGTATTGGCAGGGGGTTAAAAGGGAAATCAATAAAGTTTTAGAAAGAGATATTCCAATGCACCCAGAATTTTTTTTTGCTTGATGGTTTCCCCTCAGATCAGTTCAGTAAATCCCACTTATTTGTATTGCATATATTGTTAATGGCAGCTAGGAAGATAATCACTGTGAACTGAATGAAGGTGCGTGAACCCACTGTGACAGAATGGACACATAGACTGAAACAGATATACATGTTTGAGAAGATGACAGCAGATTGAACAATAAATTGAATTGAATTGAATTGAATTAAGTTCAATAAAAACACAGTAAAAAAAAAAAAAAAAATGCAGTTCATGACCCCTTTAAAAGAATGCAAGTATCAGCTGTATTCAAAGTTACCCAAGAATAACCATCCCATCCAAGAATAAATGGTTAAACTGTAACTGTAAGATAACTTTGATACCTCTTGGGTGGGGTTTCCCATTTTAAAGGTCCCCTATTACGCAAAATTCACTTTTGCATGCTGTTTGGACATAAATGTGTGTTGGCAGTGTGTGTACACAACCAGCCAATAGTGATAAAAATCCACTCACTCCTTTTTTATTAATCCCCATAAATCATCAGCAGTGTCTCCCAACGACCTGTTTTCAGAATGCTGTTTTAGTGACGTCACTAAGCACAGGCCCCGCCCACGAGTGTTGACAGACACTGCCGTTTCAACATAGACCCGCCCTGATCGAGTTCACAGCTGCTGCACTGACGAGAATGTCTCCCAAGCATTGTAGGTGTTGTGTGGCTGGATGTATTAATCCACATAACTCTCACTATTTACTCCCGAAATCTGAGGCAGCCAAGACGAGGTGGAATTATTTTGTTTTTAAAGAAAATGCTCCCTCAACTCTACCGAAATTCGTTTATGTAGGCTACTTGCGCACTTCTTATAACTTACTGTGTTTACTCAGCTCTTACGGTGATTTTCTGAAGTAAAACTGACGCTTCATCTTTTGTGTGATGTACAATAAACTTTATTAAACTCATCAGTATATGTTTGATCATCATTCGGACCTGGTCCGAAACAGCAGACTTGTAGGCTATTAATAATGGATACATACAAGCAGATGACAAATACGTTATAACCGTGATTAAACTACTAAACTATACCTGTTCCATCTCTATACAGCACTCTGACTCTGTAGGCATTATTGTCCGACTCGAAATGAACACCGTTACTGAGAGTTTCTGATATTATCATCATTCAGTGAGATGAAATTGTCCTGAGAGACTGAGCGCGAGCTCATGAAGCTCCGCCCCCTGTGCCGTGCAGCAGCAGCTTATTTGCATTTAAAGGGCATACACTAAAACAGCGCGTTTTTCTGAGCCCCAAAAAATGACAATTTAAACATGCTGTAAAAAATGATCTGTTGGGTATTTTGTATGGTGGCCCAGTAGTGCACAACACAACGAAATGTAAAAAGCAAACATAAGTTCACAACACAACAAAATAAAGCCACAACACAACGGAAAATCTACAACACAACGGAAATAAGCCACAACACAACGGAAAATCTACAACACAACGGAAATAAGCCACAACACAACGGAAAATCCACAACACAACGAAATAAAGCCACAACACAACGGAAATGCTCCCGACCACTAGAGGGCTCTCGGAGCCCGGTAAAGTTAGTTTTCCTGTTCTATAGAGTCAGCAGTCTTAATATATCAATACCACGATTAGTTTTAACAGTGTATATCGACATAAAATATTACTTCAAAATAACCTACATGAATTATAGCTGCGTATTTGATTTATACTCGAGAATGCTTGGACGCGCTACCACAGCGCATGATCCATAAGGGAACGTCTGGCAATTCCACCAAGTGGTTAAAACGTATAATTTATTATAATATAATTTGATAAAAATAAAAACCATTTGGTGAAATAGGAAGGTATTGGCACAATTCCACCTATAATAAGTCAGTCTGGTCACTAGGAACCACAAGCTTTGTGACATGAAAAAAAAAAAACTTGATTTAGGTGTTTGCATAAAAAACAAATCTTAACTGTGCATACGAGCTATTGGCACAATTTCACCAGTTGTAAGTCAGTCTGGTTAATAGGAGCTACAACATTTGAAACATGATAAAAGAAAAAAAAAACTTTTACAGAAATTTCCTAAAAAAAAAAAATTGTTTACTGTAAATACATGTATTGGAAAAAAGTCACCTCTATTAAGTCAGTCTACTATCAAATACAATCAAGCTTTGGATTTTGAACATGTCTGTTTTTGAATGTTAAAAGTAATTTTAATTAATACAAATTATACGTTTTAACAACTTGGAGGAATTGGCAGACGTTCCCTCAGGGATCATGCGCTGTGGTAGCGCGTCAAAGCATTCTAGAGTATAAATATGCAGCTATAATGCACGTAAGTGATTTTGAATTAATAAATGTCGATATACAATGGTTAGCTACATACTGTTAAAACTAATCGTGGTGTTGATATATTTTTATAGACTGCTGACTCTCTAATGTACAATGGCAAGGAAAACTAACTTTATCGCGCTCCGAGAGCCCTCTATTGGTCGGGAGCATTTCCGTTGTGTTGTGGCTTTATTTCGTTGTGTTGTGACTTTATTTCGTTGTGTTGTGGCTCATTTCCGTTGTGTTGTGGCTCATTTCCGTTGTGTTGTGGCTTTATTTCGTTGTGTTGTAGATTTTCCGTTGTGTTGTGGCTTGTTTCCGTTGTGTTGTGAACTTATGTTTGCTTTTTAAATGTCGTTGTGTTGTGCACTACTGGGCCACCGTAATTTTGAGCTAAAACTTCACATACACACTCTGGGGACATCAGAGACTTATTTTACATCTTGTGAAAAGGGGCATAATATGGGACCTTTAAACTGTTACGGTAATCCAACAAAGACTGCTATAGTCAACAGATTTAACTAATAGACATACCAGTTTCTGCATAAAAAAATTAAAAAAATGATGCTGCCATCTTTAAGTAATTTTTACCCCGCTGTAATTTGGTTCCAAAATTGTCATTTTGTAGAAGGGTGTCAAAATGACAATTTTGGAACCATTTTGGAACATGCAAAGTGCATGTATGTTCATTACCAAATTTAATATACATGCACTGTTAGAGAAGGTTACTTTAAAAAGTAATTCATTACAATTTTGAGTTACTCCCTAAAAAGTAACAAACTGCATATCTTGGTTACTTTTTATGTAAAGTAATGTGTTACATTTCTTTTGTGTAACTTTTTCTCATCTGGGCTTGCTTGTTTGTTTTTAATAAAAAATAAATTAAAAAAAGTAATTTTTTTGGCAAATGTGAAGGCCCTTTCACACCAAAAGTTAAATGAATAAGCCTCGGGTTTAAGGAAATGCAAATTCACGCATGTACAGTAGAGGCCATAGCTCAAACAAACCTTTTAGCTGTGCTGCCATTTTGGATGGCATGAAGAATAGGATGCAAGAGAAGAAGGTTCAACAATCTAACTTCAGCACACCTTACTCCCCATTTCTCTCAATGGGACAGGAGAGGTGTCAGTGAGTCAATAAATGTGAAAACAAAGTAGGCCTAACTTACGCTATTTATTTGAAAAAGTAATTCAGATATTTTGTAGTAAATTTAAAAGTAATCCGTTACTTTGCTAGTTACTTGAAAAAGTCATCTAATTACGTTATTTGCAATACTTATATATACCCCTACACCGCATACAGGGATATATACACTGTTGAATTGCACTGTATGGGATTAGACTTGATCTTGACTTGATGTGTGATCAGAATTCATATTCATTGAATTATAAAACTATTTAACTACACATCTCTGAAAGCAAGCAGTATACAGTAGAATATATGTATTAACAAAAGATGTGTTATATAAAATAAACATATGCAAACAAAAGGCAAATATATATATATATATAAAAAAGTAGGCCTCTAGAAAGCATTTGATAAATGTGGCCGAATGGTGCCAGAAGCCTTTTGGTGTCCAAAGTACATTAGTGACACACCCCTAATGCAAAAACAACACCTGACATCCAGAATTAGAGACTTTTCTTATCTTTACTGCCCTTGTAAATCAAAGTCCTTGAGCTAGCTGTATTCAGCCACATATCAGATTCAGACAACATCTACAAAAACAACCTCATAGGTGAAAATCTGTCTCCTTCAAAACGGCACACTCCACAGGAACTGCCGTCACTGCAATAACAGGCTCAGAGAGTAGGCTATGGGTGGTCTGGGGATCACTTATAATGTTGAGATTCGTAACGCTTTACAAAAATACTGTTACCGTTTGCACATGTAACATTATTAGTAGCCTATTACCTTACATATCTTTATCACACATTTGTTCATCTTGGTTAATTTTAATCTATGAATATACATACACTTGTCCACTGTTAGATCATGTTAGTTCATAATGATTGTGTTACCAATACAATTAATTAAATTGCAATCACCAGTGTATCCAATAGCAATGCTTCAATTGATAGATTGTTCTTAAATATTATAAACTACAGGTTTTACTTTTTTATTTAATTATCTTTACGAAGTTTCTGAAGAAAACTCGCAAGTGAGCCTTAAATTCTGTTATGCTATAACGAACGCAACATTCACACGCATCTGGGTATTCCAGAAAGCAAGTTATGTGACATACACTGTTAGACTTTGCCGCAATTTTACAGTTACTTACTGCAAAAAAGCCCAGTAAAATACCACTTATATTATTTACGGTTAACTACTGTAATATGCACTGCATTATGGGTATTTTTCATAGACTGTAAAAAAATATGGACGTAGTATCCGTGACGTCACCCGTAGGTTTCTGAAGACCGTTTTTGAAGCCTAAAGTGGGCGGAGCCGGCCGTCGCCATCTTGGCCTCGCGTCACCTCGCGTCACTCCCGGATAACAGAAAATGGGCAAAGAGGCGGGGCGTGAGTGGAACTCAGGAGCCTGTCTATCTGAAATCACCACCTAGCTCGACGTGATCGAGTTAGCTCAGATACTGTCTATGGTTAGCTCAGGCTGGGGAGGTAATGCTATAACGTTATGCTGCTTACAGTACCAAGTCGCGACTGCACAGGGCCTCGCGCTATAGTGACAGTTGATGATGTAAAGCCAATTAAAAGTTCCTATTTTTGCCCTTCGAAATATTATAATAGTTAAAAGACATGGCTGCAAGTGAGACTGTGTATCGTGATTCTGTACTATTCTGCTAGTTGAAAATGTATTATGCAGTAACTTAAGTTAATATTACGCTTGAGTGTGTGTGTGTGTGTGACAGTGATTTGTGCATACATGTCAGTCACTTTTTTTATAGTCTATGGTCCGTCAGCGCGGCATCGCTCGTCAAGTTCGTAGAGAGCTTATTCAGTACATTTTAAATTCTGATTTTGGCCGCCTCTCAAATGGGTTAAATCATAGATATACTGCCCATGAAGATCAAGTATGGACGGAGAAAGCGCCGACACCTGCAGGATTTCACCTGACGGTACATAAGCATATTATAATCTATCTGTTCCGTGAGAGCAGAACGAACGAGCCTTTATTGACGTTTTTAAATCTGAAAACCCCCAAAACCAACGAAATTGTCAGACATCCATTAGTGCATGTTCACAGAGGAAAACAACTGAAATACAGCGCTGTTTGTTCTCTCGATACTCGACGACAACGACGGAATCCTAAGCCGTGGGCGAAGTAATGGGTGTATTAAATTGTATGAAATAATCCCGAAAAAAAGCACAAACACACTGCAGAGATGGCAAGTTCAGCAGCTAAAATTTGCTGAGGTGAAGTGACGCGGCTAACAGCAGACAAACGGCTAGCATTGACATCAGCGGCAATCCACCTGTCACTCAAGTGGCCACGCCACACCCTTAATTATGCAGAACTAAATATTAATCAACTAAACGGATGAGTTATAAAAAAATTCACCCCCCTCACAGTTGTCATGAAGGGCAAACTTAGCTGTATAGACCAAAGCCACATACAGACACCAGGCTGTAAACACGTTTTTTTCTGCTGTAAAATTTGGCATTTTAACATGGGGGAGATACAGATTTGACTCCCTTTTGACAACAGCCTCAAGCGGCTAGTCAATGAATTGCAGTTTAACTCACTTCCGTGTTGGTTTCAAGAGAGAGACGGGGAGGTTGCCGCTTGGTATTTTTATGAAATTTACAGTAACTTACTGTATATGGAATTTACAGTACTTTACTGTTTACGCAAAAGCAGTAGTGCTACTGTAAATGAAGAAGACAGACTTTTTGAAGTTTGTATATGTATTTATGTTTTAGGCATATTAAAATATCATATGATAATGTTTTATATTTTTTCCCCCCATCTTGTTCTGCAGATGAAAATCATGAATCTGCATTCTCATTTTTAAGCTATGCAAACACTGGATGTTTAAAAGTTAAATAAAATAAATAAATAAATAAAAACACGTGGATGGAAGGATTTAAAATTAGTTCTTAGTGAGAGACCAGAGTAATTTTTATATTAGCATTTTCTCCAATAACAAAAAAAAATAAAATAAATAAATACAAAAAAAAAAAAAAAAAAAAAAAAAAAAATATATATATATATATATATATATATATATACATATACACACAAAAATTCACAACTGGTTCCCATACAGGCAATAAATGATATAAATGTATTTTTATTTTATTTTAAATTAATATAAACTTTATATATATAAACTTTGCTTACACCTCACAAAATTTAAATTGTTGCAAAGCCCGCCACAACCTGGCAGAATGTAAACTGAGGTTTGTGTGACGTCACGTGTCGAGTGCGCGCATAACGGACGTCCCTGCTGAGAGAGAGTGGATCGCTAGACGCCAGCTGGGTTTTTTCTGAGGTAAGTACTTTTTTTCTGAACAAATTTATTTTATAAGTTACTTTTACAAAGTAAACCATTACCAATATCAATTAAATATAGCTAAATTTATGAAGAAAGTAAATAATAAAATCTAACAGGCTTTTAATAACAGCTCACAGGACAGTCTAATTTTCCTCGAAACTGCCGCTTTAATATCCCATTAAATGCCATAGAATTGACTGACTGCCTTTTCCAGTAGATGGACCCAATCTAATATTTACACAAACAAAGGTTTTCTGTCCTTTTTACGACCAGTTATGGCATATTTTACTCGTCAGTTAAATGTGTGGCGTTTTGAAGTAAGTTAGGCCTAGCGCGTTTTCTCAAAGGCACTCCCTCGCGCTCTCTCTGCCCCAGGCCCGGTTCTATGGGGGTGATATGCACCCTCAAACGCAAGCAAGAGATAGCTACTTTGATACTGTTATAATATATTGGCGAACAGATTTGCCAAACCAAACGCTCCAGTGCATATTTGTGCTTATTTGTTTTGGCGCTCTGGAGAACGCAGGAGTTTTTATTCAGTGCCGAATTATGCAGGCTCGCGAAAACTCTCATTAACAAAGTGTAGACACGATGTAAGAGATGTGACAGCTACGTATAAATGCTGGATTCACTTTGCACAGGACCGAAATATGACATATTAAAATAGTAAGGCATTTAAAGCAATGTAAAGGCAGACTATATTATACTTGGACTATATTAACGATGTGTATACATTTTCTGGGCCAGCAAGTTCTAATCCCTTAGAAGCCTATGGAAGAGTGATCCAGCTCTCAGATTTAATCAAAAATATCTTAATTTGTGATCCGAAGATGAACGAAGGTCTTACGGGGTTGGAACAACATGAGGGTGAGTAGCCTAATTACTGACAGAATTTTCATTTTTGGGTGAACTATCCCTTTAAGTAAGACAGTGATAATGTGAGTTAGCCAGTTAGCAGGAGACCTATTAGGCTACAATATAAAACTCAAAACTAAGTATTTTGAACTCCATCTTCCAAGAGCAAGCGGTTTGCGAATCCTGCATTGAACTCCGAGATTTGAGAAGCTGTCGTCAGTGAAATAAAGGGAACACAGCAAAAGTTTAGGATTATACTGCTGTGATATCATGGTAAAGATGAACTTTAACCACTGATTCTTCACATGCTCGTCCTTGGGCAGTGAAAATAAAACTGAAATGAAACTGAAACATTGCGCATGCTTAAAGGGTTAAATTATCTTACACAGATGGACGAACGCGAAATATGCTTGATGCTAGCTCTGCGATATATGCGAAGTTCGCCAAACATCACCATGATTATGAGGCGGAGGAGGACGAAAAGTGCCATCATTGCAGCCTGTTCATATGCTTCAGTTATTGTGTGCGAGAGAGATCTCAGGACTGGTAGGAGCATATTGTGGCGAGCTTTAACGAGAAGCAGTGGGTCCGAAATTTTAGGATGAGCAAGCCAACCTTTGATATGTTGTGTCAACGTTTGTCCACATTCCTCTCCTACGACGACACAACGTTTCGACAGGCCATCCGTCCCTTTGCAGACGCGCATCGGGGTTGCTCTTGTCATTAAACCGCGGAGAAGTAGCCTAATGCCTCAGAAAATCCGATCAGCCTGTTTACATGACAGTCGCATTGGCACATATCCGATTTATATCTGATTTATTTTCACATATGAATGAGGCCTGAAACCGATCTCGAAATATCTGAATACATGCGTTTTTTTCCTGTTTATACTGTCATAGAACACATCCGATCTGTGTCACATGAGCAAAAAATCAGAATTGGGTTACATTTCACTTGTAAACGAGGCCTTAGAGCTGTTACACACTACATGAAAGGTCATTTTCAAAAATCCATAATAGGGGCACTTTAATTTTCCTTGCTTTTATTTTGTGATTATTTTAATTCCTTACTGTGTAAAGCACTTTTAATTGCCAAAGTGTATGACGTGCTATATAAATAAAACTGCCTTGCCTAATGTTGCATCACAATAAATAAATAAAATGGATGTAATTGATTGTGAGAGTGAATAAAGAATATGCTGATGTACATGGACTCAAGTCGCTTTTTTGGAATTTATTAAATTCAATAGCATTCATGTAAAATATAAATAATAAAATAGTGTAAAATGGGCTATAATACTGTAAAATGAAATTGCGGTAAGGGCATCATACTGTAAAATGAAATTGCGGTAAGAGCATCTAACTGTAAAAATTAAATTGCGGTAAGGGCATCATACTGTAAAATAAAATTGCGGTAAGGGCATCTTACTGTAAAATTCAATTGCGGTAAGGGCATCTTACCGTAAAACACATTTACAGGTAAGCTACTGTAAAGGGGAACTTACAGTAAGACATTTTATCGTATTTTTGCGGTAACTTACTGGCAGCACTATTGCCAGTAAGTTACCGCAAAAATACGATAAAATGTCTAACAGTGTAGGCCTACCCGGCCCGGGTATGTTTAAGGGTAAGTAGCGGATAACCTTAACATTTGGTTAAATAAAGGAGGTAACTCTCAGTGTATGTAAGTAGCCATAGCAACTCACTCACAACCTGCTCCGGAGAGGGTTCTGTTCCAGGGTTAGTTTACTGTACTTCAGAGGTAGGATTGCGCACAATATATAGTTATATAGCACTATTAAAGAAAAAGAAGATGTTTATTTTATAGATAGATATAGATAGATAGTAACTGAAACTATTATAATAAAAAATTACCTTGTTTTAATAGTGCTTTAATTTATATTTATATATATATATATATATATATATATATATATATATATATATATATATATTATATATATTAATTAAAGCACTATTAAAACAAGGTAATTTTAGCCTATATCCGAGCGCTGATGATAGGCCTACGTTGGATTCAGTTGTAGAGGTGTGAATAAATTCTAGCCATTTCATTCTTAACCAACGTACAGTTGGAAAACGGAATAAAACTCGAGCAATTGAGCAATCAAACACACATCTCCAACTCATATTGCTCCGTAACATGTCAACGGTCGCTTTGGCCAGGTAGGGGGCAGGACGCTTTACAGAAGATGTGACGAGAACCTGAAGTTCGCGGTGATGTCATAAAAATACGTGATAATGTTTTGCGGAAGTGAGAGACTGTAAGATTTGAATGCTTATATCTCCTGAATTCGAATTATGTCATTGTTTTGGAACACACCAGCTTATTCATAACCTTAAGGCTAACATAGGCTATATTCATAGCCTACTAAAAGCCAAAAAACGTTACATTAAAGGTGGTATCAGCGATTTCAGGCCCAAACATAAATGTTCACATTCATCTAATCTTACCTAACGATCCGCTAGCTGCCCGTCCCATAAGCATGCTGTCAAAAAACCGCGTCTCTGTAGGCAGCCTAGGCTCTGAGATCTGCACACAAAAACAGTTGTTTTCACCCGGTTTAGCCAAACACTCAAAACCAAAATAAATAGTGTTCCAACCAATCACCGACAGGGGCGGGTGTTGTGAGGTTTTGCGCTCGTGCACGGCTGCCTATGACGGCTGCACGCGAAAACCTTTAAAAATCGCTGATACCACCTTTAAGGCATGAATAATTTTTTTTTCAAGGAAAAAGCGCTTAAATATGTCATTTTGGTGATGAAAGACAATATTTAAGGGATAAAATGATTGACCACACAGTGACTTTAAAGATCATTACAAGGAAAAGATTGAACAATGATTGCTCAACCACCAAATAGGTGGCGATCTATTCACTATGTAAATCAGCATTAAACAAAAGAAGATGAAAGAAAGAAGTAGTATGGCGCACTTTTTCTTAGTGTCCATTTCCATGGTGACTTGTTGATTCGTCGCTCTGTTGAGGATGGCTTCGTTCGAAACCGCATAGCCTACTCACTAACTAGTAAGTAGGTAGGCTACTTAATTTCAAGAAGTAGCCTACTTACTTACCGAGCGCTAAAAGACGAATGTTTTTTTTTTTTGTTTTTTTTTTTTTATTAAATTTCAATAATAACAAAACATTTTACATACAAGAGTACATATAACCATACATGTCAGGGGTAGAGAGAAAAAAAAAAGAAAGAAGAAAGGCTTTTTACAAAAAAAGCTTGTACTTGTCAAACAGCTGTGTAGTTTTCATAGCTTTCAGGTTTTTACTTTTGGATATAGTTTCTAAATATATCTTAACATCAATTTTAAAATGTTCAAAATTTGGTATCTTTCCATTCCATTTGACCTTATGAATATAGTAACGGGAAATTATAACAATTAAATCAAATATAAACAAAAGATCTTTATCACCCTCAAATGAAAAACATTTTAACATAACATCAATTTCTTCAAAGTTAACAAGAGTCATAACTTTACTTTGCAAGTAATTACTAAGTTCTTTCCAAAACATTTGGGTCTTGGGACACTCCCAAAATAAATGCTTAATAGTCTCAGGGGTAATTTTACAAAAAGCACAAATATCTTCAATGTTCACTTTAAAACGCTGTACCACAAGTGACTTAACTGGGTAAATTCAATGGAAAATTTTATATGAAACCTCTTTTACTTTGTTTGCAATACTTATGAGGTGTCATCCAAACTTTACTCCACTCAATATGTTTCTTAAATAAAGAATTCCAGTGAGTAGTAACAGCAAGTATACATTTAGATTGAAGAAGGGACCGCAAGAAGATATTATTACATCCAGAACTTGTGAAATCCTTACCCTGCAACTTAATACAAGAAGTAAATTCTTCTACTGTTGTTTGTAGAGAACAATTATTATGACCTTCTAATAATCAATCTCAAAATTTCCTTGGGAATTGCATGTAAAACCAAAAGATATTGGACAGGATCAACTGAAAAGTTATAAATATGAACAAACTCATTATAATTGTATAAAACACCATCATTTTTGATCAACTGCTTAACCCAAATAATTCCCTTTTCAAACCAATTTTCAAAAAATATTGATTTGTTTCTAACCCTTATACATCTGTTGTTCCATATGGTACATTTATGGGGGGAAAAATTATGATTATACATAAGAGTCCATGAAAGTAATGCTTGTTTGTGGAAACTTGCAAGTTTAACGGGTATTTTGTTAACATCATAATCACATTTTAGTATAAATTCTATACCACCTACTTTTTGAAAGATAAAATTAGGTACCGTATACCATATACTTTGCTTATATTTTATATAATTTTGAAGCCATTTTATTTTAAATATCATATTAGAGGTCTTAAAATCCAAAACATTCAATCCTCCTTCAACTTTTGATCTACAAATATTTTCTTTTTTAATATAATGTGATTTGTTCTTCCAAATAAATTTAAAAAGTTTAGTGTCTATCATTTTAGTTAGTAATGGGGGTACCTCTAACACTTGAGCATTATAAACCAACCTGGATAAACCTTCAGCTTTAACCAATAACACACGACCAGTTAAAGAGATATCTCTCATCAGCCAAGAATTCAGTTTCTTTTCAAATGATTGAATGATAGGAGTAAAGTTTAACTCATTCCTGACTTCCTTATTTTTTGATATCTTAATACCTAAATATTTGACAACTTCTTTCACGGGAATATTGCATATTGTGGTAAAGTCACATGAACCTAGAGCCATAAGCTCACACTTATTAATATTTAGGGAAAGACCAGATACAGATGAAAATAACTGCAAACACTTTATTGCTTTTCCAACTTCAGTATAATCTCTTAAGAAAAGAGTAGTGTCATCAGCTAATTGTGTGCATTTAATTTCTGTATCCTCTATTTTGATACCATGAAAATTGTCCTTCTTAATATGAATGGCCATAATTTGTGTAACCAACAAAAAAAGCAATGGACTAATAGGACAGCCCTGTCGAATACCCCTTTTAATTTCGAATCTATGAGAAGTTCCATATGTCAATTTTACAGAGCTATTAATCTTATTATATAGGGTTCTAATTATGGCCCAAGCCCTGAAAGGGCGAAGGCCCTATTGTTTTCGTAAGGATTATTAGGGCCCAAGCCCTGAAGGGGCGAAGGCCCTATTGTTTTCGTTAGGATTATTATTATTATTATTATTATTATTATTATTATTATTATTGTTGTTCAAGGGTTCGGGGGCTTTTGGGGCCTTTAACGTGCTCAAAAACTCATGAAATTTTGCACACAGGTCAGAACCCGCGGCCATCAGGGCCGGGCTGAAGCTGGTACCCGGGCGTGGCAGGGGGCCTCGACAGCGCCCCCTGGAACGGGATCCAAACACTTGTCCATAAATCAGACACGCTTGCATGTAATAATATGAAACTCGGTACACATATAGACCTCATCGGGCCGAACAACTTTCGTGCTCTAAGTTTTACGCCAGACCAACAGGAAGTCAGCTATTATGGGTTGTTTGGAAACGCATGCTGTGGAATTTGATGCACTCCTCCTAGGAACTTCATTAATTCGCCTCCAAACTCGGTCGGCATGAAGTCAAGACATTGAGGATGCTAAATTGCGGACGGATTTTTGATATCTCGAACGGTTTGGCCGTGGCAAGGAAACGAATTTATGGCGAATAATTCAAACAGGAAGTGTGTTATAACTTCTGCATACATTAACTGATCTTGATGAAACTTCAGCAGTGTGTTAGTTGTAAGAGGCCGATCACATGGATGTGACATTTGTGAGTCAAAGTTATAGCGCCACCAACTGGCAACAGGAAGTGTGTCACTTTCAAAATGCTTTGAAATCACCCTCTTATTTTTACCCGATTTGCTTAAAACTTTATGTGTATAATGTAAACAAACGGCAGATGTAGACATGTGAAAGGATTATTGATATCTTAGATACTGTTGCCGTGGCAATGCATTAAACTTTAATATTCTTTTCGGATGCTTTTGAGACTCTTCACATGCTTGAAAATGCATGAAACTCGACAGACACATCACATTTATTATCCAGTAGACATGTGAAAAGTTTCAGAAACGGGCGTGGTGAAATGGCTCAGTAGCGCCACCTTTAGTCAAAAATGGGGGCTTAGTTTTTCCTAGAATCACTAAACTTGGTAGGTGTATTGTTCTCATCAAGCCGGACAACTTTCTAATTTACAGTCATAACCTCAGACCACCAGGAAGTCAGATATTTTGGTTTGAATGTGGATTTTCTGGAGAATTTTCTCTCTCTCTGTCTGTCTGTGTCTGTGTGTGTGTGTGTGTGTGTGGGGGGGGGGGTTGTATATTCCATTTAATCTTTGTTTTTCAAGGTTTCAGGGGCTTTTGGGGCCCTTAACTTGCTCGAAAACTCTTGAAACTTTGCACACAGGTCAGAACCCACGGTCATCAGGGACGGGCTGAATCTGGTAGCCGGGCGTGGCAGGGGGGCTCGACAGCGCCCCCTTGAACGGGGTTCTAAAACTTGGTCCATATATCAAACACGCTTGCATGAATTAATTTGAAACTCGGTACACATATAGATCTCATCGGGCCGAACAACTTTCGTGCTCTAAGTTTTACGCCAGCCCAACAGGAAGTCGGCTATTTAGGGTTGTTTGGAAACGCTTGCTGTGGAATTTAATGTACTCCTTCTAGGAAATACATCGATTCGCCTCCAAACTCGGTCAGCGTGAAGTCAAGGCATTGAGGATGCTAAATTGCGGACGGATCTTTGATATCTTGAACGGTTTGGCCGTGGCGAGGAAATGAATTTATGGCGAGAAAAGAGAGACACGAAGTGTTATAACTTCTGCATACATTAACTGATCTTGATGAAACTTCAGCAGGGTGTTTGTGATAAGAGGCCGATCAGATGGATGTAACTATTGTGAGTCAAAGTTATAGCGCCACCAACTGGCAGCAGGAAGTGTGTCACTTTCAACATGCTTTTGACAAAAGTGGGGGGGTTAGTTTTACCAACAGTTACAAACATGAGTATATATATTGGTCTCACCGAGCCGGACAACTTTCTAATTAACAGTCATTAGCTCAGAGCAAAAGAAAGTCAGATATTTTGGTTTGAATGTGGATTTTTTGGATATTTCAGACTCTGAGTTTTTAGCTACTCTTCCAAACTGGCTTATTTTATTCACACCAAACTTTTTCAAAATGATGAAAATACATTAAAGATGCTAAATTGTGAACGGATATTAAACATCTCAAATGTTTTTGCTATAGTGAGGGACTGAAGTAATGTACAAAAATTAAACACTAAAAGCCTCATCTTCTAAAAATGTAATTATACACCATTTATTTCTATAAAAGTATACAAATATCACAACCAAACTCATTTTATTCTTTTTTTTTTTAATTTAATAATTATTTATAAGTTTAAAAATAGTAATTGTACTATTTAGTCTCATAAAAGTCAAGTCATACATAGGGCTATACTGCCCTCTTGTGTTCAAAATAAGGTAGGCCTATTGTATTTACATAAAAATATACTAGGTATGTGACGGTGAGAATATTTTACCACCAGTTAATCGACGTGTGACACCGCTGGGGGCTTTTGAATCGCAAACTTAAAAACGAAAGTAAAATATTTTCGTCCGCACTGACATTGATAGTGGTTGATAATAATAATAATAATTTGTTACATTTATATAGCGCTTTTTCTGAGACCTCAAAGCCCTTTACATAGATGGGGGGAATCTCCTCAACCACCACCAATGTGCAGCATCCACTTGGATGATGCGACGGCAGCCATATTGCGCCAGAACGCCCACCACACACCAGCTTACTGGTGGAGAGGAGACAGTGATGAAGCCAATCAGTATATCAGTACATGGGGATGATTAGGAGGCCATGATGGATAGAGGCCAAGGGGCAAATTTGGCCAGGATGCCGGGGTTACACCCCTACTCTTTTTCGAAGGACATCCTGGGATTTTTAATGACCACAGAGAGTCAGGACCTCGGTTTAACGTCTCATCCGAAGGACGGTGCTCTTTTGGCAGTATAGTGTCCCCGTCACTACACTGGGGCATTAGGACTCACACAGACCACAGGGTGAGCGGTTGAGCGGGCGTTTCAAATGAATTCCTATGGAAGTAGGAATAAACTGAAAAACATTCACTCTGTTCTGCTCGTTCCTTGTCGTGGATGCGCACCATGAATGCCCGTGCAGCCATGAGCATTTTAGTTTAATTTTAAAATTAGTGCCTTTCGGGGGGTGGATTGCTTGAAATTATTTTACAAAAGCACAATGTTGTGTCTTATTGCGACAGTACACAAATATAAGTTAACACTTTGCAGTTTGAATGTGGTCCTGTATAATGACGTATGTTTTTATGTGTCCACTGTTCCATCGCGCCCACGCCACACACACACACACACACACACACACACACACACACGGTTTACTATCTTTGTGGGGACTCTCCATAGACTTAATGGTTTTTATACTTTACAAACTGTATATTCTATCTCCTCACACTAACCCTACCCCTAAACCTACCCATTACAGAAAACTTTCTGCATTTTTACATTTCCAAAAAGACTCATTCTGTATGATTTCTAAGCTTGTTTACCCATGGGGACCTCTATTTAGGTCCCCACTGTGATATGAGTCCCCATGAGTCTGTGTGCATTCAGGTTGAAGTCCCCACCGGGATAGAAAAACATGAACACACATGCACACACACACACACACACACACACACACACACACACACACACACACACATTCCAGCATTGCAATCTTGACATCGCAGCCTGTTCATTATAGCCATATATATATATATATATATATATATATATATATATATATATATATATATATATATATATATATATATATAAATATAGCTGCGAGCAGCGATGAAGGGCCAAAGCCGGTGGTACCGCCACCCCGGTGCCTTTAGGTAAAGGCACCGGGGTTGCGGTGCCACCGGCTTGGGCCCGTAATCGCTGCTCGCAGCTATATTTATTATTATTATTATTATTTTGTCAACCTTTCGGCCACTTTTGGGGCCCTTAACATGCTCGAAAACTCTTGAAATTTTGCACACAGGTCAGAACCTGCGGCCATCAGGGCCGGACTGAAGCTGGTACCCGGGCGTGGCAGGGGGGCTCGACAGCGCCCCCTGGAACGGGATCCGAACACTTGTCCATAAATCAGACACGCTTGCATGTAATAATATGAAACTCGGTACACATATAGAACTCATCGGGCCGAACAACTTTCGTGCTCTAAGTTTTACGCCAGCCCAACAGGAAGTCGGCTATTTAGGGTTGTTTGGAAACGCATGCTGTGGAATTTAATGTACTCCTCCTAGGGAATTCATCGATTCGCCTCCAAACTCGGTGTGCATGAAGTCAAGACATTGAGGATGCTAAATTGCGGACGGATTTTTGATATCTCGAACGGTTTGGCCGTGGCGAGGAAACGAATTTATGGCGAAAAAATGAAACAGGAAGTGTGTTATAACTTCTGCATACATTAACTGATCTTGATGAAACTTCAGCAGTGTGTTCGTTGTAAGAGGCCGATCGCACAGATGTGACTATTGTGAGTCAAAGTTATAGCGCCACCAACAGGCAGCAGGAAGTACATCACTATTAAAATGCTTTGAAATCACTGTCTTATTTTTACCAGATTTGCTTCAAACTTTATGTGTACAATGTAGACACACGGCAGATGTAAACCTGTGAAAGGATTATTGATATCTTAGATACTGTTGCCGTGGCAACGCATCAAACTTTAATATTCTTTTTTTATGCTTTTGAGACTCTTAACATACTTGAAATTGCATGAAACTCGACAGACACATCACATTTATTATCCAGTAGACATGTGCAAAGTTTCAGAAACGGGCGTGGTGAGGGGCTCAGTAGCGCCACCTTTAGTCATAAGTGGGGGTGTTAGTTTTATCAACAGCAACAAAACTTGGTATGTGTATTGTTCTCATCAAGACGGACAACTTTCTAATTTACATGAACCATCTCTGACCAACAGGAAGAGAGATATTTTGGTTTGAATGTGGATTTTCTGAAGAATTTTCTCTCCCTCTCTGTGTCTGTGTGTGTGTGAGGGGAGGGGGGGATTTGACTATTGCTTTTATATTGTTAATCAAGGTTTCAGGGGCTTTTGGGGTCCTTAACGTGCTCAAAAACTCTTGAAACTTTGCACACAGGTCAGAACCCACGGCCATCAGGGCCGGGCTGAAGCTGGGACCCGGGCGTGGCTGGGGGGCTCAACAGCGCCCCCTTGAACGGGGTTCTAAAACTTGATCCATATATCAAACACGCTCGCATGAATTAATATGAAACTCGGTACACATATAGATCTCATCGGGCCGAACAACTTTACCCCGGTCAAGTTTTACGCCAGCCCAACAGGAAGTCGGCTATTATGGGTTGTTTGGAAAACGCTTGCTGTGGAATGTGAAATACTCCTCCTAGAAAATTCACCGTGCCCCCTTCAAACTCGGTGTGGATGTAGTCAAGACATTGAGGATGCTAAATTGCGGACGGATTTTTGATATCTCGAACGGTTTGGCTGTGGCGAGGAATCGAATTTATGGCGAGAAAAGAGAAACACGGAAGTGGAATAACTTCTGCATACATTAACTGATCTTGATGAAACTTCAGCAGTGTGTTCGTGGTAAGAGGCTGATCAGATGGATGTAGCTATTGTGAGTCAAAGTTATAGCGCCACCAACTGGCAGCAGGAAGTGTGTCACTTTCAACATGCTTTTGACAAAAGTGGGGGGGTTAGTTTTAACTACAGTAAAGAAAAAATAGTTTGTATATTGTTCTCATCAAGCCGGACAACTTTCTAATTTACATTCAATAGCTCTGGCCATCAGGAAGTCAGATATTTTGGTCTGAATGTGGATTTTTTTGCAAAATCAGCCTCTGAATTTTTAGCCACTCCTCTTAAACTATTTATTTTATTCGTACCAAACTTTTTCAACATGATGAAACTACATTAAATATGCTAAATTGTGAATGGATAATAAATATCTCAAACGGTTTTGCTATGGCGAGGGATTAAATAATGTCCAAAAAGGAAACACTAAAAATCTTCTAAAAATGTAATTATATACCATTTATTTCTATATAAAAGTATACAAATATCACAACTAAACCCATTTTATTCTGTTTTTGCAATTCAAGAAGAATGAAAAAGTTAAAACAGGCTATTTAGTGCTATTTGGTTCAACAAAAAAGCAAACATAGGGCTATACTGCCCTCTTGTGTCCAAAAGGACATCAAAATAGTATATAAAACTTTTTACCAGGTAGGCCAATATTGTATTTAAATATACATGTATTAGGTATGTGTCTGAGGATATTTTCCCACCGGTTAATCGACGTGTGACACCGCTGGGGGCTTTTGAATTGCCAACTTAAAAACGAAAGTAAAATATGTTAGTCCGCACTGACATTGATAGTGGTTGAGCGAGCGTTTCAAATGAATTCCTATAGAAGTAGGAATTAACTGAAAAACGTTCACTCTGTTCTGCTCGTTCCTCACCGTGGATGCGCACCGTTTTAAATCGCTAATATGAGCATTTTAGTTTAATTTTAAAATTAGCACCTTTTGGGGGGAGGATTGCTTGAAATTATTTTACAAAAGCACAATGTTGTGTTTTATTGCGACTGTACACAAATATAAGTTAACACTTTGCAGTTTGAATGTCGTCCTGTATAATGACGGAGTATGGTTTTTTTTTTCAATCGCACCCACGCCACACACACACACACACACACGGATTACTATCTTTGTTGGGACTCTCCATAGACTTAATGGTTTTATACTGTACAAACTGTATATTCTATCTCCTCACACTAACCCTACCCCTAAACCTACCTATCCCAGAAAACTTTCTGCATTTTTACATTTCCAAAAAAAACTCATTCTGTATGATTTATAAGCTTGTTTACCCATGGGGACCTCTATTTAGGTCCCCACTGTGACACGAGTCCCCATGAGTCGGTGTGCATTCAGGTTGAAGTCCCCACCGGGATAGAAAAACATGAACACACACACACACACACACACACACACACACATTCCAGCATTGTAATCTTGACATCGCTGCCTGTTCATTATAGACTTCATAAAATATAATAATAAAAGTCAACCTAACATATAAAAATTACACTGCTCTAAATAGTCAGTAGTACAATTCATACATTCACAGTAAGCACCGCTCCACTGTGATGTTTCCAAGCACATTTTTGCGCTTGTGAAGAGGATGATTTTTTCCATCGATATTGGAACATGAGTGAAGAACAAAGCCTATAATAAAGAATAGTTTAGCATCCAAATACATCGCAAATGTTGAAACAAGAGGGTTACGTGAGCCCAACACTGCTTTCTTTCATTTTTATTTTTACATTAAATTTAAAGGATTTGTTGTGGAATATTTTGAGTGTATCATAAAATCAGAATAAGGTAAGTCAAGTAATATTTTTGGTCTTTTATATATATATATATATAAATATAGCTGCGAGCAGTGATGAAGGGCCAAAGCCGGCGGTACCGCCACCCCGGTGCCTTTAGGTAACTAAAGGCACCGGGGTTGCGGTGCCACCGGCTTGGGCCCGTAATCGCTGCTCGCAGCTATATTTTTTTTTCTTTTTCTTTTTCTTTTTCTTTTTCTTCATTATTTTTTTTTTGCCTTTTTGCCACTTTTGGGGCCCTTAACATGCTCAAAAACTCTTGAAATTTTGCACACACGTCAGAACCCGCGGCCATCAGGGCCGGGCTGAAGCTGGTACCGGGGCGTGGCAGGGGGGGCTCGACGGCGCCCCCTGGAATGGGGTCCGAAAACTTGGTCCATAAATCAAACACGCTTGCATGTAATAATATGAAACTCAGTACACATATAGATCTCATCGGGCCGAACAACTTTCGTGCTCTAAGTTTTACAAAAGCCCAACAGGAAGTCGGTTATTATACGTTGTTTGGAAAACGCATACAATGGAATGTGAAATACTCCTCCTAGGGATTTCATCCGATCGCCACCAAACTCGGTGAGAATAAAGTCAAGACATTGAGGATGAATTCTTGCGAACAGATTTTTGATATCTCGAACGGTTTGGCCGTGGCGAGGAAACGAATTTATGGCGAATAATGGGACACAGGAAGTGTGTTATAACTTCTGCATACATTAACTGATCTTGATTAAACTTCAGCAGTGTGTTCGTTGTAAGAGGCCGATCACATGGATGTGACTATTGTGAGTCAAAGTTATAGCGCCACCAACTGGCAGCAGGAAGTGTGTCCCTTTCAAAATGCTTTGAAATCACCCTCTTATTTTTACCCGATTTGCTTCAAACTTTATTTGTATAATGTAAACACACGGCAGATGTAGACCTGTGAAAGGATTTTTGATATCTTTAATACTGTTGCCATGGCAACGCTTCAAACTTTAATATTCTTTTTTGATGCTTTTGAGACTCTTAACATACTTGAAATTGGATGAAACTCGACAGACACATCACATTTATTAGCCCGTAGACTTGTGCAAAGTTTCAGAAACGGGCGTGGTGAGGGGCTCAGTAGCGCCACCTTTAGTCATAAGTGGGGGGGTTAGTTTTATCAACATCAACCAAACTTGGTATGTGTATTGTTCTCATCAAGACGGACAACTTTCTAATTTACATTAACGATCTCTGACCAACAGGAAGAGAGATATTTTGGTTTGAATGTGGATTTTCTGAAGAATTTTCTCTCCCTCTCTGTGTCTGTGTGTGTGTGAGGGGAGGGGGGGATTTGACTATTGCTTTTATATTGTTAATCAAGGTTTCAGGGGCTTTTGGGGTCCTTAACGTGCTCAAAAACTCTTGAAACTTTGCACACAAGTCAGAACTCAACAGCGCCCCCTTGAACGGTGTCCCAAAACTTGGTCCATAGATCAAACACGCTTGCATGAATTAATATGAAACTCGGTACACATATAGATCTCATCGGGCCGAACAACTTTCCCCCGGTCAAGTTTTACGCCAGCCCAACAGGAAGTCGGCTATTATGGGTTGTTTGGAAAACGCTTGCTGTGGAATGCGAAGTACTCCTCCTAGAGAATTCATCCAATCCCCACCAAACTCGGTGTGCATGAAGTCAAGACATTGAGGATTCTAAATTGCGGACGGATTTTTGATATCTCGAACGGTTTGGCCGTGGCGAGGAAACGAATTTATGGCGAGAAAAGAGAAACACGAAGTGGAATAACTTCTGCATACATTAACTGATCTTGATGAAACTTCAGCAGTGTGTTCGTGGTAAGAGGCCGATCAGATGGATGTAACTATTGTGAGTCAAAGTTATAGCGCCACCAACTGGCAGCAGGAAGTGTGTCACTTTCAACATGCTTTTGACAAAAGTGGGCGGGTTAGTTTTAACTACAGTAAAAAAAAAAAAAGTTTTATATTGTACTCATCAAGCCGGACAACTTTCTAATTAACATTCATTAGCTCCGGCCATCTGGAAGTCAGATATTTTGGTCTGAATGTGGATTTTTTGGATATTTCAGACTCTGAGTTTTTAGTTACTCCTGCTTATACATAGGGCTATACTGCCCTCTTGTGTTCAAAATCAGGTAGGCCTATTGTATCTATATAAAAATATACTAGGTAATATGTGACTTTGAGAATATTTTACCACCGGTTAATCGACGTGTGACACCACTGGGGGCTTTTGAATCGCCAACTTAAAAACGAAAGTAAAATATGTTCGTCCGCACTGACATTGATAGTGGTTGAGCAAGCATTTCAAAAGAATTCCTATGGAAGTAGGAATTAACTGAAAAACATTCCTCGCTCATTCCTCGCCGTGGACGCGCACCGTTATGAATGCCCGTGCAGCCGTGAGCATTTTAGTTTAATTTTAAAATTAGCGCCTTTCGGGGGGTGGATTGCTTGAAATTATTTTACAAAAGCACAATGTTGTGTTTTATTGCGACTGTACACAAATATAAGTTAACACTTTGCAGTTTGAATGTCGTCCTGTATAATGACGGAGTATGTTTTTATGTGTCCACTGTTCAAACGCGCCCACGCCACACACACACACACACACACACACACACACACACACACACACGGTTTACTATCTTTGTGGGGACTCTCCATAGCCTTAATTTTTTTTATACTGCATAAACTGTATATGCTATCTCCTCACACTAACCCTACCCCTAAACCTACCTATCACAGAAAACTTTCTGCATTTTTACATTTCCAAAAAAACTCATTCTGTATGATTTATAAGCTTGTTTACCCATGGGGACCTCTATTTAGGTCCCCACTGTGACACGAGTCCCCATGAGTCTGTATGCATTCAGGTTGAAGTCCCCACCGGGATAGAAAAACATGAACACACACACACACATTCCAGCATTGTAATCTTGACATCGCAGCCTGTTCATTATGGCCTTCATAAAATATAATAATAAAATAGTCAACCTAACATATAACAATTACACTGCTCTAAATAGTCAGTAGTACAATTCATACATTCACAGTAAGCACCGCTCCACTGTGGTGTTTCCAAGCACATTTTTGCGTCGATATTGGAACACGAGTGAAGAACAAAGCCTATAATAAAGAATAGTTTAGCATCCAAATACATCGCAAATGTTGAAACATTTTGATTCTAATGAGAGGGTTACGTGAGCCCAACACTGCTTTCTTTCATTTTTATTTTTACATTAAATTTAAAGGATTTGTTGTGGAATATTTTGAGTGTATCATAAAATCAGAATAAGGTAAGTCAAGCAATATTTTTGGTCTTTTATATATATATATATATATATAAATATAGCTGCGAGCAGCGATGGAGGGCAAAAGCCGGCGGTACTGCCACTTTAGTCGGCTATTATGGGTTGTTTGAAAAACGCATGCTGTGGAATTTAATGTACTCATCCTAGAGAATTCATCCAATCGCCTCCAAACTCGGTCAGCATGAAGTCAAGACATTGAGGATGCTAAATTCAGGACGGATTTTTGATATCTCGAACGGTTTGGCCGTGGCGAGGAAACAATGGCGAGAAAAGAGAAACACCAAGTAATATAACTTCTGCATACGTTAACTGATCTTGATGAAACTTCAGCAGTGTGTTCGTGGTAAGAGGCCGATCAGATGGATGTAACTATTGTGAGTCAAAGTTATAGCGCCACCAACTGGCATATATATATATATATATATATATATATATATATATAAATATAGCTGTGAGCAGCGATGGAGGGCCCAAGCCGGTGACACCGCCACCCCGGTGGCTTTAGTGTAACTAAAGGCACCAGGGTGGCGGTGCCACCGGCTTGGGCCCGCAATCGCTGCTCGCAGCTATATTTATTATTATTATTATTAGGGCCCAAGCCCTGAAAGGGCGAAGGCCCTATTGTTTTCGGTAGGATTATTATTATTATTAGGGCCCAAGCCCTGAAAGGGCGAAGGCCCTATTGTTTTCGGTAGGATTATTTATTAGGGCCCAAGCCCTGAAAGGGCGAAGGCCCTATTGTTTTCGGTAGGATTATTTATTATTATTATTATTATTATTAGGGCCCAAGCCCTGAAAGGGCGAAGGCCCTATTGTTTTCGGTAGGATTATTGTTTATTATTATTATTATTATTAGGGCCCAAGCCCTGAAAGGGCGAAGGCCCTATTGTTTTCGGTAGGATTATTGTTTATTATTATTATTATTATTATTAGGGCCCAAGCCCTGAAAGGGCGAAGGCCCTATTGTTTCCGTAAGGATTATTTTTTTTCTTTTTCTTCATTATTTTTTTTTTTGCCTTTTTGCCACTTTTGGGGCCCTTAACATGCTCAAAAACTCTTGAAATTTTGCACACACATCAGAACCTGCGGCCATCAGGGCCGGGCTGAAGCTGGTACCGGGGCGTGGCAGGGGGGCTCGACAGCGCCCCCTGGAATGGGGTCCGAAAACTTGGTCCATAAATCAAACATGCTTGCATGTATTAATATGAAACTCAGTACACATATAGATCTCATCGGGCCGAACAACTTTCGTGCTCTAAGTTTTACAAAAGCCCAACAGGAAGTCGGTTATTATACGTTGTTTGGAAAACGCATACAATGGAATGTGAAATACTCCTCCTAGGGATTTCATCCGATCGCCACCAAACTCGGTGAGAATAAAGTCAAGACATTGAGGATGAATTCTTGCGAACGGATTTTTGATATCTCGAACGGTTTGGCCGTGGCGAGGAAACGAATTTATGGCGAATAATGGGACACAGGAAGTGTGTTATAACTTCTGCATACATTAACTGATCTTGATGAAACTTCAGCAGTGTGTTCGTTGTAAGAGGCCGATCACATGGATGTGACTATTGTGAGTCAAAGTTATAGCGCCACCAACTGGCAGCAGGAAGTGTGTCACTTTCAAAATGCTTTGAAATCACCCTCTTATTTTTACCCGATTTGCTTCAACCTTTATGTGTATAATGTAGACACACGGCAGATGTAGACCTGTGAAAGGATTTTTCATATCTTTAATACTGTTGCCGTGGCAACGCTTCAAACTTTAATATTCTTTTTTGATGCTTTTGAGACTCTTAACATACTTGAAATTGCATGAAACTCAACAGACACATTACATTTATTAGCCAGTAGACATGTGCAAAGTTTCAGAAACGGGCGTGGTGGAATGGCTCAGTAGCGACACCTTTAGTCAAAAATGGGGGCTTAGTTTTTCCTAGAATCACAAAACTTGGTATGTATATTGTTCTCATCAAGCCGGAAAACTTTCTAATTTACAGTCATATTCTCAGACCAAGAGGAAGTCAGATATTTTGGTTTGAATGTGATTTTTTGGGAGAATTTTCTCTCTCTCTCTCTCTGACTCTGTGGGCCCTATCTTGCACCCAGCGCAATTGACTTTGTACACCGACGCATGTATCATTCCTATTTTGCACCCGCGCAAAGCGCGTTTTTTCCTCCACAGAAGCACGTCGCTAAACTAGGGAATGAACTTGCGCTCCCTGGGCGGTTCAGCGCAAAAAAGGAGGCGTGTTCCAGCGCAAACGTTCCTTCATGCTATTTTGCAGGTTTAGAAAACAGTTGCGCCACAAACCAGGAAAAAATGGTTTAAAGTCAGTGGCGCGTTGCGCATGTTATTCATATGCTATTTTAAGGGCGCATGCTTGGCCATAATCAATGTAGCGTGTGCACAACGCGCATACACTTTGATTCTCTCATCTACACAGAAGCAGCAGTTTTCATTTTTGCAAATCATACATTATTACGATAGATAGATAGATAGATAGATAGATAGATAGATAGATAATTTATTATAAAAGCATACATCTAGCTTACACATTTACCCAAATTATCATACGCCTTTTTAACCGAAGTTAATTTGGGTGGGTTTCTCCATCCCCAACGTCCCTGACGAGAGCGTTGCTCTCCTCGGCTGTGAACCGCTCCTCGCGTGCGTCTGGCAAACCCGCCGTTATAATAGGAATCCGCTTTAGAACAAGCGCGCCTGCTCTTAAAGGGAATGTGAGATGACGCTCTGATTGGTTTATTTCACGTTACGCCCAAACCACACCTATGAATAATGAAGCTCTTCAGACCAACCCATTTTAGATTTGCGCCTGGCGCAAGAGTCATTTATCCCGCCGGGAAAATAGCAACAGCGCCAAGACCCGCCCACAAAGTTACATGCGCTTTGCGCGTTGACACTTGCGTTTCAGATCGTTAAAATAGGGCCCTGTGTGTGTGAGGGGTGGGAGGGATTTGTCTGTTGGGTGAGATTTGCTTTTTTGTTTTTCAAGGTTTCAGGGGCTTTTGGGGCCCTTAACGTGCTCAAAAACTCTTGAAACTTTGCACACAGGTCAGAACCAACGCCCATCAGGGCCGGGCTGAAGCTGGTACCCGGACGTGGCAGGGGGGCTCGACAGCGCCCCCTGGAACGGGATCCGAACACGTGTCCATAAATCAAACACACTTGCATGTAATAATATGAAACTCGGTACACACATAGATCTCCTCAGGCCGAACAACTTTCGTGCTCTAAGTTTTACGCCAGCTCAACAGGAAGTCTGCTATTTAGCGTTGTTTGGAAACGCATGCTGTTGAATTTAATGTACTCCTCCTAGGAAATTCATCGATTCGCCTCCAATCTTGGTCAGCATGAAGTCAAGACATTGAGGATGCTAAATTGCGGACGGATTTTGAATATCTCGAACGGTTTGGCCGTTGCGAGGAAACGAATTTATGGCGAAAAAATGAAACAGGAAGTGTGTTATAACTTCAGCATACATTAACTGATCTTGATGAAACTTCACCAGTGTGTTCGTTGTAAGAGGCCGATCACATGGATGTGACTATTGTGAGTCAAAGTTATAGCGCCACCAACTGGCAGCAGGAAGTGTGTCACTTTCAACATGCTTTTGACAAAAGTGGGGGGGTTAGTTTTAACTAGAGTAAAAAAAAATAGTTTGTATATTGTTCTCATCAAGCCGGACAACTTTCTAATTTACATTCATTAGCTCCTCCCATCAGGAAGTGAGATATTTTCATGCGAATGTGGATTTTTTTTGCAAAATCAGCCTCTGAATTTTTAGCCACTCCTCTTAAACTATTTATTTTATTCCCACCAAACTTTTTCAACATGATGAAAATACATTAAAGATGCTAAATTGTGAACAGATATTGAATATCTCTAACGGTTTTGCTATGGCGAGGGATTAAATTAATGTCAAAAAGGAAGCAGGAAACATCTCATAACTTCTAAAAATGTAATTATACACCATTTATTTTTATATAAAATTATACAAATATTAGAACTAAACCTATTTTATTCTTTTTTTGCAATTCAAGAAGTATGAAAAAGTTAAAAACAGGCTATTTAGTGCTATTTGGTTCAACAAAAAAGCAAACATAGGGCTATACTGCCCTCTTGTGTCCAAAAGGATATCCAAATAGTATATAAAACGTTTTACTAGGTAGGCCTATTGTATTTAAATATAAATTTATTAGGTATATGACGGTGAGGATATTGTCCCATTGGTTAATCGATGTGTGACACGAGCGGGTGCTTTTAAATCGCTAATATAAAAGTGAAAGTAAAGACGTCCGCACAGACATTGATAATGGTGCACACACGTTGGAAAGAAAGATACTTTTAAACATAACACTAAACCGCCATTAGGTGTCGCCAGGCGACCGTCTTAATGAGCGAGTCATTAATTCATTCGTTCAAACGATTCGTTCGAATGACTGAGTCATTCATGATTGAGACAGATGTTTATGGATTGGTCATTGAATCTTTGAGTCAACCGATTCGTTCAAAATGCTGAATCATTCAGAAATGAGAAAACAAGTTGCTGTGAGATGTGCGATGGTTCTGCTGTGATCTTGGTTTAACTATTTTTGCTGCTGAAACAGAACAAAAACAGTCAATATTGCATCTTAAATGTAAGTGACTTAATTGTAACTGTTTATTAACCTGTTGATGAAATCAACGTCGCAGTTTCAATCGTGATTGTATTCAGGAAACACAGCCTACTCGTCAAGTGAGGTTGCTCTTATCATGTTATAAAATATATAAAAACTCCATATTTGTAATTTTTATAGTCAGTATGTTGTTAACTGGGTTTCTTTTTTGTGTGCTGCGCTCAGTTGTTTACGTTTCTCCTGGAGAAGCTGCACGAGCCTCAGCAGCGCAACCTTGTTACCATTGATCAGTAATACATTTATTATCAACTGTTGATTGCAACTTAAAATTAATGTAATATAATTAGAATAATCTCTCGTTTTAGTGATTCCCAAGTTATTTTTTTGTCATTGACGTTCTAATCAGGCTACTATGGTTGGGCAAGCTAAACTCTCTTTCAGGTAGGCGGCCTATACTAGGTATGTGACAGTGAGAATATAAGCACCGGTTAATCGACGTGTGACACCCATAGACTGTAAAAAAATAGGTGACACCGCTGGGGGCTTTTGAATCGCTAACTTAAAAACGAAAGTAAAATATGTTCGTCCGCACTGACATTGATTATGGTTGGGAGCAGAGCGAGCATTTTCAATTAATTCCTATGGAAGTAGGAATGAATGCCCGTGCAGCCGTGAGCATTTTATTTCAATTTTAAAGTTAGCACCATAAAGTATATTTTTATGTCTCCACTGTTCAATCACGCCCACGCCACACACACACACACACACACACTCCAGCATTGCAATCTTGACATCGCAGCCTGTTCATTATAGCCCTAATAAAATATAATTATAAAATAGTCAACCTAACGTATTAAAATTACACTGCTCTGTTTAAGTAGTTAGTAGTACAATTTGTACCATTTTTTTTGTGAAGTGACAAGACAGAGAATATTACTTGTCTGATATATATATATTGTATATATCTTTTGTTATATATATATATATGTATATATGTATATATATAAATATAGCTGCGAGCAGCGATGGAGGGCCCAAGCCGGCAGCACCGCCACCCTGCGGTCTTTAGTGTAACTAAAGGCACCAGGGTGGCGGTGCCACCGGCTTGGGCCCGCAATCGCTGCTCGCAGCTATATTTATTATTATTATTATTTTGTCAACCTTTCGGCCACTTTTGGGGCCCTTAACATGCTCGAAAACTCTTGAAATTTTGCACACAGGTCAGAACCCGCGGCCATCAGGGCCGGACTGAAGCTGGTACCCGGGCGTGGCAGGGGGGCTCGACAGCGCCCCCTGGAACGGGATCCGAACACTTGTCCATAAATCAGACACGCTTGCATGTAATAATATGAAACTCGGTACACATATAGATCTCATCGGGCCGAACAACTTTCGTGCTCTAAGTTTTACGCCAGTCCAACAGGAAGTCGGCTATTTAGGGTTGTTTGGAAACGCATGCTGTGGAATTTAATGTACTCCTCCTAGGGAATTCATCGATTCGCCTCCAAACTCGGTGTGCATGAAGTCAAGACATTGAGGATGCTAAATTGCGGACGGATTTTTGATATCTCGAACGGTTTGGCCGTGGCGAGGAAACGAATTTATGGCGAAAAAATGAAACAGGAAGTGTGTTATAACTTCTGCATACATTAACTGATCTTGATGAAACTTCAGCAGTGTGTTCGTTGTAAGAGGCCGATCGCACAGATGTGACTATTGTGAGTCAAAGTTATAGCGCCACCAACAGGCAGCAGGAAGTACATCACTATTAAAATGCTTTGAAATCACTGTCTTATTTTTACCAGATTTGCTTCAAACTTTATGTGTACAATGTAGACACACGGCAGATGTAAACCTGTGAAAGGATTATTGATATCTTAGATACTGTTGCCGTGGCAACGCATCAAACTTTAATATTCTTTTTTTATGCTTTTGAGACTCTTAACATACTTGAAATTGCATGAAACTCGACAGACACATCACATTTATTATCCAGTAGACATGTGCAAAGTTTCAGAAACGGGCGTGGTGAGGGGCTCAGTAGCGCCACCTTTAGTCATAAGTGGGGGGGTTAGTTTTATCAACAGCAACAAAACTTGGTATGTGTATTGTTCTCATCAAGACGGACAACTTTCTAATTTACATGAACCATCTCCGACCAACAGGAAGAGAGATATTTTGGTTTGAATGTGGATTTTCTGAAGAATTTTCTCTCCCTCTCTCTGTGTCTGTGTGTGTGTGAGGGGAGGGGGGGATTTGACTATTGCTTTTATATTGTTAATCAAGGTTTCAGGGGCTTTTGGGGTCCTTAACGTGCTCAAAAACTCTTGAAACTTTGCACACAGGTCAGAACCCACGGCCATCAGGGCCGGGCTGAAGCTGGTACCCGGGCATGGCTGGGGGGCTCAACAGTGCCCCCTTGAACGGGGTTCTAAAACTTGATCCATATATCAAACACACTCGCATGAATTAATATGAAACTCGGTACACATATAGATCTCATCGGGCCGAACAACTTTACCCCGGTCAAGTTTTACGCCAGCCCAACAGGAAGTCGGCTATTATGGGTTGTTTGGAAAACGCTTGCTGTGGAATGTGAAATACTCCTCCTAGAAAATTCACCGTGTCCCCTTCAAACTCGGTGTGCATGTAGTCAAGACTTTGAGGATGCTAAATTGCGGACGGATTTTTGATATCTCGAACGGTTTGGCTGTGGCGAGGAATCGAATTTATGGCGAGAAAAGAGAAACACGGAAGTGGAATAACTTCTGCATACATTAACTGATCTTGATGAAACTTCAGCAGTGTGTTCGTGGTAAGAGGCCGATCAGATGGATGTAGCTATTGTGAGTCAAAGTTATAGCGCCACCAACTGGCAGCAGGAAGTGTGTCACTTTCAACATGCTTTTGACAAAAGTGGGGGGGTTAGTTTTAACTACAGTAAAGAAAAAATAGTTTGTATATTGTTCTCATCAAGCCGGACAACTTTCTAATTTACATTCAATAGCTCTGGGCATCAGGAAGTCAGATATTTTGGTCTGAATGTGAATTTTTTTGCAAAATCAGCCTCTGAATTTTTAGCCACTCCTCTTAAACTATTTATTTTATTCGTACCAAACTTTTTCAACATGATGAAACTACATTAAATATGCTAAATTGTGAATGGATAATAAATATCTCAAACGGTTTTGCTATGGCGAGGGATTAAATAATGTCCAAAAAGGAAACACTAAAAATCTTCTAAAAATGTAATTATATACCATTTATTTCTATATAAAAGTATACAAATATCACAACTAAACCCATTTTATTCTGTTTTTGCAATTCAAGAAGAATGAAAAAGTTAAAACAGGCTATTTAGTGCTATTTGGTTCAACAAAAAAGCAAACATAGGGCTATACTGCCCTCTTGTGTCCAAAAGGACATCAAAAAAGTATATAAAACTTTTTACCAGGTAGGCCAATATTGTATTTAAATATACATGTATTAGGTATGTGTCTGAGGATATTTTCCCACCGGTTAATCGACGTGTGACACGAGTGGGTGCTTTTAAATCGCTAATATAATAGTGTAAGAAAAATAATGATAATGTTGCACACACAAATCACACACATGTGGGAAAGAATGATGCTTTTAAACAACACTAAACCGCCATTAGGTGTCGCCAGGCATCCACCTTAATAAGCGAGTCATTGATTCATTCGTTCAAACGATTTGTTCGAATGAGTCGATCATGATTAAGACAGATGTTTATGGATTGATCATTCAATCTTTGAGTCAACCGATTCGTTAAAAATGCTGAATCGTTCAGTTATGAGAAAACACGTGATGCGTGATGGTTCTGCCGTGATCTTTGTTTAACTATTTTCGCTGCTGAAACAGAACAAAAACAGTCAACATTGCATCTAAAATGTAAGTGACTTAATTGTAACTGTTTATTAACCTGTTGTATGAAATCTAGGGGTGGGAGAAAAAAATTATTCTTAGATGCATCGCGATGCGGACGTGGACGATTCTGAATCGATTCACAAATGTCAAAAAATCGATTCTCTAAAAAAAATTTTTCTAATAACGTAATATTGACGGAAGGCAAAAGGCGGAACTCTAAGCGGACGTGCGTGCAGTCTGTGGCGCGCACATAACAGAGAAGTTTCTTCTGCTCACCAAGGCTGCATTTATTTGATTAAAAATACAAACAAAAACAGTAATATTGTAAAATAGTATTCCAATTTAAAACAGCTGCTTTCTATTTTAATATATTTTAAACTGTTATTTATTCCTGTGATCAAAGCTGAGTTTTCAGCATCATTACTCCAGTCGTCACTGTCACATGATCCTTCAGAAATTATTCTAATATGATGATTGATACTCAAGAAACATTCATTATTATTTTAAATGTCGAAAACAGTTGTGTACAGTCTTTGATGAATAGAAAGTTCAAAAGAACAGCATTTATCTGAAATCTAAAGCTTTTGTAACGTTAAACACTACCGTTCAGAAGTTTGGGGTCAGTAATAATTTTAATTTTAATTTTGGGGGAAAGAAATAAAATAAATCAATACTTTTATTCATCGAGAATGAGTTAAACTGATCAAAAGTTACAGTACAGACATTTATAATGTTAAAAAAAATTATATTTGAAATAAATGCTGTTCTTTTGAACTTTATATTCATCAACGCATTTTGAAAAAAAATCTGTACACAACTGTTTTCAACATTGAAAATAATAATTAATATTTATTGACCATCAATCATCATATTAGAATGATTTCTGAAGGATCATGTGACACTGAAGACGGGAGTAATGATGCTGAAAACTCAGCTTTGATCACATAAATTAATTACAGTGTAAAATATTTTAAAATAGAAAACAGCTGTTTTAAATTGGAATAATATTTCACAATATTACTGTTTTTGTTTGTATTTTTAATCAAATAAATGCAGCCTTGGTGAGCAGAAGAGACTTCTCCTAAAAACATTAAAAATCTTCCTGACCCCAAACTTTTGAACGGTATATACACATATATATATATATATATATATATATATATATATATATATATATATATATATATATATATATATATATATATATACATATATAAATACATATATATATATATATATATATGTTTGTATAATATATATATATATATATATATATATATATATATATATATATATATATATAAATATAGCTGCGAGCAGCGATGGAGGGCCAAAGCCGGCGGTACCGCCACCCCGGTGCCTACACTAAGGCACCAGGGTGGCGGTGCCACCGGCTTGGGCCCGCAATCGCTGCTCGCAGCTATATATATATTTTTTTTCTATTATTTTTCTTTCGCCTTTTGCCACTTTTGGGGCCCTTAACATGCTCAAAAACTCTTGAATTTTTGCACACGGGTCAGAACCCGCGGCCATCAGGGCAGGACTGAAGCTGGTACCCGGGCGTGGCAGGGGGGCTCGACAGCGCCCCCTGGAATGGTGTCCGAAAACTTGGTCAATAAATCAAACACACTTGCATGTAATAATATGAAACTCAGTACACATATAGATCTCATCGGGCTGAACAACTTTCGTGCTCTAAGTTTTACAAAAGCCCAACAGGAAGTCAACTATTATGGGTTGTTTGAAAAACGCATCCTCTGGAATTTGAAATACTCCTCCTAGAAAATTCGTCCAATCGCCTCCAAACTCGGTCAGCATGAAGTCAAGACATTGAGGATGAAAAATTGCCAGGGGATTTTTGATATCTCGAACGGTTTGGCCGTGGCGAGGAAACGAATTTATGGCGAATAAGGGACACAGGAAGTGTGTTATAACTTCTGCATACATTAACTGATCTTGATTAAACTTCAGCAGTGTGTTCGTTGTAAGAGGCCGATCACATTGATGTGACTATTGTGAGTCAAAGTTATAGCGCCACCAACTGGCAGCAGGAAGTGTGTCACTTTCAAAATGCTTTGAAATCACTCTCTTATTTTTACCCGATTTGCTTCAAAATGTATGTGTATAATGTAGACACACGGCAGATGTAGACCTGTGAAAGGATTATTGATATCTTAGATACTGTTGCCATGGCAACACATCAAACTTTAATATTCTTTTTTGATGTTTTTGAGACTCTTAGCATGCTTGAAATTGGATGAAACTCGACAGACACATCACATTTATTAGCCAGGAGACATGTGCAAAGTTTCAGAAACGGGTGTGGTGGAATGGCTCAGTAGCGCCACCTTTAGTCAAAAATGGGGGCTTAGTTTTTCCTAGAATCACAAAACTTGGTACGTATATTGTTCTCATCAAGCCGGACAACTTTCTAATTTATACTCCTTAGCTCCGACCAACAGAAAGTCAGATATTTTGGTTTGAAAGAGGATTTTCTCCCTCTCTCTCTGCCTCTAGCCTACGTCTCTGTGTGTGTGTGTGTAGGGGGGTGGGGGTGGGGGATTTGTCTATTCCATTTAATCTTAGTTTTTCAAGGTTTCAGGGGCTTTTGGGGTCCTTAACATGCTCAAAAACTCTTGAAACTTTGCACACAGTTCAGAACCCACGGCCATCAGTGCCGGGCTGAAGCTGGTAACCGGGCGTGGCAGGGGGGCTCAACAGCGCCCCCTTGAACACGGTCTGAAAACTTGGTCCATATATCAAACACACTTGCATGAATTAATATGAAACTCGGTACACATATAGATCTCATCGGGCCGAACAACTTCCGCACTCTAAGTTATTAGCTCCGTCCAACAGGAAGTCAGCTATTATGTGTTGTTTGGCGAACGTTTGCTATGGAATTTGAAACACTCCTCCTAGAAAATTCATTAAATCGCCACCAAACTCTGTGTGCATGAAGTCAAGACATTGAGGATTCTAAATTGCGGACGGATTTTTGATATCTCGAACGGTTTGGCCGTGGCGTGGAAACGCATTTATGGCGAGAAAAGAGAAACACGAAGTGGTATAACTTCTGCATACATTAACTGATCTTGATGAAACTTCAGCAGTGTGTTGGTGGTAAGAGGCCGATCAGATGGATGTAACTATTGTGAGTCAAAGTTATAGCGCCACCAACTGGTAGCAGGAAGTGTGTCACTTTCAAAATGTTTTTGACAAAAGTGGGGGGGTTAGGTTTACCCACAATTATAAAAATCAGTAAGTATATTGGTCTCATCGAGTCGGACAACTTTCTAATTTACAATCATTAGCTCTGACCAAGAGGAAGTCAGATATTTTGGTTTGAATGTGGATTTATTTGCAAATTCAGCCTCTGCATTTTTACCCACTCCTGCTAAGTGGTTTATTTTATTCACACCAAACTTTTTCAACATGATGAAAATACATTAAAGATGCTAAATTGTGAACGGATATTGAATATCTCAAACGGTTTTGCTATGGCGAGGGATTAAAGTAATGTCAAAAAAGGAATCAGAAAACGTCTCAGATCTTCTAAAAATTTAATTATACACTATTTATTTTTATATAAAATTATACAAATATCAGATCTAAACCCAGTTTTGGGTTTATTCAGTTTTTTTTTAATTCAAGAATTATGTACAAGTTTAAAAACAGCCAGAATGAGCTATTTAGTAAAAAGAAAAAAGTCATACATAGGGCTATACTGCCCTCTTGTGTTCAAAATCAGGTAGGCCCATTGTATATTGTATTTATATATAAATATATTAGCGATGTGACTGAGAATTTTTTCCCACTGGTTAATCGATGTGTGACAGCGCGGTGGGGGCTTTTAAATCGCTACCTTAAAAGCGAAAGTGAAATATTGACGTCCAGTAGGAATGAACTAAAAAACATTCACTCTGTTCTGCTCGTTCCTCGCTGTAGACACATATTGCCCATGCAGCCGTGAGCATTTTAGTTTCATTTTAAAAATGGCGCCATTTCGGGGGTGGGATTGCTTGAATGTTTTTTTACAAAAGCACAATGTTGTGTTTTATTGTGAGTGTACATAAATATAAGTAAACACATTGCAATTTAAATGATGTCCTGTATGAATAAAATTACGGAGTAGCCTATATTTTTATGTTTCCACTGTTCGATCGTGCCCGCGCCACACACACACACACACACAAACACAACAACAACATATTGTGCATTCCAGCATTGCAATCTTGACATCGCAGCCTGTTCATTATAGCCTTAATAAAATATAATAATAAAATAGTCAACCTAACATATAAAAATTACACTGCTCTGTTTAAATAGACAGTAGTACAATTCATACTATTCACAGAAATCACTGCTCAACTGTGATGTTTCCAAGCACATTTTTGTGCATGTGAAGAGCATGTGAAGTTTTCCCTTCAATATTGGAACGTGAGTGAAGTACAAAGCCTATAATAAACAATAGTTTAGCATCCAAAAAAATATATATATATATATGAATATTACTTGTCTGATATATATATATATATATATATATATATATATTTTTTTTTTTTTTTTTGTTACATATATATATATATATATATATATATATATATATATATATATATATATATATATATTGTTGCATTATTTATATATATATATATATATATATATATATATATAAATATAGCTGCGAGCAGCGATGGAGGGCCCAAGCCAGTGACACCGCCACCCCGGTGCCTTTAGTGTAACTAAAGGCACCAGGGTGGCGGTGCCACCGGCTTGGGCCCGCAATCGCTGCTCGCAGCTATATTTATTATTATTTTTTTCTACTTCTCGGGCACTTTTGGGGCCCTTAACATGCTCAAAAACTCTTGAAATTTTGCACACACGTCAGAACCCGCGGCCATCAGGGCCGGACTGAAGCTGGTACCCGGGCGTGGCACGGGGGCTCGACAGCGCCCCCTGGAATGGTGTCCGAAAACTTGGTCTATAAATCAAACACGCTTGCATATAATAATATGAAACTCAGTACACATATAGATCTCATCGGGCCGAACAACTTTCGTGCTCTAAGTTTTACACCAGCCCAACAGGAAGTCAACTATTATGGGTTGTTTGAAAAACGCATCCTCTGGAATTTGAAATACTCCTCCTAGAATATTCGTCCAATCACAACCAAACTCGGTGTGCATGAAGTCAAGACATTGAGGATGCTAAATTGCGGACGGATTTTTGATATCTCGAACGGTTTGGCTGTGGCGAGGAAACGAATTTATGGCGATTAATGGGACACAGGAAGTGTGTTATAACTTCTGCATACATTAACTGATCTTGATGAAACTTTCGCAGTGCGTTTGTTGTAAGAGGCCGATCACAAGGATGTGACTATTGTGAGTCAAAGTTATAGCGCCACCAACTGGCAGCAGGAAGTGTGTCACTTTCAAAATGCTTTGAAGTCACCCTCTTAATTTTACACGATTTGCTTCAAACTTTATATGTATAATGTAAACACACGGCAGATGTAGACCTGTGAAAGGATTATTGATATCTTAGATACTGTTGCCGTGGCAACGCATCAAATTTTAATATTCTTTTCGGATGCGTTTGAGACTCTTAACATGCTTGAAATTGGATGAAACTCGACAGACACATAACACTTATTAGCCAGTAGACATGTGAAAAGTTTCAGAAACGGGCGTGGCAGGGGGGCTCAACAGCGCCCTCTTGAACAGGGTCTGAAAACTTGGTCCATATATCAAACACGCTTGCATGAATTAATATGAAACTCGGTACACATATAGATTTCATGGGGCCGAACAACTTTCCCTCTGTCAAGTTTCACGCCAGCCCAACAGGAAGTCGGCTATTATGGGTTGTTTGGAAAACGCTTGCTGTGGAATGTGATGTACTCCTCCTAGAGAATTCATTCAATCACCTCCAAACTCAGTCAGCATGAAGTCAAGACATTGAGGATGCTAAATTGCGAACGGATTTTTGATATCTCGAACGGTTTGGCTGTGGCGAGGAATCGAATTTATGGCGAGAAAAGAGAAACACGAAGTGGAATAACTTCTGCATACATTAACTGATCTTGATGAAACTTCAGCAGTGTGTTCGTGGTAAGAGGCCGATCAGATCGATGTAGCTATTGTGAGTCAAAGTTATAGCGCCACCAACTGGCAGCAGGAAGTGTGTCACTTTCAACATGCTTTTGACAAAAGTGGGGGGGTTAGTTTTAACTACAGTAAAGAAAAAATAGTTTGTATATTGTTCTCATCAAGCCGGACAACTTTCTAATTTACATTCAATAGCTCTGGCCATCAGGAAGTCAGATATTTTGGTCTGAATGTGATTTTTTTTGCTAAATCAGCCTCTGAATTTTTAGCCACTCCTCTTAAACTATTTATTTTATTCGTACCAAACTTTTTCAACATGATGAAACTACATTAAATATGCTAAATTGTGAATGGATAATAAATATCTTAAACGGTTTTGCTATGGCGAGGGATTAAAGTAATGTCCAAAAAGGAAACACTAAAAATCTTCTAAAAATGTAATTATATACCATTTATTTCTATATAAAAGTATACAAATATCGAACTAAACCCATTTTATTCTGTTTTTGCAATTCAAGAAGAATGAAAAAGTTAAAACAGGCTATTTAGTGCTATTTGGTTCAACAAAAAAGCAAACATAGGGCTATACTGCCCTCTTGTGTCCAAAAGGACATCAAAATAGTATATAAAACTTTTTACCAGGTAGGCCAATATTGTATTTAAATATACATTTATTAGGTATGTGTCTGAGGATATTTTCCCACCGGTTAATCGACGTGTGACACGAGTGGGTGCTTTTAAATCGCTAATATAATAGTGAAAGAAAAATAATGATAATGTTGCACACACAAATCACACACATGTGGGAAAGAATAAACAACACTAAACCGCCATTAGGTGTCGCCAGGCATCCATCTTAATAAGCGAGTCATTGATTCATTCGTTCAAACGATTCGTTCGAATGAGTCGATCATGATTAAGACAGATGTTTATGGATTGATCATTCAATCTTTGAGTCAACCGATTCGTTAAAAATGCTGAATCGTTCAGTTATGAGAAAACACGTGATAAGTGATGGTTCTGCCGTGATCTTTGTTTAACTATTTTCGCTGCTGAAACAGAACAAAAACAGTCAACATTGCATCTAAAATGTAAGTGACTTAATTGTAACTGTTTATTTGTATGAAATCTAGGGGTGGGAGAAAAAAATTATTCTTAGATGCATCGCGATGCGGACGTGGACGATTCTGAATCGATTCACAAATGTCAAAAAATCGATTCTCTAAAAAAAATTTTTTCTAATAACGTAATATTGACGGAAGGCAAAAGGCGGAACTCTAAGCGGACGTGCGTGCAGTCTGTGGCGCGCACATAACAGAGAAGTTTCTTCTGCTCACCAAGGCTGCATATATTTGATTAAAAATACAAACAAAAACAGTAATATTGTAAAATATTATTCCAATTTAAAACAGCTGCTTTCTATTTTAATATATTTTAAACTGTTATTTATTCCTGTGATCAAAGCTGAGTTTTCAGCATCATTACTCCAGTCGTCACTGTCACATGATCCTTCAGAAATTATTCTAATATAATGATTGATACTCAAGAAACATTCATTATTATTTTAAATGTCGAAAACAGTTGTGTACAGTCTTTGATGAATAGAAAGTTCAAAAGAACAGCATTTATCTGAAATCTAAAGCTTTTGTAACGTTAAACACTACCGCTCAAAAGTTTTGGGTTAGTAATAATTAAAATTTTATTTTTGGGGTAAATAAATAAAATAAATCAGTACTTTTATTTATGAAGGATGAGTTAAACTGATCAACAGTTACAGTAAAGACATTTATAATGTTAAAAATATATATATTTGAAATATATGCTGTTCTTTTGAACTAACATTCATCAAAGCATTTTGAAAAAAAAAATCTGTACACAACTGTTTTCAACATTGAAAATAATAATGAATATTTATTGAGCATCAATCATCATATTAGTATGATTTCTGAAGGATCATGTGACACTGAAACTGGAGTAATGATGCTGAAAACCCAACTTTGATCACAGAAATGAATTACTATGTAAAATATTTAAAAATTGAAAACAGCTGTTTTAAATTGGAATAATATTTCACAATATTACTGTTTTTGTTTGTATTTTTAATCAATAAATGCAGCCTTGGTGAGCAGAAGAGACTTCTCCTAAAAACATTAAAAATCTTACTGACCCCAAACTTTTGAACAATAATATATATATATATATATATATATATATATATATATATATATATATATACATATATATGTATGTGTGTGTATGTATGTATGTATGTATATATATATATATATATATATATATATATATATATATATATATATATATATATATATATATATATATATATATATATATATATATATATATATATATATATATAAATATAGCTGCGAGCAGCGATGGAGGGCCCAAGCCGGCGGTACCGCCACCCCGGTGCCTTTAGGTAACTAAAGGCACCGGGGTTGCGGTGCCACCGGCTTGGGCCCGTAATCGCTGCTCGCAGCTATATTTATTATTATTTTTCTGTCAACCTTTCGGGCACTTTTGAGACCCTTAACGTGCTCGAAAACTCTTGAAACTTTGCACACGGGTCAGAACCCGTGTCCATCAGGGCTGGGCTGAAGCTGGTACCCGGGCGTGGCAGGGTGGCTCGACAGCGCCCCCTTGAACGGGGTCCGAAAACTTGGTCCATAAATCAGACACGCTTGCATGTAATAATATGAAACTCGGTACACATATAGATCTCATTGGGCCGAACAACTTTCGTACTTTTACTTTTTACGCCAGCCCAACAGGAAGTCGGCTATTATGGGTTGTTTTGAAACGCATGCTGTGGAATTTAATGTACTCCTCCTAGAGAATTCATCCAATCGCCTCCAAACTCGGTCAGCATGAAGTCAAGACATTGAGGATGCTAAATTGCGGACGGATTTTTGATATCTCGAACGGTTTGGCCGTGGCAAGGAAACGAATTTATGGCGAATAAGGGACACAGGAAGTGTGTTATAACTTCAGCATACATTATCTGATCTTGATGAAACTTCAGCAGTGTGTTCGTTTTCAGAGGCCGAACACAAGGATGTGATTATTGTGAGTCAAAGTTATAGCGCCACCAACTGGCAGCAGGAAGTGTGTCACTTTCAAAATGCTTTGAAATCACTCTCTTATTTTTACCTGATTTGCTTCAAACTTTATGTGTATGATGTAGACACACGGCAGATGTAGACCTGTGAAAGGATTATTGATATCTTAGATACTGTTGCCATGGCAACGCATCAAACTTTAATATTCTTTTTTGATGCTTTTGAGACTCTTAACATACTTGAAATTGCATGAAACTCGACAGACACATCACACTTATTATCCAGTAGACATGGGCAAAGTTTCAGAAACGGGCGTGGTGAGGGGCTCAGTAGCGCCACCTTTAGTCAAAAATGGGGGCTTAGTTTTACCTAGAATCACAAAACTTGGTATGTATATTGTTCTTATCGAGCCGGACAACTTTCTAATTTACACTTATTAGCTCAAAGCAACAGAAAGTCAGATATTTTGGTTTGAATGTGATTTTTTGGAGAAATTTCTCTCTCTCTCTGTCTCTGAGTGTGTGAGGGGTGGGGGTGATTTGTCAGTTGGGTGAGATTTACTTTTTCATTTGTTTTTCAAGGTTTCTGGGGCTTTTGGGTCCCTAAACGTGCTCGAAAACTCTTGAAACTTTGCACACAGGTCAGAACCCGCGGCCATCAGGGCGGGGCTGAATCTGGTAGCCGGGCGTGGCAGGGGGGCTCAACAGCGCCCCCTTGAACGGGGTTCTAAAACTTGGTCCATATATCAAACACGCTTGCATGAATTAATTTGAAACTCGGTACACATATAGATCTCATCGGGCCGAACAACTTTCGTGCTCTAAGTTTTACGCCAGCCCAACAGGAAGTCGGCTATTTAGGGTTGTTTGGAAACGCTTGCTGTGGAATTTAATGTACTCCTCCTAGGAAATACATCGATTCGCCTCCAAACTCGGTCAGCGTGAAGTCAAGACATTGATGATGCTAAATTGCGGACGGATTTTTGATATCTCGAACGGTTTGGCTGTGGCGAGGAAACGAATTAATGGCGAGAAAAGAGAAAAACGAAGTGTTATAACTAATGCATACATTAACTGATCTTGATGAAACTTCAGCAGTTTGTTCATGGTAAGAGGCCGATCAGATGGATGTAACTATTGTGTGTCAAAGTTATAGCGCCACCAACTGGCAGCAGGAAATGTGTCACTTTCAAAATGCTTTTGACAAAAGTTGGGGGGGTTGTTTTACCTACAGTAGCACAACTCAGTACGTATGTTGATCTCATCGACCCGGACAACTTTCTAATTTAAAGTCATTAGCTCCGACCATCAGGAAGTCAGATATTTTGGTTTGAATGTGGATTTTTTGCAAAATCAGCCTCCAAAAGGCACTAAAAGCCTCAAATCTTCTAAAAATGTAATTTTATACCATTTATTTCTATATAAAAGTATACAAATATCACAACTAAACCCATTTTATTCTGTTTTTAAAAAGAATTTTATTCTAATTTTATTCTAAATTTTAAAACAGTAAATTAAAAAAAAAATTCAAGTCATACATAGGGCTATACTGCCCTCTTGTGTCCAAAAGGACATCAAAATAATATATAAAACTTTTTACCAGCTAGGCCAATAATGTATTTAAATATACATTTATTAGGTATGTGTCTGAGGATATTTTCCCACCGGTTAATCGACGTGTGTGACACGAGCGGGTGCTTTTATATCGCTAATATAAAAGTGAAAGAAAAATACGGACGTCCGCACGGACATTTATAATGGTGCACACACAAATCACACACACGTTGGAAAGAATTATGCTTTTAAACAACACTAAACCGCCATTAGATGTCGCCAAGTGACCGTCTTAATGAGCGAGTCATTGATTCATTCGTTCAAATGATTCGTAATCCATAACATACAGATCCATAAACATGGATCCATAAACATCCAATCCATAAACATAAACAGATGTTTATGGATTGATCATTCAATCTTTGAGTCAACCAATTCGTTCAAAATGCTGAATCATTCAGTTATGAGAAAACACGTTCCTGTGAGATGCGTTCTTCTGTGATCTTTGTTTAACTATTTCCGCTGCTGAAACAGAACAAAAACAGTCAATATTGCATCTAAAATGTAAATGACTTAATTTTAACTGTTAATAACCTGTTGTATGAAATCAATGTCACAGTTTCAATAGTGATTGTATTCAGGAAAAGTTAGGTACGGAGAGCGAGCGATTTCAACGAAATCAGAACTAAACCCATTTTATTATTTTATTATTATTATTATTCAATTTAAGAATTATGTTTGAGTTTAAAAAAAGCCAGAATGTTTTAGTCCAAAAAATAAATAAATCATGCCATGGATTGCTTGAAATTAAATTTTTTTATTATATTTATTTTTTCGTTTTGACTTTGTTTATAGTTTATTTTTAATTTTTTATTCTTGTTCCGTTCTGAATATCATTACATTTAAAGGATTTGTTGTGGAATATTTTGAGTGTATCATAAAATCAGAATAATTCTCTCGATTTAGTGATCCCCTACTTATTATTTTATTTTATTTTTTTCTTTGTTCTAATTAGGTCAGGCAAGTAAAATTATCTGTGTCTTGTCCCTTAATATATATATATATATATATATATATATATATATATATATATATATATATATATATATATATGTATGTATGTGTGTGTGTGTGTATATATATATATATATATATATATATATATATATATATGTGTGTGTGTGTATATATATATATATATATATATAAATATAAATATAGCTGCGAGCAGCGATGGAGGGCCAAAGCCGCCGGCACCGCCACCCTGGCACCAGGATTGCGGTGCCACCGGCTTGGGCCCGTAATCGCTGCTCGCAGCTATATTTATTATTATTATTCTTATTTTTCTGTCAACCTTTCGGGCACTTTTGAGACCCTTAACGTGCTCGAAAACTCTTGAAACTTTGCACACGGGTCAGAACCCGCGGCCATCAGGGCCGGGCTGAAGCTGGTACCCGGGCGTGGCAGGGGGGCTCGACAGCGCCCCCTTGAACGGGGTCCGAAAACTTGGTCCATAAATCAGACACGCTTGCATGTAATAATATGAAACTCGGTACACATATAGATCTCATCGGGCCGAACAACTTTCGTACTTTTACTTTTTACGCCAGCCCAACAGGAAGTCGGCTATTATGGGTTGTTTTGAAACGCATGCTGTGGAATTTAATGTACTCCTCCTAGAGAATTCATCCAATCGCCTCCAAACTCGGTCAGCATGAAGTCAAGACATTGAGGATGCTAAATTGCGGACAGATTTTTGATATCTCGAACGGTTTGGCCATGGCAAGGAAACGAATTTATGGCGAATAAGGGACACAGGAAGTGTGTTATAACTTCAGCATACATTATCTGATCTTGATGAAACTTCAGCAGTGTGTTCGTTGTAAGAGGCCGAACACAAGGATGTGACTATTGTGAGTCAAAGTTATAGCGCCACCAACTGGCAGCAGGAAGTGTGTCACTTTCAAAATGCTTTGAAATCACTCTCTTATTTTTACCCGATTTGCTTCAAACTTTATGTGTATAATGTAGACACACGGCAGATGTAGACCTGTGAAAGGATTATTGATATCTTAGATACTGTTGCCATGGCAACGCATCAAATTTTAATATTCTTTTTTGATGCTTTTGAGACTCTTAACATACTTGAAATTGCATGAAACTCGACAGACACATCACACTTATTATCCAGTAGACATGGGCAAAGTTTCAGAAACGGGCGTGGTGAGGGACTCAGTAGCGCCACCTTTAGTCAAAAATGGGGGCTTAGTTTTACCTAGAATCACAAAACTTGGTATGTATATTGTTCTTATCGAGCCGGACAACTTTCTAATTTACACTTATTAGCTCAAAGCAACAGAAAGTCAGATATTTTGGTTTGAATGTGATTTTTTGGAGAATTTTCTCTCTCTCTCTGTCTCTGAGTGTGTGAGGGGTGGGGGTGATTTGTCAGTTGAGTGAGATTTACTTTTTCATTTGTTTTTCAAGGTTTCTGGGGCTTTTGGGTCCCTAAACGTGCTCGAAAACTCTTGAAACTTTGCACACAGGTCAGAACCCGCGGCCATCAGGGCGGGGCTGAATCTGGTAAGCGGGCGTGGCAGGGGGGCTCAACAGCGCCCCCTTGAACGGGGTTCTAAAACTTGGTCCATATATCAAACACGCTTGCATGAATTAATTTGAAACTCGATACACATATAGATCTCATCGGGCCAAACTACTTTCGTGCTCTAAGTTTTACGCCAGCCCAACAGGAAGTCGGCTATTTAGGGTTGTTTGGAAACGCTTGCTGTGGAATTTAATGTACTCCTCCTAGGAAATACATCGATTCGCCTCCAAACTCAGTCAGCGTGAAGTCAAGACATTGAGGATGCTAAATTGCGGACGGATTTTTGATATCTCGAACGGTTTGGCTGTGGCGAGGAAACGAATTAATGGCGAGAAAAGAGAAACACGAAGTGTTATAACTAATGCATACATTAACTGATCTTTATGAAACTTCAGCAGTTTGTTCATGGTAAGAGGCCGATCAGATGGATGTAACTATTGTGTGTCAAAGTTAAAGCGCCACCAACTGGCAGCAGGAAATGTGTCACTTTCAAAATGCTTTTGACAAAAGTGGGGGGGGTCGCTTTACCTACAGTAGCACAACTCAGTACGTATGTTGATCTCATCGACCCGGACAACTTTCTAATTTAAAGTCATTAGCTC
>NC_137129.1:24941069-24983569 GCF_949319135.1 Squalius cephalus
AAGAGTCACAAAAATCGTTATGTATATTGTTCTCATCAAGCCGGACAACTTTCTAATTTATAGTCATAAGCTGTGACCAACAGGAAGTGAGATATTTTGGTTTGAATGTGATTTTTTGGAGAATTCTCTCCCTCTCTCTCTCTGCCTCTGCGTCTCTGTGTGTGTGAGGGGTGGGGGGATTTGTCTTTTGAGTGAGATTTGTTTAAAATTCCTGTTTTTCAAGGTTTCAGGGGCTTTTGGGGCCTTTAACGTGCTCAAAAACTCTTGAAACTTTGCACACAGGTCAGAACCCGCGGCCATCAGGGCCGGGCTGAAGCTGGTACCCGGGCGTGGCAGGGGGGCTCAACAGCGCCCCCTGGAACGGGATCCGAACACTTGTCCATAAATCAAACACACTTGCATGTAATGATATGAAACTCGGTACACATATAGATCTCATCGGGCCGAACAACTTTCGTGCTCTAAATTTTACGCCAGCCCAACAGGAAGTCGGCAATTATGGGTTGTTTGGAGAACGCTTGCTGTGGAATTTGAAACACTTCTCCTAGAGAATTAATTAAATCGCCACCAAACTCGGTGTGCATGAAGTCAAGACATTGAGGATGCTAAATTGCGGACGGATTTTTGATATCTCAAATGGTTTGGCCGTGGCGAGGACACGAATTTATGGCGAGAAAAGAGAAACACGAAGTGTTATAACTTCTGCACACATTAACTGATCTTGATGAAACTTCAGCAGTGTGTTCGTGGTAAGAGGCCGATCAGATGGATGTGACTATTGTGGGTCAAAGTTATAGCGCCACCAACTGGCAGCAGGAAGTGTGTCACTTTCAAAATGTTTTTGACAAAAGTGGGGGGGTTAGTTTTACCCACAATTACAAAAATCAGTACGTATATTGGTCTCATCGAGCCGGACAACTTTCTAATTTACAGGCATTAGCTGCAACCAACAGGAAGTCAGATATTTTGGTCTGAATATGGATTTTTTGTTAAATCAGCCTCTGAGTTTTTAGTTACTCCTCCTAAAAGGTTTATTTTATTCCCACCAAACTTTTTCAACATGATAAAAATATATTAATGATGCTAAATTGTAAACAGATATTGAATATCTCAAACGGTTTTGCTATGGCGAGGGATTAAATTAATGTCAAAAAGGAAGCAGGAAACATCTCATAACTTCTAAAAATGTAATTATACACCATTTATTTTTATATAAAATTATACAAATATTAGAACTAAACCTATTTTATTCTGTTTTTGCAATTCAAGAAGTATGAAAAAGTTAAAAACAGGCTATTAGTGCTATTTGGTTCAACAAAAAAGCAAACATAGGGCTATACTGCCCTCTTGTGTCCAAAAGGATATCAAAATAGTATATAAAACGTTTTACTAGGTAGGCCTATTGTATTTAAATATAAATTTATTAGGTATATGACTGTAAGGATATTTTCCCATCGGTTAATCGACGTGTGACACGAGCGGGTGCTTTTAAATCGCTAATATAAAAGTGAAAGTAAAAAACGGACGTCCGCACGGACATTGATAATGGTGCACGTTGGAAAAAATGATACTTTTAAACATAACACTAAACCGCTATTAGGTGTCGCCAGGCGACCATCTTAATGAGCGAGTCATTGATTCATTCGTTCAAACGATTCGTTCCAATGACTGAGTCATTCATGATTGAGACAGATGTTTATGGATTGACCATTGAATCTTTAAGTCAACCGATTCGTTTCAAAAAGCTGAATCATTCAGTAATGAGAAAACAAGTTGCTGTGAGATGCGCAATGGTTCTGCTGTGATCTTTGTTTAACTATTTTTGCTGCTGAAACAGAACAAAAACAGTCAATATTGCATCTAAAATGTAAGTGACTTAATTGTAACTTTATTAACCTGTTGTATGAAATCAATGTCACAGTTTCAATCGTGATTGTATTCAGGAAATAGTTGCCTACTCGTCAAGTGAGGTTGCTTAACTCTATCATATGTTATAAAATATATAAAAACTCCATATTTGTAATTTTTATAGTCAGTATGTTGTTAACTGGTTTGCTTTTTGTGTGCTGCGCTCATTTGTTTACAATTCTCCTGGAGAAGCTGCATGAGCCTCAGCAGTGCAACCTTGTTACCATTGATCAGTAATACATTTATTATTAACTGCTGATTGCAACTTAAAATGAATGTAATGAAATTAGAATAATCTCTCGTTTTAGTGACTCCCAAGTTATTTTTTTGTTATTGACGTTCTAATCAGGCTATACACTGGTCGGGCAAATAAAATTCTCTTTCAGGTAGGCCTATTGTATTTATATATAAATATATTAGGGATGTGACTGTGATAAAATTTTCCCACCGGTTAATCGACGTGTGACACCGCTGAGGGCTTTTAAATCGCTAACTATAGTATACTATATACTAGTAAAATACAGACGTCCGCACAGACATTGATAATGGTGCGGAGTAGAGCGAGCATTTTCAATGTAACCTTAACCTTAACCTTAGCATTTTCAATGCCCTTAACATGCTCGAAAACTCTTGAAATTTTGCACACAGGTCAGAACCCGCGGCCATCAGGGCCGGGCTGAAGCTGGTACCCGGGCGTGGCAGGGGGCCTCGACAGCGCCCCCTGGAACGGGATCCGAACACTTGTCCATAAATCAGACACGCTTGCATGTAATAATATGAAACTCGGTACACATATAGACCTCATCGGGCCGAACAACTTTCGTGCTCTAAGTTTTACGCCAGACCAACAGGAAGTCAGCTATTATGGGTTGTTTGGAAACGCATGCTGTGGAATTTGATGTACTCCTCCTAGGAAATTCATCCATTCGCCTCCAAACTCGGTCGGCATGAAGTCAAGACATTGAGGATGCTAAATTGCGGACGGATTTTTGATATCTCGAACGGTTTGGCCGTGGCAAGGAAACGAATTTATGGCGAATAATTCAAACAGGAAGTGTGTTATAACTTCTGCATACATTAACTGATCTTGATGAAACTTCAGCAGTGTGTTAGATGTAAGAGGCCGATCACATGGATGTGACATTTGTGAGTCAAAGTTATAGCGCCACCAACTGGCAACAGGAAGTGTGTCACTTTCAAAATGCTTTGAAATCACCCTCTTATTTTTACCCGATTTGCTTAAAACTTTATGTGTATAATGTAGACACACGGCAGATGTAGACCTGTGAAAGGATTATTGATATCTTAGATACTGTTGCCGTGGCAACGCATTAAACTTTAATATTCTTTTCGGATGCTTTTGAGACTCTTCACATGCTTGAAAATGCACGAGTGGGTGCTTTTAAATCGCTAATATAATAGTGAAAGAAAAATAATGATAATGTTGCACACACAAATCACACACATGTGGGAAAGAATGATGCTTTTAAACAACACTAAACCGCCATTAGGTGTCGCCAGGCATCCATCTTAATAAGCGAGTCATTGATTCATTCGTTCAAACGATTCGTTCGAATGAGTCGATCATGATTAAGACAGATGTTTATGGATTGATCATTCAATCTTTGAGTCAACCGATTCGTTAAAAATGCTGAATCGTTCAGTTATGAGAAAACACGTGATGCGTGATGGTTCTGCCGTGATCTTTGTTTAACTATTTTCGCTGCTGAAACAGAACAAAAACAGTCAACATTGCATCTAAAATGTAAGTGACTTAATTGTAACTGTTTATTAACCTGTTGTATGAAATCTAGGGGTGGGAGAAACAAATTATTCTTAGATGCATCGCGATGCGGACGTGGACGATTCTGAATCGATTCACAAATGTCAAAAAATCGATTCTCTAAAAAAATATTTTTCTAATAACGTAATATTGACGGAAGGCAAAAGGCGGAACTCTAAGCGGACGTGCGTGCAGTCTGTGGCGCGCACATAACAGAGAAGTTTCTTCTGCTCACCAAGGCTGCATTTATTTGATTCAAAATACAAACAAAAACAGTAATATTGTAAAATATTATTACAATTTAAAACAGTTTAAAATATATTAAAATAGAAAGCAGCTGTTATTTATTCCTGTGATCAAAGCTGAGTTTTCAGCATCATTACTCCAGTCGTCACTGTCACATGATCCTTCAGAAATTATTCTAATATGTGACCCTGGATCACAAAACCAGTCTTATGTTGCACGGGTATATTTGTGGCAATAGCCAACAAAACATTGTATGGGTCAAAATTATAGATTTTTCTTTTATGCCAAAAATCATTAGGATATTAAGTAAAGATCATGTTCCATGAAGATATTTTGTAAATTTCCCACCTTAAATATATAAAACATTTATTTTTGTGAATGGATGCAGCACTATCGCCAATAGAAATGGACAACTTTAAAGGTGATTTTCTCAATATTTCGATTTTTCTGCACCCTCAGATTCCAGATCTTCAAATAGTTGTATCTTGACCAAATATTGTCCTATCCTAACAAACCATACATCAATGGAAAGATTATGTATTCAGCTTTCAGATGATGTATAAATTTCAATTTAAAAAAAATTACACATAAGACTGGTTTTGTGGTCCAGGGTCACATATGATGATTGATACTCAAGAAACATTCATTATTATTTTAAATGTCGAAAACAGTTGTGTACAGTCTTTGATGAATAGAAAGTTCAAAAGAACAGCATTTATCTGAAATCTAAAGCTTTTGTAACGTTAAACACTACCGCTCAAAAGTTTTGGGTTAGTAATAATTACAATTTTATTTTTGGGGGAAATAAATAAAATAAATCAGTACTTTTATTTATGAAGGATGAGTTAAACTGATCAACAGTTACAGTAAAGACATTTATAATGTTAAAAATATATATATTTGAAATATATGCTGTTCTTTTGAACTTTACATTCATCAAAGCATTTTGAAAAAAAAAATCTGTACACAACTGTTTTCAACATTGAAAATAATAATGAATATTTATTGAGCATCAATCATCATATTAGTATGATTTCTGAAGGATCATGTGACACTGAAGACTGGAGTAATGATGCTGAAAACTCAACTTTGATCACAGAAATGAATTACTATGTAAAATATTTAAAAATTGAAAACAGCTGTTTTAAATTGGAATAATATTTCACAATATTACTGTTTTTGTTTGTATTTTTAATCAATAAATGCAGCCTTGGTGAGCAGAAGAGACTTCTCCTAAAAACATTAAAAATCTTACTGACCCCAAACTTTTGAACAATAATATATATATATATACATATATATGTATGTGTGTGTATGTATGTATGTATGTATGTATGTATGTATGTATGTATGTATGTATATATATATATATATATATATATATATATATATATATATATATATATATATATATATATATATATATATATAAATATAGCTGCGAGCAGCGATTACGGGCCCAAGCCGGCGGTACCGCCACCCCGGTGCCTTTAGGTAACTAAAGGCACCGGGGTTGCGGTACCACCGGCTTGGGCCCGTAATCGCTGCTCGCAGCTATATTTATTATTATTTTTTTCTACTTCTCGGGCACTTTTAGGGCCCTTAACATGCTCAAAAACTCTTGAAATTTTGCACACACGTCAGAACCCGCGGCCATCAGGGCCGAACTGAAGCTGGTACCCGGGCGTGGCAGGGGGGCTCGACAGCGCCCCCTGGAATGGTGTCTGAAAACTTGGTCCATAAATCAAACACGCTTGCATGTAATAATATGAAACTCAGTACACATATAGATCTCATCGGGCCGAACAACTTTCGTGCTCTAAGTTTTACACCAGCCCAACAGGAAGTCGGTTATTATACGTTGTTTGGAAAACGCATACAATGGAATGTGAAATACTCCTCCTAGGGAATTGATCCGATCCCCACCAAACTCGGTCAGCATGAAGTCAAGACATTGAGGATGCTAAATTGCGGACGGATTTTTGATATCTCGAACGGTTTGGCCGTGGCGATGAAACGAATTTATAGCGAGAAAAGATAAACAGGAAGTGTGTTATAACTTCTGCATACATTAACTGCTCTTGATGAAACTTCAGCAGTGTGTTCGTTGTAAGAGGCCGATCACATTGATGTGACTATTGTGAGTCAAAGTTATAGCGCCACCAACTGGCAGCAGGAAGTGTGTCACTTTCAAAATGCTTTGAAATCACCCTCTTATTTTTACCCGATTTGCTTCAAACTTTATGTGTATAATGTAGACACACGGCAGATGTAGACCTGTGAAAGGTTTATTGATATCTTAAATACTGTTGCCATGGCAATGCATCAAACTTTAATATTCTTTTCAGATGCTTTTGAGACTCTTAACATACTTGAAATTGGATGAAACTCGACAGACACATCACATTTATTATCCAGTAGACATGTGCAAAGTTTCAGAAACGGGCGTGGTGAGGGGCTCAGTAGCGCCACCTTTAGTCAAAAATGGGGGCTTAGTTTTAAGTAGAGTCACAAAAATCGTTATGTATATTGTTCTCATCAAGCCGGACAACTTTCTAATTTATAGTCATAAGCTGTGACCAACAGGAAGTGAGATATTTTGGTTTGAATGTGATTTTTTGGAGAATTCTCTCCCTCTCTCTCTCTGCCTCTGCGTCTCTGTGTGTGTGAGGGGTGGGGGGATTTGTCTTTTGAGTGAGATTTGTTTAAAATTCCTGTTTTTCAAGGTTTCAGGGGCTTTTGGGGCCTTTAACGTGCTCGAAAACTCTTGAAACTTTGCACACAGGTCAGAACCCGCGGCCATCAGGGCCGGGCTGAAGCTGGTACCCGGGCGTGGCAGGGGGGCTCAACAGCGCCCCCTGGAACGGGATCCGAACACTTGCCCATAAATCAAACACACTTGCATGTAATGATATGAAACTCGGTACACATATAGATCTCATCGGGCCGAACAACTTTCGTGCTCTAAATTTTACGCCAGCCCAACAGGAAGTCGGCAATTATGGGTTGTTTGGAGAACGCTTGCTGTGGAATTTGAAACACTTCTCCTAGAGAATTAATTAAATCGCCACCAAACTCGGTGTGCATGAAGTCAAGACATTGAGGATGCTAAATTGCGGACGGATTTCTGATATCTCAAACGGTTTGGCCGTGGCGAGGACACGAATTTATGGCGAGAAAAGAGAAACACGAAGTGTTATAACTTCTGCACACATTAACTGATCTTGATGAAACTTCAGCAGTGTGTTTGTGGTAAGAGGCCGATCAGATGGATGTGACTATTGTGAGTCAAAGTTATAGCGCCACCAACTGGCAGCAGGAAGTGTGTCACTTTCAAAATGTTTTTGACAAAAGTGGGGGGGTTAGTTTTACCCACAATTACAAAAATCAGTACGTATATTGGTCTCATCGAGCCGGACAACTTTCTAATTGACAGTTATTAGCTACGACCAACAGGGTGTCAGATATTTTGGTCTGAATATGGATTTTTTGTTAAATCAGCCTCTGAGTTTTTAGTTACTCCTCCTAAAAGGTTTATTTTATTCCCACCAAACTTTTTCAACATGATACAAATATATTAATGATGCTAAATTGTAAACGGATATTGAATATCTCAAACGGTTTTGCTATGGCGAGGGATTAAATTAATGTCAAAAAGGAAGCAGGAAACATCTCATAACTTCTAAAAATGTAATTATACACCATTTATTTTTATATAAAATTATACAAATATTAGAACTAAACCTATTTTATTCTGTTTTTGCAATTCAAGAAGTATGAAAAAGTTAAAAACAGGCTATTTAGTGCTATTTGGTTCAACAAAAAAGCAAACATAGGGCTATACTGCCCTCTTGTGTCCAAAAGGATATCAAAATAGTATATAAAACGTTTTACTAGGTAGGCCTATTGTATTTAAATATAAATTTATTAGGTATATGACTGTGAGGATATTTTCCCATCGGTTAATCGACGTGTGACACGAGCGGGTGCTTTTAAATCGCTAATATAAAAGTGAAAGTAAAAAACGGACGTCCGCACGGACATTGATAATGGTGCACGTTGGAAAAAATGATACTTTTAAACATAACACTAAACCGCCATTAGGTGTCGCCAGGCGACCATCTTAATGAGCGAGTCATTGATTCATTCGTTCAAACGATTCGTTCCAATGACTGAGTCATTCATGATTGAGACAGATGTTTATGGATTGACCATTGAATCTTTAAGTCAACCTATTAGTTTCAAAATGCTAAATCATTCAGTAATGAGAAAACAAGTTGCTGTGAGATGCGCAATGGTTCTGCTGTGATCTTTGTTTAACTATTTTTGCTGCTGAAACAGAACAAAAACAGTCAATATTGCATCTAAAATGTAAGTGACTTAATTGTAACTGTTTATTAACCTGTTGTATGAAATCAATGTCACAGTTTCAATCGTGATTGTATTCAGGAAATAGTTGCCTACTCGTCAAGTGAGGTTGCTTAACTCTATCATATGTTATAAAATATATAAAAACTCCATATTTGTAATTTTTATAGTCAGTATGTTGTTAACTGGTTTGCTTTTTTGTGTGCTGCGCTCATTTGTTTACAATTCTCCTGGAGAAGCAGCATGAGCCTCAGCAGTGCAACCTTGTTACCATTGATCAGTAATACATTCATTTTTAACTGCTGATTGCAACTTAAAATGAATGTAATGAAATTAGAATAATCTCTCGTTTTAGTGACTCCCAAGTTATTTTTTTGTTATTGACATTCTAATCAGGCTATACTCTGGTCGGGCAAGTAAAATTCTCTTTCAGGTAGGCCTATTGTATTTATATATAAATATATTAGGGATGTGACTGTGATAAAATTTTCCCACCGGTTAATCGACGTGTGACACCGCTGAGGGCTTTTAAATCGCTAACTATAGTATACTATATACTAGTAAAATACAGACGTCCGCACAGACATTGATAATGGTGCGGAGTAGAGCGAGCATTTTCAATGTATTCCTATGGATGTAGGAATTAACTAAAACATTTTATTTATGTTTTTGTGTCCACTGTTCAACCGCAACCGCGTCACACACACACACACATTCCAGAATTGCAATCTTGACATCGCAGCCTGTTCATTATAGCCCTAATACAATATAATAATAAAAATAGTCAACCTAACATAAACGAATTACACTGCTCTGTTTAAATAGTCAGTAGTACAATTTGTACCATTCACAGAAAGCAGAGCTCCACTGTGATGTTTCCAAGCACATTTTTGCGCGTGTGAAGAGGATGATTTTTTCCATCGATATTGGAACACGAGTGAAGTACAAAGCCTATAATAAAGAATAGTTTAGCATCCAAATACATCGCAAATATTGAAACATTTTGATTCTAATGAGAGGGTTACGTGAGACCAACACTGCTTACTTTCGTTTTTATTTTTACATTAAATTTAAAGGTTTTGTTGTGGAATATTTTGAGTGTATCATAAAATCAGAATAAGGTAAGACAAGTAATATTTTCTGTCTTATATATATATATATATATATATATATATATATGTATATGTGTGTGTGTGTGTGTGTGTGTGTGTGTGTGTGTGTATATATATATATAGATAGATAGATAGATAGATAGATAGCTATTTATATACAGGTAAATATATTTATATATATATGTATATGTGTGTGTGTGTGTGTGTGTGTGTGTATATATATATATATATATATATATAGTAGGGCTGGGCGATATGGACCAAAAGTCATATCCCGATATATTTAGGCTGAATATCGATATACGAAATATATCCCGATATTTTTTCCGCAAAGTGAGAGCAAATGTTCAGTCAAAGTCAAAGCCAAATATGACATGTTAAAAGTAGTTTTATTGAAACCAGCTATTTCAGTAAACAGTTGCAAAATCAAATGAATAAATAATAAACAGGTTTCTTCACCTTAGGGCTGCACGATTATGACAAAAATCATAATTGCCGATATTGTTATTTGCGATTTATTAATTATGATTATCAAAGTTTACATTGAATATATATAAACAAATTTTGTCATTTAAAAATATAAAAAATAACAGTGGCATTTTGGGGTTAATATGGAAACGACAGTTGCCATGGTGAATACACAATATTAACAATAACTGTTAATGAAACATGGAAACTGCTCCTGGTGAATAGAATGAAAATCATCCCTGCATTTCTTTTATTTCGTGTAATTTACAACGTAACGGCGTTGCATGCTCGTAGTTTCTTTTGCACTTGATCAGTGAGGCGATACACAGCGCGCGCCGCTGCATTTGCGCGTGCAATTGAGTGTGCGCTTCGAGCACAGGATAACGGCTGACAGGACAAGAAAGTCCGTTTTTCTGAGGTGAAAGACTATTTCAGCGTACACTTATGTCACTGCCTGGTAGTTCTTATTGTGCTGGGGTTTCTGAAGTAGTCATGATTCGCCTCTCGTAACATAACATGCTCTAAACACGCACGCAGAGTGGGAAAGGAGGAGCGGAGGCGTGGGGAGCAGAGCGCAAATTTGAACTATATCGATATATGCGATATGGTCTAATTTCATATCGCATTTAAAAATATATCGATATATTTTTTATATCGATATATCGCCCAGCCCTAATATATAGATAGATAGATAGATAGATAGATAGCTATTTATATACAGGTAAATATATTTAGGTAACTAAAGGCACCGGGGTTGCGGTGCCACCGGCTTGGGCCCGTAATCGCTGCTCGCAGCTATATTTAGGGCCCAAGCCCTGAAAGGGCGAAGGCCCTATTGTTTTCGGTAGGATTATTTATTATTATTAGGGCCCAAGCCCTGAAAGGGCGAAGGCCCTATTGTTTTCGGTAGGATTATTTATTATTATTAGGGCCCAAGCCCTGAAAGGGCGAAGGCCCTATTGTTTCCGGTAGGATTATTTATTAGGGCCCAAGCCCTGAAAGGGCGAAGGCCCTATTGTTTCCGGTAGGATTATTATTATTATTATTATTATTATTATTATTATTATTATTATTTTGTCAACCTTTCGGGCACTTTTGGGGCCCTTAACATGCTCGAAAACTCTTGAAATTTTGCACACACGTCAGAACCCGCGGCCATCAGGGCCGGACTGAAGCTGGTACCCGGGCGTGGCAGGGGGGCTCGACAGCGCCCCCTGGAACGGGATCCAAACACATGTCCATAAATCAAACACGCTTGCATGTAATAATATGAAACTCGGTACACATATAGATCTCATCGGGCCGAACAACTTTCGTGCTCTAAGTTTTACGCCAGCCAAACAGGAAGTTGGCTATTTAGCGTTGTTTGGAAACGCATGCTGTGGAATTTAATGTACTCCTCCTAGGGAATTCATCGATTCGCCTCCAAACTCGGTGTGCATGAAGTCAAGACATTGAGGATGCTAAATTGCGGACGGATTTTTGATATCTCGAACGGTTTGGCCGTGGCGAGGAAACAAATTTATGGCGAAAAAATGAAACAGGAAGTGTGTTATAACTTCTGCATACATTAACTGATCTTGATGAAACTTCAGCAGTGTGTTCGTTGTAAGAGGCCGATCACATGGATGTGACTATTGTGAGTCAAAGTTATAGCGCCACCAACAGGCAGCAGGAAGTACATCACTTTCAAAATGCTTTGAAATCAGTGTCTTATTTTTACCCGATTTGCTTCAAACTTTATGTGTACAATGTAGACACACGGCAGATGTAAACCTGTGAAAGGATTATTGATATCTTAGATACTGTTGCCGTGGCAACGCATCAAACTTTAATATTATTTTTTGATGCTTTTGAGACTCTTAACATACTTGAAATTGCATGAAACTCAACAGACACATCACATTTATTAGCCCGTAGACATGTGCAAAGTTTCAGAAACGGGCGTGGTGGAATGGCTCAGTAGCGCCACCTTTAGTCAAAAATGGGGGCTTAGTTTTTCCTAGAATCACAAAACTTGGTATGTGTATTGTTCTCATCAAGACGGACAACTTTTTAATTTACATGAACCATCTCCGACCAACAGGAAGAGAGATATTTTGGTTTGAATGTGGATTTTCTGAAGAATTTTCTCTCCCTCTCTCTGTGTCTGTGTGTGTGTGAGGGGAGGGGGGGATTTGACTATTGCTTTTATATTGTTAATCAAGGTTTCAGGGGCTTTTGGGGTCCTTAACGTGCTCAAAAACTCTTGAAACTTTGCACACAGGTCAGAACCCACGGCCATCAGGGCCGGGCTGAAGCTGGTACCCGGGCGTGGCTGGGGGGCTCAACAGCGCCCCCTTGAACGGGGTTCTAAAACTTGATCCATATATCAAACACGCTCGCATGAATTAATATGAAACTCGGTACACATATAGATCTCATCGGGCCGAACAACTTTACCCCGGTCAAGTTTTACGCCAGCCCAACAGGAAGTCGGCTATTATGGGTTGTTTGGAAAACGCTTGCTGTGGAATGTGAAATACTCCTCCTAGAAAATTCACCGTGTCCCCTTCAAACTCGGTGTGCATGTAGTCAAGACTTTGAGGATGCTAAATTGCGGACGGATTTTTGATATCTCGAACGGTTTGGCTGTGGCGAGGAATCGAATTTATGGCGAGAAAAGAGAAACACGGAAGTGGAATAACTTCTGCATACATTAACTGATCTTGATGAAACTTCAGCAGTGTGTTCGTGGTAAGAGGCCGATCAGATGGATGTAGCTATTGTGAGTCAAAGTTATAGCGCCACCAACTGGCAGCAGGAAGTGTGTCACTTTCAACATGCTTTTGACAAAAGTGGGGGGGTTAGTTTTAACTACAGTAAAGAAAAAACAGTTTGTATATTGTTCTCATCAAGCCGGACAACTTTCTAATTTACATTCAATAGCTCTGGCCATCAGGAAGTCAGATATTTTGGTCTGAATGTGAATTTTTTTGCAAAATCAGCCTCTGAATTTTTAGCCACTCCTCTTAAACTATTTATTTTATTTGTACCAAACTTTTTCAACATGATGAAACTACATTAAATATGCTAAATTGTGAATGGATAATAAATATCTCAAACGGTTTTGCTATGGCGAGGGATTAAATAATGTCCAAAAAGGAAACACTAAAAATCTTCTAAAAATGTAATTATATACCATTTATTTCTATATAAAAGAATACAAATATCACAACTAAACCCATTTTATTCTGTTTTTGCAATTCAAGAAGAATGAAAAAGTTAAAACAGGCTATTTAGTGCTATTTGGTTCAACAAAAAAGCAAACATAGGGCTATACTGCCCTCTTGTGTCCAAAAGGACATCAAAATAGTATATAAAACTTTTTACCAGGTAGGCCAATATTGTATTTAAATATACATTTATTAGGTATGTGTCTGAGGATATTTTCCCACCGGTTAATCGACGTGTGACACGAGTGGGTGCTTTTAAATCGCTAATATAATAGTGAAAGAAAAATAATGATAATGTTGCACACACAAATCACACACATGTGGGAAAGAATGATGCTTTTAAACAACACTAAACCGCCATTAGGTGTCGCCAGGCATCCATCTTAATAAGCGAGTCATTGATTCATTCGTTCAAACGATTCGTTCGAATGAGTCGATCATGATTAAGACAGATGTTTATGGATTGATCATTCAATCTTTGAGTCAACCGATTCGTTAAAAATGCTGAATCGTTCAGTTATGAGAAAACACGTGATGCGTGATGGTTCTGCCGTGATCTTTGTTTAACTATTTTCGCTGCTGAAACAGAACAAAAACAGTCAACATTGCATCTAAAATGTAAGTGACTTAATTGTAACTGTGTCAGGGTTCTGTCACTTCGGTCTAGTTAATTTCTTGGTTTTGTGACAGAGCTCTGACACTCCCTGTTTTGTCTCGTCTCTGTGTGAGTGTGCGGTTCCGAGCGCGCTCGGGCCGTGCACTCACTTGTCTTTGTGCCTTGTTATATGTGCGGGGCATGGTGTTTGGATCCCGACATGTCTGTCTAGTTAGGTTTCGGTTCTGTGTCGGGATTCGGACATCAATGCTCCGCGTGTTTGTTTTCTTTTGTGAGCGCACGGAATGAGCTTTCGCTCGTTCTCGTGCGCTCTGTCTTGTCACGTGAGCGCGCGCGGTTTCGAGTTCGCTCGAGCCGCGCGCTCTTCTGTCTGCGTGTTTTTTCTTGTCTTGTGCTGTGTAGCACACAGCTAGTTTTTCTCTGGCTGTGTGCTTTCATGTTGTCATGTTTTGTGTGAACACGTGGCTTATGAGTTTTCACTAGCTGCGTGTTCATGTCTCGTTTTGTGTTCTAGTCCTGTTTGTTGTGAGCACATGGCTTGTCATGTGTTTCCTTGTGCCATGTGCTCTCTAGTCGATTGTCTAACCCCGCCCACCTTGTTACCTGATTATTGATTCATTTTCCCCACCTGTCCTCCCTCGTTACCTGCTTTGTTTGTGCTCCCTATTTATTCTCCTTGTGTCTTCAGTCCTGTGCTGGTTCGTTGTCTTATCTATGCTGTGTGTTTCCCTGCTGTGTGCTTCAGTCAAGTCAAGTCCAGTCCAAGTCGAAGTTCAAGTCCAAGTCTAAGTCTGTCTTGTTTTTCCCCCTCGGGGTAGTTTTGTTTGTATTTGTTTTATTTTATGCTTAATAAAAGCCCATTTGATCTGCACGTGAGTCCTCGCTTCTTCCTTCACCCCCAACCTGACAAACTGTTTATTAACCTGTTGTATGAAATCTAGGGGTGGGAGAAAAAATGTATTCTTAGATGCATCGCGATGCGGACGTGGACGATTCTGAATCGATTCACAAATGTCAAAAAATCGATTCTCTAAAAAAATATTTTTCTAATAACGTAATATTGACGGAAGGCATAAGGCGGAACTCTAAGCGGACGTGCGTGCAGTCTGTGGCGCGCACATAACAGAGAAGTTTCTTCTGCTCACCAAGGCTGCATTTATTTGATTAAAAATACAAACAAAAACAGTAATATTGTAAAATATTATTCCAATTTAAAACAGCTGCTTTCTATTTTAATATATTTTAAACTGTTATTTATTCCTGTGATCAAAGCTGAGTTTTCAGCATCATTACTCCAGTCATCACTGTCACATGATCCTTCAGAAATTATTCTAATATGATGATTGATACTCAAGAAACATTCATTATTATTTTAAATGTCGAAAACAGTTGTGTACAGTCTTTGATGAATAGAAAGTTCAAAAGAACAGCATTTATCTGAAATCTAAAGCTTTTGTAACGTTAAACACTACCGCTCAAAAGTTTTGGGTTAGTAATAATTAAAATTTTATTTTTTGGGGAAATAAATAAAATAAATCAGTACTTTTATTTATGAAGGATGAGTTAAACTGATCAACAGTTACAGTAAAGACATTTATAATGTTAAAAATATATATATTTGAAATATATGCTGTTCTTTTGAACTTTACATTCATCAAAGCATTTTGGAAAAAAAAATCTGTACACAACTGTTTTCAACATTGAAAATAATAATGAATATTTATTGAGCATCAATCATCATATTAGTATGATTTCTGAAGGATCATGTGACACTGAAGACTGGAGTAATGATGCTGAAAACTCAACTTTGATCACAGAAATGAATTACTATGTAAAATATTTAAAAATTGAAAACAGCTGTTTTAAATTGGAATAATATTTCACAATATTACTGTTTTTGTTTGTATTTTTAATCAATAAATGCAGCCTTGGTGAGCAGAAGAGACTTCTCCTAAAAACATTAAAAATCTTACTGACCCCAAACTTTTGAACAATAATATATATATATATATATATACATATATATGTATGTGTGTGTATGTATGTATGTATATATATATATATATATATATATATATATATATATATATATATATATATATATATATATATATATATATATATATATATAGCTGCGAGCAGCGATGGAGGGCCCAAGCCGGCGGTACCGCCACCCCGGTGCCTTTAGGTAACTAAAGGCACCGGGGTTGCGGTGCCACCGGCTTGGGCCCGTAATCGCTGCTCGCAGCTATATTTATTATTATTATTATTATTTTGTCAACCTTTCGGGCACTTTTGGGGTCCTTAACATGCTCAAAAACTCTTGAAATTTTGCACACACGTCAGAACCCGCGGCCATCAGGGCCGGACTGAAGCTGGTACCCGGGCGTGGCAGGGGGGCTCGACAGCGCCCCCTGGAACGGGATCCGAACACTTGTCCATAAATCAGACACGCTTGCATGTAATAATATGAAACTCGGTACACATATAGAACTCATCGGGCCGAACAACTTTCGTGCTCTAAGTTTTACGCCAGCCCAACAGGAAGTCGGCTATTTAGGGTTGTTTGGAAACGCATGCTGTGGAATTTAAAGTACTCCTCCTAGGGAATTCATCGATTCGCCTCCAAACTCGGTGTGCATGAAGTCAAGACATTGAGGATGCTAAATTGCGGACGGATTTTTGATATCTCGAACGGTTTGGCCGTGGCGAGGAAACGAATTTATGGCGAAAAAATGAAACAGGAAGTGTGTTATAACTTCTGCATACATTAACTGATCTTGATGAAACTTCAGCAGTGTGTTCGTTGTAAGAGGCCGATCGCACAGATATGACTATTGTGAGTCAAAGTTATAGCGCCACCAACAGGCAGCAGGAAGTACATCACTATTAAAATGCTTTGAAATCACTGTCTTATTTTTACCAGATTTGCTTCAAACTTTATGTGTACAATGTAGACACACGGCAGATGTAAACCTGTGAAAGGATTATTGATATCTTAGATACTGTTGCCGTGGCAACGCATCAAACTTTAATATTCTTTTTTTATGCTTTTGAGACTCTTAACATACTTGAAATTGCATGAAACTCGACAGACACATCACATTTATTATCCAGTAGACATGTGCAAAGTTTCAGAAACGGGCGTGGTGAGGGGCTCAGTAGCGCCACCTTTAGTCATAAGTGGGGGTGTTAGTTTTATCAACAGCAACAAAACTTGGTATGTGTATTGTTCTCATCAAGACGGACAACTTTCTAATTTACATGAACCATCTCTGACCAACAGGAAGAGAGATATTTTGGTTTGAATGTGGATTTTCTGAAGAATTTTCTCTCCCTCTCTGTGTCTGTGTGTGTGTGAGGGGAGGGGGGGATTTGACTATTGCTTTTATATTGTTAATCAAGGTTTCAGGGGCTTTTGGGGTCCTTAACGTGCTCAAAAACTCTTGAAACTTTGCACACAGGTCAGAACCCACGGCCATCAGGGCCGGGCTGAAGCTGGGACCCGGGCGTGGCAGGGGGGCTCAACAGCGCCCCCTTGAACGGGGTTCTAAAACTTGATCCATATATCAAACACGCTCGCATGAATTAATATGAAACTCGGTACACATATAGATCTCATCGGGCCGAACAACTTTACCCCGGTCAAGTTTTACGCCAGCCCAACAGGAAGTCGGCTATTATGGGTTGTTTGGAAAACGCTTGCTGTGGAATGTGAAATACTCCTCCTAGAAAATTCACCGTGCCCCCTTCAAACTCGGTGTGGATGTAGTCAAGACATTGAGGATGCTAAATTGCGGACGGATTTTTGATATCTCGAACGGTTTGGCTGTGGCGAGGAATCGAATTTATGGCGAGAAAAGAGAAACACGGAAGTGGAATAACTTCTGCATACATTAACTGATCTTGATGAAACTTCAGCAGTGTGTTCGTGGTAAGAGGCCGATCAGATGGATGTAGCTATTGTGAGTCAAAGTTATAGCGCCACCAACTGGCAGCAGGAAGTGTGTCACTTTCAACATGCTTTTGACAAAAGTGGGGGGGTTAGTTTTAACTACAGTAAAGAAAAAATAGTTTGTATATTGTTCTCATCAAGCCGGACAACTTTCTAATTTACATTCAATAGCTCTGGCCATCAGGAAGTCAGATATTTTGGTCTGAATGTGGATTTTTTTGCAAAATCAGCCTCTGAATTTTTAGCCACTCCTCTTAAACTATTTATTTTATTCGTACCAAACTTTTTCAACATGATGAAACTACATTAAATATGCTAAATTGTGAATGGATAATAAATATCTCAAACGGTTTTGCTATGGCGAGGGATTAAATAATGTCCAAAAAGGAAACACTAAAAATCTTCTAAAAATGTAATTATATACCATTTATTTCTATATAAAAGAATACAAATATCACAACTAAACCCATTTTATTCTGTTTTTGCAATTCAAGAAGAATGAAAAAGTTAAAACAGGCTATTTAGTGCTATTTGGTTCAACAAAAAAGCAAACATAGGGCTATACTGCCCTCTTGTGTCCAAAAGGACATCAAAATAGTATATAAAACTTTTTACCAGGTAGGCCAATATTGTATTTAAATATACATGTATTAGGTATGTGTCTGAGGATATTTTCCCACCGGTTAATCGACGTGTGACACGAGTGGGTGCTTTTAAATCGCTAATATAATAGTGTAAGAAAAATAATGATAATGTTGCACACACAAATCACACACATGTGGGAAAGAATGATGCTTTTAAACAACACTAAACCGCCATTAGGTGTCGCCAGGCATCCATCTTAATAAGCGAGTCATTGATTCATTCGTTCAAACGATTCGTTCGAATGAGTCGATCATGATTAAGACAGATGTTTATGGATTGATCATTCAATCTTTGAGTCAACCGATTCGTTAAAAATGCTGAATCGTTCAGTTATGAGAAAACACGTGATGCGTGATGGTTCTGCCGTGATCTTTGTTTAACTATTTTCGCTGCTGAAACAGAACAAAAACAGTCAACATTGCATCTAAAATGTAAGTGACTTAATTGTAACTGTTTATTAACCTGTTGTATGAAATCTAGGGGTGGGAGAAAAAATGTATTCTTAGATGCATCGCGATGCGGACGTGGACGATTCTGAATCGATTTACAAATGTCAAAAAATCGATTCTCTAAAAAAAATATTTTCTAATAACGTAATATTGACGGAAGGCAAAAGGCGGAACTCTAAGCGGACGTGCGTGCAGTCTGTGGTGCGCACATAACAGAGAAGTTTCTTCTGCTCACCAAGGCTGCATTTATTTGATTAAAAATACAAACAAAAACAGTAATATTGTAAAATATTATTCCAATTTAAAACAGCTGCTTTCTATTTTAATATATTTTAAAGCTGAGTTTTCAGCATCATTACTCCAGTCGTCACTGTCACAAGATCCTTCAGAAATAATTCTAATATGATGATTGATACTCAAGAAACATTCATTATTATTTTAAATGTCGAAAACAGTTGTGTACAGTCTTTGATGAATAGAAAGTTCAAAAGAACAGCATTTATCTGAAATCTAAAGCTTTTGTAACGTTAAACACTACCGATCAAAAGTTTTGGGTTAGTAATAATTAAAATTTAATTTTTTGGGGAAATAAATAAAATAAATCAGTACTTTTATTTATGAAGGATGAGTTAAACTGATCAACAGTTACAGTAAAGACATTTATAATGTTAAAAATATATATATTTGAAATATATGCTGTTCTTTTGAACTTTACATTCATCAAAGCATTTTGAAAAAAAAAAAAAATCTGTACACAACTGTTTTCAACATTGAAAATAATAATGAATATTTATTGAGCATCAATCATCATATTTTAGTATGATTTCTGAAGGATCATGTGACACTGAAGACTGGAGTAATGATGCTGAAAACTCAACTTTGATCACAGAAATGAATTACTATGTAAAATATTTAAAAATTGAAAACAGCTGTTTTAAATTGGAATAATATTTCACAATATTACTGTTTTTGTTTGTATTTTTAATCAATAAATGCAGCCTTGGTGAGCAGAAGAGACTTCTCCTAAAAACATTAAAAATCTTACTGACCCCAAACTTTTGAACAATAATATATATATATATATATACATATATATATATATATATATATATATATATACATATATATATATATATATATATATATATATACATATATATATATATATATATATATATATATATATATATACATATATATGAATTTGTGTGTACGTATGTATGTATGTATGTATGTATGTATATATATATATATATATATATATATATATATATATATATATATATATATATATATATATAAATAAATATAGCTGCGAGCAGCGATGGAGGGCCAAAGCCGGCGGTACCGCCACCCGGTGCCTTTAGGTAACTAAAGGCACCGGGGTTGCGGTGCCACCGGCTTGGGCCCGTAATCGCTGCTCGCAGCTATATTTAGGGCCCGAGCACCGATGGTGTGAGGACCCTCTTGGAATTGCTCTGTTTATTATTAGGGCCCGAGCACCGATGGTGTGAGGACCCTCTTGGAATTGCTCTGTTTATTATTATTATTATTATTCTTCTCCGCATTGAATTGCATTTTTGAGGGCCTAAACATGCGCGAAAACTCACGAAACTTTGCACACGCGTCAGAACTGGCGAAAATTTACATCTGATATAGGTTTCAGAATTGGACGGGGCAAAATGGCTCGATAGCGCCACCTATAAAAGTTCAACGGAGTGCGCCTCCTGCAACGTTCCACGTACGTGCACGAAATTCGGTACATACGTGTAATGACCTAATACCTACAAAAAAGTCTCTTGGAGCATAGCCCTAAACACAACAGGAAGTCAGCCATTTTGAACTTCCTCTCAGATTTTTGTGCAGTTTTTGCCATTTTCAGGCCTCGTACTTTAACGAACTCCTCCTACAGTTTTAATCTGATCATCTTCAAATTTGGTGAGTGTAATCTTAAGGCCTTTGCGACGTTAAATTGCGAAGATCTTGAGTTTTCGTCGAAGGGCGGGTCCTCGGCGGCCTTACAAATTTCGATGTTTCGCCATGAAACAGGAAGTTGTTGTAACTCAGGCATGGAATGTCCAATCTCCCCCAAACTTCACACGTTTGATAAGAGTTCTGTCCTGAACACATGGCCATGCTCATATTCAGTTATAGTCATAGCGCCACCTGCTGGCAACAGGAAGTGACATGTTTAACACTGTTATGGACTCCTAATAACATATAAAAAAGTGCCAGCAAGTGCGAAACATGCTAACAACATACTAGAAGCATGCTAAAACATGCTAGCAAACTCTTAGCTAAGTGCTAAAGCATGCTATTATTGCAATTAAATAGGAATTTGCTGTAACTCAGGCATGGAATGTCCAATCTGCCCCAAACTTCACACTTTTGATAAGCGTTCTGTCCTGAACACATCTACATGATAATATTCAGTTATAGTAATAGCGCCACCTACTGGCAACAGGAAGTGTCATGTTTAACACGTTGATGCCATTCTAGCAACATGTTAAAAATGCCATTGAGGTCTAAACATGCTAGAAACATGTTAAAACATGCTAGCAATACTTAGCTAAGTGCTAAAGCATGCTAATTCAATGAAACAGGATGTTGTTGTTACTCAAGAAGGCAATGTCCAATATGCGCCAAACTTCACACTTTTAATAAACGTTCTGTCCTGAACACATGACCATGCTCATATTCAGTTACAGTCATAGTGCCACCTGCTGGCAACAGGAAGTGACATGTTAAACACTGTTGTGGACATATAAAAACATATAAAAAAAGTGCCAGCAAGTGCTAAACATGCTAACAACATACTAGAAACATGCTAAAACATGCTAGCAAACACTTAGCTAAGTGCTAAAGCATGCTATTGCTGCAATTAAATAGGAATTTGCTGTAACACAGGCATGGAATGTCCAATCTGCCCCAAACTTCACACGTTTGATAAGAGTCATGGCCTGAACACATCTACATGAGAATATTCAGTTATAGTAATAGCGCCACCTGCTGTCAACAGGAAGTGACATGTTTAACACTGTTGTGGTCTCCTAATAACATATATAAAAGAGCCAGCAAGTGCTAAACAGGTTAGCAACATACTAGAAACATGCTAGCAAACACTTAGCTAAGTGATAAAGCATGCTATTACTGCAATTAAATAGGAATTTGCTGTAACTCAGGCATGGAACGTCCAATCTGCCCCAAACTTCACATGTTTGATAAGAATCATGGCCTGAACGCATGCCTATGCTCAAATTCAGTTATAGTAATAGCGCCACCTACTGGCAACAGGAAGTGACATGTTTAACACGTTGATGCCGTTCTAGCAACATGTTAAAAATGCCATTGAGTTCTAAACATGCTAGAAACATATTAAAACATGCTAGCAATACTTAGCTAAGTGCTAAAGCATGCTAATTCAATGAAACAGGACTTTGTTGTTACTCAAGAAGGCAATGTACAATCTACCCCAAACGTCACACGTTTGATAAGAGTTATCTCTTGAACACATGTCCATGCTCATATTTAGTTATAGTCATAGCGCCACCTGCTGGCAACAGGAAGTGACGTTTAACACTGTTCTTGACTCCTAATAACATATAAAAAAATGCCAGTAGGTGCTAAACATCCTACCAACATACTAGAGACATGCTAAAACATAATAGCAAACACTTAGCTAAGTGCTAAAGAATGATATTACTGCAATTAAATATGAATTTGCTGTAACTCAGGCATGGAATGTCCAATCTGCCCCAAACTTCACACTTTTGATAAGCGTTCTGTCCTGAACACATGACCATGCTTATATTCAGTTACAGTCATAGCGCCACCTGCTGGCAACAGGAAGTGACATGTTTAACACTGTTGTGGACTCCTAATAACATATAAAAAAGTGCCAGCAAGTGTTAAACATGCTAACAACATACTAGAAACATGCTAAAACATGCTAGCAAACTCTTAGCCAAGTGCTAAAGCATGCTATTATTGCAATTAAATAGGAATTTGCTGTAACTCAGGCATGGAATGTCCAATCTGCCCCAAACTTCACACTTTTGATAAGAGTCATGGCCTGAACACATCTACATGAGAATGTTCAGTTATAGTAATAGCGCCACCAACTGGCAACAGGAAGTGACATGTTTAACACGTTGATGCCGTTCTAGCAACATGTTAAAACATGCTAACAATGCTTAGCTAAGTTCTAAAGAATGCTAATTCAATGAAACATGACTTTGTTGTTACTCAAGAAGGCAATGTCCAATTTGCACCAAACTTCACATGTTTGATAAGAGTTCTGTCCTGAACACACATCCATGCTCATATTCAGTTATAGTCATAACGCCACCTACTGGCAACAGAAACTGACATGGTTAACACAGTAATGCAGTACTAACCACATAATTATTGTGTACTAAGCATGCTAGAAACAGACTGAACATGCTAGCAACACTTAGCTGAGTCATGAAGCATGCTATTATCACCATTATACAAAACATTTTGTAACTGACTTTGACATACTCTTACTATATATACCTCCTTAAATGTACATTTCCCAACCATGCTCTGCCTTCCTAAAGCCACCGAGTGTTGATGGCACGGGTGCGAGGGCCCTTTCATCGCTGCTTGCAGCTTTAATTAGGGCCCGAGCACCGATGGTGAGAGGACCCTATTGTTTTTGCTCCGTTTATTATTAGGGCCCGAGCACCGATGGTGAGAGGACCCTATTGTTTTTGCTCCGTTTATTATTATTCTTCTTCTCCAAAGTGAATCGCTTTTTAGAGGGCCTAAACATGCTCGAAAACTCATGAAACTTTGCACACGCTTCAGAAGTGGTGAAAATTTACGTGTGATATGGTTTTCAGAATTGGGGGGGGCAAATTCGGTAAATTATTGCCCCCACATTTTGCCCCGGCTCCTGGTTTCACGTACAGGTATGAAATTTGGTACATACATGTAATGACCCAATACCTACAGAAAAGTCTCTTGGAGCATAGCCCTAAACACAACAGGAAGTGAGCTATTTTGAACTTCCTCCTGGATTTTGGGCATTTTTCGTAATTTCCTGATGTTGTACTTTAACGAACTCCTCCTACAGATTTGATCTGATACTCTTCAAATTTGGTGAGTGTAATCTTAAGGCCTTTGTGACGTTAAATTGCGAAGATCTAGAGTTTTCGTCGAAGGGTGTGCCCTCGGCGGCCTGACAAACATCTATCTATAAATTACAGGAACGTCTGTCTGTCTGTCTGTCTGTGTGTGTGTGTGTCTGTTCCTCGCATATCTCTCGAACCGTTAGTCCGATTGATTTCAAACTCGACAGGTGTCTTGCCACGGGCACGAGTAAGTGCAGTGCCAAGTTTGACATTGTTTGGATGAGAAATGCAAAAGATATCGTTAAATATATCATTTTTAGAAGGTTGTGGTTTAAAAATAAACATTCTGACATTAGAGAGTTGTATCGGTCAAAGAAGCCCCAAGAAGGCTGTGGTTTAAAAATAAACATTCTGACATAAACACTCAGTCAGCTACACTGTTTACTTCTGAATATTATAGTTTGGTTCCCGAACGTGATAAATCCATCTATCTATAAATTACAGAAACGTCCGTCTGTCTGTCTGTGTGTTATTCGCATATCTCTCGAATGTGAGATAACCACTAAATGTGTGAAAACCACTATTTTCTGTTTCAAACTTTCACATAGCATCTTTAGGTTATAACAACATTGAAAATCAAAATCTGGATTTGAATTTTTTAAGATTTATTATAAAAACGGATTATTTTTTCCCAAAAATGCAATAAATTCATGACTTTTTTTTTTTTTTTTTAAATGCTATTAATCCATTGAATCAATATAAAGTTATTTTTGATCATATTGCCATCGCAAGAAATATCTCCTGAACTTTTTTGACGGCGATCAGCTCACAAAAACTGATTTTGCACGGGCACTTTGCACTGCTCCCTGAATCGAGGTGCTTATTCATTTGTGGATGTAAACTGAATCTGTAAGTCAGCTATGCTGTTAGTGTTTACTTCTGAATATTATATTTCATTCTGGTGCGCTTAACGTTGTCGCTACTGTGTAATAGTAGCCTATGCTATTCACCAACTAAACATATCCTATTCAATGCGTTCACAGTCTCTTTCACGGGCATCATTTGTAGTTGCCTATTCACAAACTGTTTGCTCAAGCATAGCGTTTTCTCGGAGTTCACTGTGTGCTTTTTACCATGCACAAATAAAAATGTCACTGAACTTTTGCTGTGTAATTGTAACAATGAGCACACACCAAACCAACAATTACTAAAAACACACACAAAAACTGATTTTGCACGGGCATTTTTTGCACTAGTTCACCCAATTTCGGCCTTTTGGTGATATATGCATGATCAGATAAGTTCAATATTAATGTTGCTTGCAGTTCTGATGTTGCTAGGCAACCACAGACAGCCTGCAGTAACTCAGGCATACAATTTTCAATCTGCCACAAACTTCACATGTTTGATAAGAGTCCTGTCCTGAACACATGCCAATGCTCATTATGATTATAGCAATAGCACCACCTGCTGGTAGCAGGAAGTGTGGCAAATACAAAACGTGCTCGAAAAATCATGAAACTTTGCACACGCTTCAGAAGTGGTGACAATTTACGTGTGATGTGGTTTTAAAAATTGGGTGGGGCAAAATGGCTTACTTATTGCCCCTACATTTTGCCCCGGCTCGACGTTTCACGTACAGGTATGAAATTTGGTACACACATGTAAAGACCCAATACCTACAAAAAAGTCTCTTGGAGCATAGCCCTAAACACAACAGGAAGTCAGTTATTTTGAACTTCCTGTCAGATTTTGGGCAGTTTTTGCCATTTCCTGATGTTGTACTTTAACAAACTCCTACAGTTTTGATCTGATCCTCTTCAAATTTGGTGAGTGTAATCTTAAGGCCTTTCCTAAAGGTGCCGGGTGGCGGTGGCAGGGGTGCGAGGGCCCTTTTCATCGCTGCTTGCAGCTTTAATTATTATTATTATTCTTCTCCAAAGTGAATCGCTTTTTAGAGGGCCTAAACATGCTCGAAAACTCATGAAACTTTGCACACGCTTCAGAAGTGGTGAAAATTTACGTGTGATATGGTTTTCAGAATTGGGGGGGGCAAATTCGGTAAATTATTGCCCCCACATTTTGCCCCGGCTCCTGGTTTCACGTACAGGTATGAAATTTGGTACATACATGTAATGACCCAATACCTACAGAAAAGTCTCTTGGAGCATAGCCCTAAACACAACAGGAAGTGAGCTATTTTGAACTTCCTCCTAGATTTTGGGCATTTTTCATAATTTCCTGATGTTGTACTTTAACGAACTCCTCCTACAGATTTGATCTGATCCTCTTCAAATTTGGTGAGTGTAATCTTAAGGCCTTTGTGACGTTAAATTGCGAAGATCTAGAGTTTTCGTCGAAGGGTGTGCCCTCGGCGGCCTGACAAACGTTCACCCAATTTCGGCCTTCTGGTGATATATGCATGATCAGATAAGTTCAATATTAATGTTGAATGCAGTTCCGATGTTGCTAGGCAACCACAGACAGCCTGCAGTAATTCAGCCATACAATTTCCCATCTGTCCCAAACTTCACATGTTTGATAAGAGTCCTGTCCTGAACACATGACCATGCTCATATTAGGTTATAGCAATAACGCCACCTGCTGGTAGCAGGAAGTGTGGCAAATACAAAACATGCTCGAAAAATCATGAAACTTTGCACACGCCTCAGAAGTGGTGAAAATTTACGTGTGATATGGTTTTCAGAATTGGGGGGGGGCAAATTCGGTAAATTATTGCCCCCACATTTTGCCCCGGCTCCTGGTTTCACGTACAGGTATGAAATTTGGTACATGCATGTATTGACCCAATACCTACAGAAAAGTCTCTTGGAGCATAGCCCTAAACACAACAGGAAGTGATCTATTTTGAACTTCCTCCTAGATTTTGGACATTTTTCGTAATTTCCTGATGTTGTACTTTAACATACTCCTCCTACAGTTTTGATCTGATTCTCTTCAAATTTGGTGAGTGTAATCTTAAGGCATTTCCTAAAGGCGCCGGGTGGCGGTGGCAGGGGTGCGAGGGCCCTTTCATCGCTGCTTGCAGCTTTAATTATTATTATTATTCTTCTCCGCATTTAATTGCATTTTTGAGGGCCTAAACATGCTCGAAAACTCACGAAACTTTGCACACGCGTCAGAACTGGCGAAAATTTACATCTGATATAGGTTTCAGAATTGGGCGGGGCAAAATGGCTCGATAGCGCCACCTATAAAAGTTCAACAGAGTGCGCCTCCCGCTGTGTTCCACGTACGTGTACGAAATTCGGTACATATGTGTAATGACCTAATACCTACAAAAAAGTCTCTTGGAGCATAGCTCTAAACACAACAGGAAGTCAGCCATTTTCAACTTCCTCTCTGATTTTTGTGCACTTTTTGCCATTTTCAGGCCTCGTACTTTAACGAACTCCTCCTACAGTTTTAATCTGATCATCTTCAAATTTGGTGAGTGTAATCTTAAGGCCTTTGCGACGTTAAATTGCGAAGATCTTGAGTTTTCGTCGAAGGGCGGGCCCTCGGCGGCCTGACAAATTTTGATGTTTCGCCATGAAACAGGAAGTTGCTGTAACTCAGGCATGGAATGTCCAATCTGCCCCAAACTTCACACTTTTGATAAGCGTTCTGTCCTGAACACATGACCATGCTCATATTCAGTTACAGTCATAGCGCCACCTGCTGGCAACAGGAAGTGACATGTTTAACACTCTTGTGGACTCCTGATAACATATAAAAAAGTGCCAGCAAGTGCTAAACATGCTAACAACTTACTAGAAACATGCTAAAACATGCTAGCAAACACTTAGCTAAGTGCTAAAGCATGCTATTACTGCAATTAAATAGGAATTTGCTGTAACTCAGGCACGGAATGTCCAATCTGCCCCAAACTTCACACGTTTGATAAGAGTCATGGCCTGAACACATCTACATGAGAATATTCAGTTATAGTAATAGCGCCACCTACTGGTAACAGGAAGTGTCATGTTTAACACGTTGATGCCGTTCTAGCAACATGTTAAAAATGCCATTGACTTCTAAAAATGCTAGAAACATGTTAAAACATGCTAGCAATACTTAGCTAAGTGCTAAAGCATGCTAATTCAATGAAACAGGATGTTGTTGTTACTCAAGAAGGCAATGTCCAATCTGCGCCAAACTTCACACTTTTGATAAGCGTTCTGTCCTGAACACATGACCATGCTCATATTCAGTTACAGTCATAGCGCCACCTGCTGGGAACAGTAAGTGACGTTTAACACTGTTCTTGACTCCTAATAACATATAAAAAAATGCCAGTAGGTGCTAAACATCCTACCAACATACTAGAGACATGTTAAAACATACTAGCAAACACTTAGCTAAGTGCTAAAGAATGATATTACTGCAATTAAATATGAATTTGCTGTAACTCAGGCATGGAATGTCCAATCTGCGTCAAACTTCACACTTTTGATAAGCGTTCTGTCCTGAACACATGACCATGCTTATATTCAGTTACAGTCATAGCGCCACCTTCTGGCAACAGGAAGTGACATGTTAACACTGTTATGGACTCCTAATAACATATAAAAAAGTGCCAGCAAGTGTTAAACATGTTAACAACATACTAGAAACATGCTAAAACATGCTAGCAAACTCTTAGCTAAGTGCTAAAGCATGCTATTATTGCAATTAAATAGGAATTTGCTGTAACTCAGGCATGGAATGTCCAATCTGCCCCAAACTTCACACTTTTGATAAGAGTCATGGCCTGAACACATCTGCATGAGAATGTTCAGTTATAGTAATAGCGCCACATACTGGCAACAGGAAGTGACATGTTTAACACGTTGATGCCGTTCTAGCAACATGTTAAAAATGCCATTGAGTTCTAAACATGCTAGAAACATGTTAAAACATGCTAACAATGCTTAGCTAAGTGCTAAAGAATGCTAATTCAATGAAACATGACTTTGTTGTTACTCAAGAAGGCAATGTCCAATTTGCACCAAACTTCACACGTTTGATAAGAGTTCTGTCCTGAACACACATCCATGCTCATATTCAGTTATAGTCATAACACCACCTACTGGCAACAGAAACTGACATGGTTAACACAGTAATGCAGTACTAACCACATAATTATTGTGTACTGAGCATGCTAGAAACAGACTAAACATGCTAGCAACACTTAGCTGAGTCATGAAGCATGCTATTATCACCATTATACAAAACATTTTGTAACTGACTTTGACATACTCTTACTATATATACCTCCTTAAATGTACATTTCCCAAACATGCTCTGTCTTCCTAAAACCACCGAGTGTTGATGGCACGGGTGCGAGGGCCCTTTCATCGCTGCTTGCAGCTTTAATTAGGGCCCGAGCACCGATGGTGTGAGGACCCTCTTGGAATTGCTCTGTTTATTATTATTATTATTATTCTTCTCCGCATTGAATTGCATTTTTGAGGGCCTAAACATGCGCGAAAACTCACGAAACTTTGCACACGCGTCAGAACTGGCGAAAATTTACATCTGATATAGGTTTCAGAATTGGACGGGGCAAAATGGCTCGATAGCGCCACCTATAAAAGTTCAACGGAGTGCGCCTCCCGCAACGTTCAACGTACGTGCACGAAATTCGGTACATACGTGTAATGACCTAATACCTACAAAAAAGTCTCTTGGAGCATAGCCCTAAACACAACAGGAAGTCAGCCATTTTGAACTTCCTCTCAGATTTTTGTGCAGTTTTTGCCATTTTCAGGCCTCGTACTTTAACGAACTCCTCCTACAGTTTTAATCTGATCATCTTCAAATTTGGTGAGTGTAATCTTAAGGCCTTTGCGACGTTAAATTGCGAAGATCTTGAGTTTTCGTCGAAGGGCGGGTACTCGGCGGCCTTACAAATTTCGATGTTTCGCCATGAAACAGGAAGTTGCTGTAACTCAGGCATGGAATGTCCAATCTGCCCCAAACTTCACACGTTTGATAAGAGTTCTGTCCTGAACACATGGCCATGCTCATATTCAGTTATAGTCATAGCGCCACCTGCTGGCAACAGGAAGTGACATGTTTAACACTGTTATGGACTCCTAATAACATATAAAAAAGTGCCAGCAAGTGCTAAACATGCTAACAACATACTAGAAGCATGCTAAAACATGCTAGCAAACTCTTAGCTAAGTGCTAAAGCATGCTATTATTGCAATTAAATAGGAATTTGCTGTAACTCAGGCATGGAATGTCCAATCTGCCCCAAACTTCACACTTTTGATAAGCGTTCTGTCCTGAACACATCTACATGATAATATTCAGTTATAGTAATAGCGCCACCTACTGGCAACAGGAAGTGTCATGTTTAACACGTTGATGCCATTCTAGCAACATGTTAAAAATGCCATTGAGGTCTAAACATGCTAGAAACATGTTAAAACATGCTAGCTAATGTTAAAACATGCTAGCAATACTTAGCTAAGTGGTAAAGCATGCTAATTCAATGAAACAGGATGTTGTTGTTACTCAAGAAGGCAATGTCCAATATGCGCCAAACTTCACACTTTTAATAAACGTTCTGTCCTGAACACATGACCATGCTCATATTCAGTTACAGTCATAGTGCCACCTGCTGGCAACAGGAAGTGACATGTTAAACACTGTTGTGGACATATAAAAACATATAAAAAAAGTGCCAGCAAGTGCTAAACATGCTAACAACATACTAGAAACATGCTAAAACATGCTAGCAAACACTTAGCTAAGTGCTAAAGCATGCTATTGCTGCAATTAAATAGGAATTTGCTGTAACACAGGCATGGAATGTCCAATCTGCCCCAAACTTCACACGTTTGATAAGAGTCATGGCCTGAACACATCTACATGAGAATATTCAGTTATAGTAATAGCGCCACCTGCTGTCAACAGGAAGTGACATGTTTAACACTGTTGTGGTCTCCTAATAACATATATAAAAGAGCCAGCAAGTGCTAAACAGGTTAGCAACATACTAGAAACATGCTAGCAAACACTTAGCTAAGTGATAAAGCATGCTATTACTGCAATTAAATAGGAATTTGCTGTAACTCAGGCATGGAACGTCCAATCTGCCCCAAACTTCACATGTTTGATAAGAATCATGGCCTGAACGCATGCCTATGCTCAAATTCAGTTATAGTAATAGCGCCACCTACTGGCAACAGGAAGTGACATGTTTAACACGTTGATGCCGTTCTAGCAACATGTTAAAAATGCCATTGAGTTCTAAACATGCTAGAAACATGTTAAAACATGCTAACAATGCTTAGCTAAGTGCAAAAGAATGCTAATTCAATGAAACATGATTTTGTTGTTACTCAAGAAGGCAATGTCCAATTTGCACCAAACTTCACACGTTTCATAAGAGTTCTGTCCTTAACACACATCCATGCTCATATTCAGTTATAGTCATAACGCCACCTACTGGCAACAGAAACTGACATGGTTAACACAGCAATGCAGTACTAACCACATAATTATTGTGTAATAAGCATGCTAGAAACTGACTAAACATGCTAGCAATACTTAGCTAAGTGCTAAAGCATGCTAATTCAATGAAACAGGACTTTGTTGTTACTCAAGAAGGCAATGTACAATCTACCCCAAACGTCACACGTTTGATAAGAGTTATCTCTTGAACACATGTCCATGCTCATATTTAGTTATAGTCATAGCGCCACCTGCTGGCAACAGGAAGTGACGTTTAACACTGTTCTTGACTCCTAATAACATATAAAAAAATGCCTACTGGCAACAGAAACTGACATGGTTAACACAGTAATGCAGTACTAACCACATAATTATTGTGTACTAAGCATGCTAGAAACAGACTAAACATGCTAGCAACACTTAGCTGAGTCATGAAGCATGCTATTATTACCATTATACAAAACATTTTGTAACTGACTTTGACATACTCTTACTATATATACCTCCTTAAATGTACATTTCCCAACCATGCTCTGTCTTCCTAAAGCCACCGAGTGTTGATGGCACGGGTGCGAGGGCCCTTTCATCGCTGCTTGCAGCTTTAATTATTAGGGCCCGAGCACCGATGGTGTGAGGACCCTCTTGGAATTGCTCTGTTTATTATTATTATTATTATTCTTCTCCGCATTGAATTGCATTTTTGAGGGCCTAAACATGCGCGAAAACTCACGAAACTTTGCACACGCGTCAGAACTGGCGAAAATTTACATCTGATATAGGTTTCAGAATTGGACGGGGCAAAATGGCTCGATAGCGCCACCTATAAAAGTTCAACGGAGTGCGCCTCCTGCAACGTTCCACGTACGTGCACGAAATTCGGTACATACGTGTAATGACCTAATACCTACAAAAAAGTCTCTTGGAGCATAGCCCTAAACACAACAGGAAGTCAGCCATTTTGAACTTCCTCTCAGATTTTTGTGCAGTTTTTGCCATTTTCAGGCCTCGTACTTTAACGAACTCCTCCTACAGTTTTAATCTGATCATCTTCAAATTTGGTGAGTGTAATCTTAAGGCCTTTGCGACGTTAAATTGCGAAGATCTTGAGTTTTCGTCGAAGGGCGGGTCCTCGGCGGCCTTACAAATTTCGATGTTTCGCCATGAAACAGGAAGTTGCTGTAACTCAGGCATGGAATGTCCAATCTCCCCCAAACTTCACACGTTTGATAAGAGTTCTGTCCTGAACACATGGCCATGCTCATATTCAGTTATAGTCATAGCGCCACCTGCTGGCAACAGGAAGTGACATGTTTAACACTGTTATGGACTCCTAATAACATATAAAAAAGTGCCAGCAAGTGCGAAACATGCTAACAACATACTAGAAGCATGCTAAAACATGCTAGCAAACTCTTAGCTAAGTGCTAAAGCATGCTATTATTGCAATTAAATAGGAATTTGCTGTAACTCAGGCATGGAATGTCCAATCTGCCCCAAACTTCACACTTTTGATAAGCGTTCTGTCCTGAACACATCTACATGATAATATTCAGTTATAGTAATAGCGCCACCTACTGGCAACAGGAAGTGTCATGTTTAACACGTTGATGCCATTCTAGCAACATGTTAAAAATGCCATTGAGGTCTAAACATGCTAGAAACATGTTAAAACATGCTAGCAATACTTAGCTAAGTGCTAAAGCATGCTAATTCAATGAAACAGGATGTTGTTGTTACTCAAGAAGGCAATGTCCAATATGCGCCAAACTTCACACTTTTAATAAACGTTCTGTCCTGAACACATGACCATGCTCATATTCAGTTACAGTCATAGTGCCACCTGCTGGCAACAGGAAGTGACATGTTAAACACTGTTGTGGACATATAAAAACATATAAAAAAAGTGCCAGCAAGTGCTAAACATGCTAACAACATACTAGAAACATGCTAAAACATGCTAGCAAACACTTAGCTAAGTGCTAAAGCATGCTATTGCTGCAATTAAATAGGAATTTGCTGTAACACAGGCATGGAATGTCCAATCTGCCCCAAACTTCACACGTTTGATAAGAGTCATGGCCTGAACACATCTACATGAGAATATTCAGTTATAGTAATAGCGCCACCTGCTGTCAACAGGAAGTGACATGTTTAACACTGTTGTGGTCTCCTAATAACATATATAAAAGAGCCAGCAAGTGCTAAACAGGTTAGCAACATACTAGAAACATGCTAGCAAACACTTAGCTAAGTGATAAAGCATGCTATTACTGCAATTAAATAGGAATTTGCTGTAACTCAGGCATGGAACGTCCAATCTGCCCCAAACTTCACATGTTTGATAAGAATCATGGCCTGAACGCATGCCTATGCTCAAATTCAGTTATAGTAATAGCGCCACCTACTGGCAACAGGAAGTGACATGTTTAACACGTTGATGCCGTTCTAGCAACATGTTAAAAATGCCATTGAGTTCTAAACATGCTAGAAACATATTAAAACATGCTAGCAATACTTAGCTAAGTGCTAAAGCATGCTAATTCAATGAAACAGGACTTTGTTGTTACTCAAGAAGGCAATGTACAATCTACCCCAAACGTCACACGTTTGATAAGAGTTATCTCTTGTACACATGTCCATGCTCATATTTAGTTATAGTCATAGCGCCACCTGCTGGCAACAGGAAGTGACGTTTAACACTGTTCTTGACTCCTAATAACATATAAAAAAATGCCAGTAGGTGCTAAACATCCTACCAACATACTAGAGACATGCTAAAACATAATAGCAAACACTTAGCTAAGTGCTAAAGAATGATATTACTGCAATTAAATATGAATTTGCTGTAACTCAGGCATGGAATGTCCAATCTGCCCCAAACTTCACACTTTTGATAAGCGTTCTGTCCTGAACACATGACCATGCTTATATTCAGTTACAGTCATAGCGCCACCTGCTGGCAACAGGAAGTGACATGTTTAACACTGTTGTGGACTCCTAATAACATATAAAAAAGTGCCAGCAAGTGTTAAACATGCTAACAACATACTAGAAACATGCTAAAACATACTAGCAAACTCTTAGCCAAGTGCTAAAGCATGCTATTATTGCAATTAAATAGGAATTTGCTGTAACTCAGGCATGGAATGTCCAATCTGCCCCAAACTTCACACTTTTGATAAGAGTCATGGCCTGAACACATCTACATGAGAATGTTCAGTTATAGTAATAGCGCCACCAACTGGCAACAGGAAGTGACATGTTTAACACGTTGATGCCGTTCTAGCAACATGTTAAAACATGCTAACAATGCTTAGCTAAGTTCTAAAGAATGCTAATTCAATGAAACATGACTTTGTTGTTACTCAAGAAGGCAATGTCCAATTTGCACCAAACTTCACATGTTTGATAAGAGTTCTGTCCTGAACACACATCCATGCTCATATTCAGTTATAGTCATAACGCCACCTACTGGCAACAGAAACTGACATGGTTAACACAGTAATGCAGTACTAACCACATAATTATTGTGTACTAAGCATGCTAGAAACAGACTGAACATGCTAGCAACACTTAGCTGAGTCATGAAGCATGCTATTATCACCATTATACAAAACATTTTGTAACTGACTTTGACATACTCTTACTATATATACCTCCTTAAATGTACATTTCCCAACCATGCTCTGCCTTCCTAAAGCCACCGAGTGTTGATGGCACGGGTGCGAGGGCCCTTTCATCGCTGCTTGCAGCTTTAATTATTATTATTATTATTCTCCGCATTGAATTGCATTTTTGAGGGCCTAAACATGCGCGAAAACTCACGAAACTTTGCACACGCGTCAGAACTGGCGAAAATTTACATCTGATATAGGTTTCAGAATTGGACGGGGCAAAATGGCTCGATAGCGCCACCTATAAAAGTTCAACGGAGTGCGCCTCCCGCAACGTTCAACGTACGTGCACGAAATTCGGTACATACGTGTAATGACCTAATACCTACAAAAAAGTCTCTTGGAGCATAGCCCTAAACACAACAGGAAGTCAGCCATTTTGAACTTCCTCTCAGATTTTTGTGCAGTTTTTGCCATTTTCAGGCCTCGTACTTTAACGAACTCCTCCTACAGTTTTAATCTGATCATCTTCAAATTTGGTGAGTGTAATCTTAAGGCCTTTGCGACGTTAAATTGCGAAGATCTTGAGTTTTCGTCGAAGGGCGGGTCCTCGGCGGCCTTACAAATTTCGATGTTTCGCCATGAAACAGGAAGTTGCTGTAACTCAGGCATGGAATGTCCAATCTGCCCCAAACTTCACACGTTTGATAAGAGTTCTGTCCTGAACACATGGCCATGCTCATATTCAGTTATAGTCATAGCGCCACCTGCTGGCAACAGGAAGTGACATGTTTAACACTGTTATGGACTCCTAATAACATATAAAAAAGTGCCAGCAAGTGCTAAACATGCTAACAACATACTAGAAGCATGCTAAAACATGCTAGCAAACTCTTAGCTAAGTGCTAAAGCATGCTATTATTGCAATTAAATAGGAATTTGCTGTAACTCAGGCATGGAATGTCCAATCTGCCCCAAACTTCACACTTTTGATAAGCGTTCTGTCCTGAACACATCTACATGATAATATTCAGTTATAGTAATAGCGCCACCTACTGGCAACAGGAAGTGTCATGTTTAACACGTTGATGCCATTCTAGCAACATGTTAAAAATGCCATTGAGGTCTAAACATGCTAGAAACATGTTAAAACATGCTAGCTAATGTTAAAACATGCTAGCAATACTTAGCTAAGTGGTAAAGCATGCTAATTCAATGAAACAGGATGTTGTTGTTACTCAAGAAGGCAATGTCCAATATGCGCCAAACTTCACATGTTTGATAAGAATCATGGCCTGAACGCATGCCTATGCTCAAATTCAGTTATAGTAATAGCGCCACCTACTGGCAACAGGAAGTGACATGTTTAACACGTTGATGCCGTTCTAGCAACATGTTAAAAATGCCATTGAGTTCTAAACATGCTAGAAACATATTAAAACATGCTAGCAATACTTAGCTAAGTGCTAAAGCATGCTAATTCAATGAAACAGGACTTTGTTGTTACACAAGAAGGCAATGTACAATCTACCCCAAACGTCACACGTTTGATAAGAGTTATCTCTTGAACACATGTCCATGCTCATATTTAGTTATAGTCATAGCGCCACCTGCTGGCAACAGGAAGTGACGTTTAACACTGTTCTTGACTCCTAATAACATATAAAAAAATGCCAGTAGGTGCTAAACATCCTACCAACATACTAGAGACATGCTAAAACATAATAGCAAACACTTAGCTAAGTGCTAAAGAATGATATTACTGCAATTAAATATGAATTTGCTGTAACTCAGGCATGGAATGTCCAATCTGCCCCAAACTTCACACTTTTGATAAGCGTTCTGTCCTGAACACATGACCATGCTTATATTCAGTTACAGTCATAGCGCCACCTGCTGGCAACAGGAAGTGACATGTTTAACACTGTTGTGGACTCCTAATAACATATAAAAAAGTGCCAGCAAGTGTTAAACATGCTAACAACATACTAGAAACATGCTAAAACATGCTAGCAAACTCTTAGCCAAGTGCTAAAGCATGCTATTATTGCAATTAAATAGGAATTTGCTGTAACTCAGGCATGGAATGTCCAATCTGCCCCAAACTTCACACTTTTGATAAGAGTCATGGCCTGAACACATCTACATGAGAATGTTCAGTTATAGTAATAGCGCCACCAACTGGCAACAGGAAGTGACATGTTTAACACGTTGATGCCGTTCTAGCAACATGTTAAAACATGCTAACAATGCTTAGCTAAGTTCTAAAGAATGCTAATTCAATGAAACATGACTTTGTTGTTACTCAAGAAGGCAATGTCCAATTTGCACCAAACTTCACATGTTTGATAAGAGTTCTGTCCTGAACACACATCCATGCTCATATTCAGTTATAGTCATAACACCACCTACTGGCAACAGAAACTGACATGGTTAACACAGTAATGCAGTACTAACCACATAATTATTGTGTACTAAGCATGCTAGAAACAGACTGAACATGCTAGCAACACTTAGCTGAGTCATGAAGCATGCTATTATCACCATTATACAAAACATTTTGTAACTGACTTTGACATACTCTTACTATATATACCTCCTTAAATGTACATTTCCCAACCATGCTCTGCCTTCCTAAAGCCACCGAGTGTTGATGGCACGGGTGCGAGGGCCCTTTCATCGCTGCTTGCAGCTTTAATATTATTCTTATTTTTCTGTCAACCTTTCGGGCACTTTTGAGACCCTTAACATGCTCGAAAACTCTTGAAACTTTGCACACGGGTCGGAACCCGCGGCCATCAGGGCCGGGCTGAAGCTGGTACCCGGGCGTGGCAGGGGGGCTCGACAGCGCCCCCTTGAACGGGGTCCGAAAACTTGGTCCATAAATCAGACACGCTTGCATGTAATAATATGAAACTCGGTACACATATAGATCTCATCGGGCCGAACAACTTTCGTACTTTTACTTTTTACGCCAGCCCAACAGGAAGTCAGCTATTATGGGTTGTTTTGAAACGCATGCTGTGGAATTTAATGTACTCCTCCTAGAGAATTCATCCAATCGCCTCCAAACTCGGTCAGCATGAAGTCAAGACATTGAGGATGCTAAATTGCGGACGGATTTTTGATATCTCGAACGGTTTGGCCGTGGCAAGGAAACGAATTTATGGCGAATAAGGGACACAGGAAGTGTGTTATAACTTCAGCATACATTATCTGATCTTGATGAAACTTCAGCAGTGTGTCTGTTGTAAGAGGCCGAACACAAGGATGTGACTATTGTGAGTCAAAGTTATAGCGCCACCAACTGGCAGCAGGAAGTGTGTCACTTTCAAAATGCTTTGAAATCACTCTCTTATTTTTACCTGATTTGCTTCAAACTTTATGTGTATGATGTAGACACACGGCAGATGTAGACCTGTGAAAGGATTATTGATATCTTAGATACTGTTGCCATGGCAACGCATCAAACTTTAATATTCTTTTTTGATGCTTTTGAGACTCTTAACATACTTGAAATTGCATGAAACTCGACAGACACATCACACTTATTATCCAGTAGACATGGGCAAAGTTTCAGAAACGGGCGTGGTGAGGGGCTCAGTAGCGCCACCTTTAGTCAAAAATGGGGGCTTAGTTTTACCTAGAATCACAAAACTTGGTATGTATATTGTTCTTATCGAGCCGGACAACTTTCTAATTTACACTTATTAGCTCAAAGCAACAGAAAGTCAGATATTTTGGTTTGAATGTGATTTTTTTGAGAATTTTCTCTCTCTCTCTGTCTCTGAGTGTGTGAGGGGTGGGGGTGATTTGTCAGTTGAGTGAGATTTTCTTTTTCATTTTTATTTCAAGGTTTCTGGGGCTTTTGGGTCCCTAAACGTGCTCGAAAACTCTTGAAACTTTGCACACAGGTCAGAACCCGCGGCCATCAGGGCGGGGCTGAATCTGGTAGCCGGGCGTGGCAGGGGGGCTCAACAGCGCCCCCTTGAACGGGGTTCTAAAACTTGGTCCATATATCAAACACGCTTGCATGAATTAATTTGAAACTCCGTACACATATAGATCTCATCGGGCCGAACAACTTTCGTGCTCTAAGTTTTACGCCAGCCCAACAGGAAGTCGGCTATTTAGGGTTGTTTTGAAACGCTTGCTGTGGAATTTAATGTACTCCTCCTAGGAAATACATCGATTCGCCTCCAAACTCGGTCAGCGTGAAGTCAAGACATTGAGGATGCTAAATTGCGGACGGATTTTTGATATCTCGAACGGTTTGGCTGTGGCGAGGAAACGAATTAATGGCGAGAAAAGAGAAACACGAAGTGTTATAACTAATGCATACATTAACTGATCTTGATGAAACTTCAGCAGTTTGTTCATGGTAAGAGGCCGATCAGATGGATGTAACTATTGTGTGTCAAAGTTAAAGCGCCACCAACTGGCAGCAGGAAATGTGTCACTTTCAAAATGCTTTTGACAAAAGTGGGGGGGGGTCGTTTTACCTACAGTAGCACAACTCAGTACGTATGTTGATCTCATCGACCCGGACAACTTTCTAATTTAAAGTCATTAGCTCCGACCATCAGGAAGTCAGATATTTTGGTTTGAATGTGGATTTTTTGCAAAATCAGCCTCCAAAAGGCACTAAAAGCCTCAAATCTTCTAAAAATGTAATTTTATACCATTTATTTCTATATAAAAGTATACAAATATCACAACTAAACCCATTTTATTCTGATTTTAAAAAGAATTTTATTCTAATTTTATTCTAAATTTTAAAACAGTAAAGTAAAAAAAAAATTCAAGTCATACATAGGGCTATACTGCCCTCTTGTGTCCAAAAGGACATCAAAATAATATATACAACTTTTTACCAGCTAGGCCAATAATGTATTTAAATATACATTTATTAGGTATGTGTCTGAGGATTTTCCCACCGGTTAATCGACGTGTGTGACACGAGCGGGTGCTTTTAAATCGCTAATATAAAAGTGAAAGAAAAATACGGACGTCCGCACGGACATTTATAATGGTGCACACACAAATCACACACACGTTGGAAAGAATTATGCTTTTAAACAACACTAAACCGCCATTAGATGTCGCCAAGTGACCGTCTTAATGAGCGAGTCATTGATTCATTCGTTCAAACGATTCGTAATCCATAAACATATACAGATCCATAAACATGGATCCATAAACATCCAATCCATAAACATAAACAGATGTTTATGGATTGATCATTCAATCTTTGAGTCAACCAATTCGTTCAAAATGCTGAATCATTCAGTTATGAGAAAACACGTTCCTGTGAGATGCGTTCTTCTGTGATCTTTGTTTAACTATTTTCGCTGCTGAAACAGAACAAAAACAGTCAATATTGTATCTAAAATGTAAATGACTTCATTTTAACTGTTAATATCCTGTTGTATGAAATCAATGTCACAGTTTCAATTGTGATTGTATTCAGGAAAAGTTAGGTACGGAGAGCGAGCGATTTCAACGAAATCAGAACTAAACCCATTTTATTCTTTTATTATTATTATTATTCAATTTAAGAATTATGTTTGAGTTTAAAAAAAGCCAGAATGTTTTAGTCCAAAAAATAAATAAATCATGCCATGGATTGCTTGAAATTAATTTTTTTTATTATATTTATTTTTTCGTTTTGGCTTTGTTTATAGTTTATTTTTTATTTTTTATTCTTGTTCCGTTCTGAATATCATTACATTTAAAGGATTTGTTGTGGAATATTTTGAGTGTATCATAAAATCAGAATATTCTCTCGATTTAGTGATCCCCTACTTATTATTTTATTTTATTTTTTTCTTTGTTCTAATCAGGTCAGGCAAGTAAAATTATCTGTGTCTTGTCCCTTAAATTTATATATATATATATATGTATGTATGTATGTGTGTGTGTGTGTGTGTGTGTATATATATATAAATATAAATATAGCTGCGAGCAGCGATGGAGGGCCAAAGCCGGCGGTACCGCCACCCTGGCACCAGGATTGCGGTGCCACCGGCTTGGGCCCGTAATCGCTGCTCGCAGCTATATTTAGGGCCCAAGCCCTGAAAGGGCGAAGGCCCTATTGTTTTCGGTAGGATTATTGTTTATTATTATTATTATTATTATTTTTTTCTACTTCTTGGGCACTTTTGGGGCCCTTAACATGCTCAAAAACTCTTGAAATTTTGCACACACGTCAGAACCTGCGGCCATCAGGGCCGGACTGAAGCTGGTACCCGGGCGTGGCACGGGGGCTCGACAGCGCCCCCTGGAATGGTGTCTGAAAAATTGGTCCATAAATCAAACACGCTTGCATGTAATAATATGAAACTCAGTCCACATATAGATCTCATCGGGCCGAACAACTTTCGTGCTTTAAGTTTTACACCAGCCCAAAAGGAAGTCGGTTATTATACGTTGTTTGGAAAACGCATACAATGGAATGTGAAATACTCCTACTAGGGAATTCATCCGATCGCCACCAAAATAGGTGTGAATGAAGTCAAGACATTGAGGATGCTAAATTGCGGACGGATTTTTGATATCTCGAACGGTTTGGCCGTGGCGAGGAAACGAATTTATGGCGAATAATGGGACACAGGAAGTGTGTTATAACTTCTGCATACATTGACTGATCTTGATGAAACTTCAGCAGTGTGTTCGTTGTAAGAGGCCGATCACATAGATGTGACCTTTGTGAGTCAAAGTTATAGCGCCACCAACTGGCAGCAGGAAGTTTGTCATTTTCAAAATGCTTTGAAATCACCCTCTTATTTTTACCCGATTTGCTTCAAACTTTATGTGTATAATGTAAATACATGGCAGATGTAGACTTGTGAAAGGATTATTTATATCTTAGATACTGTTGCCGCGGCAACGCATCAAACTTTAATATTCTTTTCGGATGCTTTTGAGACTCTTCGCATGCTTGAAATTGGATGAAACTCGACAGACACATAACACTTATTAGCCAGTAGACATGTGAAAAGTTTCAGAAATGGGCGTGGCAGGGGGGTTCAACAGCGCCACCTTGAACGGGGTCTGAAAACTTGGTCCATATATCAAACACGCTTGCATGAATTAATATGAAACTCGGTACACATATAGATCTCATCAGGCCGAACAACTTTCCCTCTGTCAAGTTTCACGCCAGCCCAACAGGAAGTCGGCTATTATGGGATGTTTGGAAAACGCTTGCTGTGGAATGTGAAGTACTCCTCCTAGAGAATTCATCCCATCCCCACCAAACTCGGTGTGCATGAAGTCCAGACATTGAGGATGCTAAATTGTGGACGGATTTTTGATATCTCGAACGGTTTGGCCGTGGCGAGGAAACGAATTTATGGCGAGAAAAGAGAAACACGAAGTGGAATAACTTCTGCATACATTAACTGATCTTGATGAAACTTCAGCAGTGTGTTCGTGGTAAGAGGCCGATCAGATGGATGTAACTATTGTGAGTCAAAGTTATAGCGCCACCAACTGGCAGCAGGAAGTGTGTCACTTTCAAAATGTTTTTGACAAAAGTGGGGGGGTTAGTTTTACCAACAGTTAAAAAAAATCA
>NC_137129.1:24988569-25081069 GCF_949319135.1 Squalius cephalus
TCAGAGCAAAAGGAAGTCAGATATTTTGGTTTGAATGTGGATGTTTTGGATATTTCAGACTCTGAGTTTTTAGCTACTCTTCCTAACTGGTTTATTTTATTCACACCAAACTTTTTCAAAATGATGAAAATACATTAAAGATGCTAAATTGTGAACGGATATTAAACATCTCAAACGGTTTTGCTATAGTGAGGGACTAAAGTAATGTACAAAAAGGAAACTAAAAGCCTCATCTTCTAAAAATGTAATTAAAAACCATTTATTTCTATAAAAAGTATACAAATATCACAACTAAACCCATTTTATTCTTTTTTTTCCCAATTTAATAATTATTTATAAGTTTAAAAATAGTAAATGTACTATTTAGTCCCATAAAAGTCAAGTCATACATAGGGCTATACTGCCCTCTTGTGTTCAAAATCAGGTAGGCCTATTGTATCTACATAAAAATATACTAGGTATGTGACGTTGAGAATATTTTACCACCGGTTAATCGACGTGTGACACCGCTGGGGGCTTTTGAATCGCCAACTTAAAAACGAAAGTAAAATATGCTCGTCCGCACTGACATTGATAGTGGTTGAGCGAGCGTTTCAAATGAATTCCTATGGAAGTAGGAATTAACTGAAAAACGTTCACTCTGTTCTGCTCGTTCCTCGCCGTGGATGAGCACCGTTATGAATGCCTGTGCAGCCATGAGCATTTTAGTTTAATTTTAAAATGAGCGCCTTTCGGGGGGTGGATTGCTTGAAATTATTTTACAAAAGCACAATGTTGTGTTTTATTGCGACTGTACACAAATATAAGTTAACACTTTGTAGTTTGAATGTCGTCCTGTATAATGACGGAGTATGTTTTTATGTGTCCACTGTTCAATCGCGCCCGCGCCCACGCCACACACACACACACACACACACACACACACACACACACACACACACACACACACACACGATTTACTATCTTTGTGGGGACTCTCCATAGACTTAATGGTTTTTATACTGTACAAACTGTATATTCTATCTCCTCACACTAACCCTACCCCTAAACCTACCCATCACAGAAAACTTTCTGCATTTTTACATTTCCAAAAAAACTCATTCTGTATGATTTATAAGCTTGTTTACCCATGGGGACCTCTATTTAGGTCCCCACTGTGACACGAGTCACCATGAGTCTGTGTGCATTCAGGTTGAAGTCCCCACCGGGATAGAAAAACATGAACACACACACACACACACACACACACACACACACACACACACACACACACACACACACACACACACACACACACACACACACACACACACACACACACACACACACACACACACACACACATTCCAGCATTGCAATCTTGACATCGCAGCCTGTTCATTATAGCCTTAATAAAATATAATAATAAAACAGTTAACCTAACATATAAAAATTACACCGCTCTAAATAGTCAGTAGTACAATTCGTACATTCACAGTAAGCACCGCTCCACTGTGATGTTTCAAGCACATTTTTGCGCGTGTGAAGAGGATGATTTTTTCCGTTGATATTGGAACACGAGTGAAGAACAAAGCCTATAATAAAGAATAGTTTAGCATCCAAATACATCGCAAATGTTGAAACATTTTGATTCTAATGAGAGGGTTACGTGAGCCCAACACTGCTTACTTTCATTTTTATTTTTACATTAAATTTAAAGGATTTGTTGTGGAATATTTTGAGTGTATCATAAAATCAGAATAAGGTAAGTAAAGTAATATTTTCTGTCTTTTATATATATATATATATATATATATATATATATATATATATATATATATATATATATAGCTGCGAGCAGCGATGAAGGGCCACCGGCTTGGGCCCGTAATCGCTGCTCGCAGCTATATTTACTTTTTGAAATTTGTCCCCAAAACCGAAAAATTTAAGAGTTTTAAAAATAAAATCATGTTCAATTGTATCGAAGGCCTTGTAAAAATCGACAAACAGAATAAAACTATTTTCATTAATAATTTCATTATAATCTATAAGATCTAATACAAGTCTAATATTATTACAAATATGTCTACCTTTTATAAAACCTGACTGCCCCTCATCAATAATAAATTCTAATCCTAACTTTAACCTTTCAGCAAATATGGAAGCAATAATTTTACTATCATTATTAATTAATGTAATAGGTCGCCAATTATCTAGTGATAATAGGTCTTTATCAGGCTTTGGAATTAAGGATATTAGACCTTGTGTCATGGAGGGTGGCAAAGCTTCCTGATCAATAGATTCTTTAAAGACCATTAACAGAAATTCAACTAGATCGTCTTGAAATGTTTTTAAAAATTCAGCAGTTAAGCCATCATTACCGGGGGACTTGTTAAATTTAAGTTTTTTTATAGCTGTTCTTCTCTAAAATGGATACCTCCTTATCACAAAGAGCTTTAAAATCTTCATCAATACAAGCTATATTTTGTTTAAGGGGTTTTAAAAAATCCTCTATTTTGTCTACAGAACATGTATTGCTGGAATATAATTTACCATAAAAATCGGATACATATTTTGAAATAATAATAGGGTCCTGTGTTTCATGGCCATTAATATTAAGCTTTCTAATAGATGTATATTCTCCATTCCTTTTCTCCAAATTATAAAAGTATCTGGAATTAGTTTCCCCTTCCTCCAACCAACGTCTTCGTGATCTAACAAAGGAACCTTTAGCCTTGATTATATATACTTTATCTAATTCAGCCTGCAAATTCATTAACAAATTAGAATTCCCATCACTGTCATTATTAGTAATATTACAAATAGCTTTAATAATTTCTTCTTCCTTTAATTTATTAGACTTGGCAACTTCTTTGCCTTTATCAATTGCACTAATTCTAATCTGAAACTTCATGACCTCCCAATTTTTACAGTATAAATTTGTTCGCTTAGCTTTATTCCAATATGTTTGTATTATTTTCTTAATTTCATGTTGAAAACTATCAATTTCTAAAAATCTATTATTAAACTTCCAATAAGTCTTAGAGCTTTTATATGATGTTTCGTTATTCATTTTAATGATAAGATAAATCATTTTGTGATCAGACAATATTGATGGTTCAATTGATACTCTGTTTGTATTTTGTTCTAATGAACTAGAAATGAACCAAAAATCGATTCTTGACTGTTTAGATTTATCCCTATTACTCCACGTGTACTCTTTCAAATGTGGGTATTTATATCTCCATATATCAATTACCCCTACATTTTCACAAAATATTGATAGCTCTGAATCACTTGTAGGTGATTTAATTGGAATAGGAAATCTATCCATCTTAACATTTGGGACAGTATTGAAGTCCCCACCTAGAATAATTTCAATATCATGAAATCTTTTCCTTATTTTATTTATCTCATTTTCAATTTCAGAGAACAAATCAGCATTATATTTTTATATATTTGAGGCATATACAGTACCTAACAAAAACATTTTACCATCAATGGATACCGTTAGGATTATCCATCTACCTCCATTGTGGACTTTGCTATTAACAATTTTACCTTTAAATGAACCTTTTAAAATTGCAACTCCTGCTGAGTGATTACTTCCAAAAGAATGCCAAATTTCGCTGCCCCACTGAGATCTCCAAAAATTCACATCTGAAGAACAAGCATGAGTCTCTTGTAAAAAATAAAAATCAACATTAAATCTCTTGCAATACAAAAAAACAGCCTTTCGTTTTGTTAAATCTCGAATACCCCTCACATTAAAAGAACAAAAAGATAACGACATTAACTTTTAATGAACACAACTACCGAAGAAAGAAAGAAAAACTCTTAAGAGCTAAGGTATATGTAACTCAAAGGGTGCAAATTCCTTATTCGTTTATAATTTTACCTGGGAAATTATTTTGTATTTTACTTTAAAAAAAAAATAAAAAAAAAAAATTGTTTTTCTCCCCTCACTCCCCCTCGACCATTCTCATTCACTTCACAAATCCTCAATTGAATTATTAGGTTAGAGACCATCAGAACCAAACCTTATTTGGGGAAAATTTCAACGCCATCATCAAAGGCTCTACTCCCCACAAAATAAGCTTTGCGACCTTTCTCTCTGGCATCTTTCACCATGGGCCACAGGAGCTTTCGTCTCTCCACGTCCAACGCCGTCAAGTCTTCTGTAAACCGTAAACGCTGTGCTTGAAGGAATTCACAGTTCTTCGCTCTTTTCCAGAGTAGATCCCGAGTAGACCTGTTCGTGAACTGAATTATCGTCGCTCTTGTGCTTCTTCCTTGTTCTTTCCGACCCAGTCTATGAACAATGTCCACATCAACCTGGCATCTCTCCTTTAAAGGGTAACTAAACCCCTGGTCAGAGCCTGACTCCACCCACTGGCAAATTTGAAAAATGCTAGAAAAGTAGGCAGAGCCCAGTGGAGAGGGGGCGTGTATCTGAGACGTATCTCTTTGCAGGCAAGGGCGTGGTTAGCTGGTACCCTCTGACATCACCGGCCACCATAACTTCCAATAGGAAAATTCAACTGCAGTAGCCACTGTTCAACCTGAAGAGGGCAGCACTCAGACGTTTTTACACCATATTTTGTAAAATTAAAACACTTTAAACACAAATGTCAAAAAAATTACTTGAATCAATGAACAGCACTAATAAAGCCCCATTCTTACAGATCATTAACTAAAAAAAGTTGGTTTAGGGTTTAGTTACCCTTTAACTCTGGAGCAACTGAGCCGCAAATTTCAATCACCTGATGCTTGAGATTTTCATCCGTTTTCTCGGGAACACCGTGGAGCCTCAAATTCCATCTTCTCCGATATCTTTCTGCTTCATTAACTTTTCGTTCAAGCTCAGCAACTTTCTGCTCGTGCGATTTAGTGAATTCTTTCACCACTTTCATTTCGTCTTTCAAGTCTTTAACTTCATTCAGCGCGAAGTCAATTGACTTTTTCAAAGTTCCGATGCTGAGCGTATTTTCCCGAATCAGATTCTCCAGGTGCCTCGAACTCTCATTAATTTTCTTGGATAAGAGAGTTACAATATTCTCTTGTATCTCAAGAAGCGATGGTTCGTTTTTCTTTTTTTTTGGAGCGAGGTTTTTCTGGCGTGTCAAATTCATCTGGCATATGCTGAATATCTTTCTCGATGGAGTACAAGTGATCTGCCATCTCAATGTCACTGCTTATCCCTTCTTCTTGACCTTTCTTTATCTCCACCGATATCGATGCTTTAGAAGCAGTCTTTTCTTTTCGTTTAATGGCGCCACCAGAGCTGTTGACCAGGGCCGTGCACAGACATTTTGAGGGGCAGTGGCCTAAACCAAAAAAAGGGGCACTAAGGGGGTGGTTGCTTGTTAACACAAATTATCCAGTTATTACAAAATATACAATTAAAAGAGAAGACAGCACACGCTCAAATACATTTTAGACTTTATTGTAGATATTTTGATAGAACATCACAATTACACATTGCTGATAATAACAAACTATTTGATGTTTTACATTTTTATATTTACCTGTTCCATTTACAGCAACACTTTTTTATTTGGTACCATGTCCTGAAAGATCTTGATAACCTATTTTTTTATGATTCACAATTACACATTGGTGATAATAACAGAAACTATTTACCGTTTTACATTTTGGTATTTACCTTTTCCTTTTACAGCAAAACCTTTCTATTCAGTACCATGTCCTAAAAGATCTTAAAGGTCCCATTGCATGGATTATTTGATTATTTTAGAATGTTTCCTGGGGTGCCCTTATAATGTTAGTATGTTTTTTAGATTAAAAGTTGTTATAATTTAGAAATAAAAGGCATATTTCCTAGCCTGATTTTAGCTTCTGATTTGAACGCTCTTGTTTGAAGGGGCGTGTCTGTGTGAGACTTCAGTGTAAACGCCCACTGCTGTGATTGGCTGTGAGACTTCAGTGTAAACACCCACAGTTGTGATTGGCTGCTGTGAGACTTCAGTGTAAACGCCCACTGCTGTGATTGGCTGTGAGACTTCAGTGTAAACGCCCACTGCTGTGATTGGCTGTGAGACTCCAGTATAAATGCCCACTGCTGTGATTGGCTGCTGTGAGACTTCAGTGTAAACGCCCACTGCTGTGATTGGCTGTGAGACTTCAGTGTAAACGCCCACTGCTGTGATTGGCTGACATGCTTGCATATGAAATAGCTAGCATTACTTGTGGAACTCTCTCGAATACTTTTACTATTACATCTATTATACGTTTTTACTATTACAGCTATCGAGATTAACAAATCGTGAGAAGTTTAAGTATTTAGATCTATTCCCATCACAGAAAAGGTTGCAGTTATGAGCATTGAGCAGATGACAGCCTGTTGATCGCGTGAATGAAAATCTTATCATTGCAACAGTTTCTGCACTCTCACTAATGCTTTCACCAATGCAAACATGAGGTAAGTACAGTAAGAGCTTCGTTGTGCAGTGTAACAGCGTCATTGATTTCATAACGGGTTTTGGCAAGTGTCCAGATAAACTCGCGCTGTGTGATTGACAGGGATTGGCGATTGGAAAGGGATTGTTCTTTGATTGCTTTCTGTATATATATTAATCACAGTTTAAGTAAGATTATTTTCATTCTAAGAGAAACGACGTGAAGTTGATCGTTTAGTCACTGACTTGATTTACTGATGCATAAAACAGTATTGAACGACTTTGAGAGAAAGATTATCTGTCTGAACTTGAACAATTACACATCAGAAATTCACATAACCCACTTCAGAGGCTCGGATGAAGGAACTAAAAAAATACTTTTGTGTTCATTTGTACATCCTAACACAGAGCAACTTCCATGCTTCGCTCGTTTGTAAGCCATGATGTCTCTCGAGGAAAAACCAATATCGCGCTCGCGCAGCTCATTTTCTCATGGGCGGCCAAGGCATAGAAGAGAAAGGGGAGGTGACCTTTCCCCTTATGCCGACATAAGGGGAAGATTTCTAGATTCGCCCGTCTGAGCTTTCATTTTCTCAAAAATAACCAGGCCTTGGTTTACCCAATTTACCTTGTCTACAAAGTGTGCCAACAACAGAAAATTTAGTTATTTGTATTAGATCTGATCGAGAGTACAATAATTTGATTAGACAAGCAGCTAATTCTAAGAATGTGGATATGTTGTACAAGTTGTTAGCACTAGTAGAAGACCAAGAGCAAAACATTACCGACATAAATACAAAAAAAAAAAAAAAGAAGACTAATTTCGCAGATTCAACCACTGTCTTGCATATCCTACCTTTTAATGTGTAAAAGGTATAGCATACCTTCCTATACTGTGAGTGATGCTGCGGAGCGAGCGGGAAAACCTGGAGCGGATTAGAGGAATCAGCGGAATGCTTTGAGCGGAGCGGTGGGGGTGGGGAAGAGGGGCACCTCAGTCGATGAGGGCAGAGGGGGAACGATTCCAAAATCTATCGTCTATAATAATCCAATGTAAAATACATGCAGCATAGTCTTTTCTCCCTTCACGGCTATTTGGAAAAAAAACACCCCGAGGCTTTCACAGCTAAAAAATAACATCCACCAAGGCCGCCATCTTGCCGCCCCCCTAAAAGACGAATGTAGTATGATTGTGATCATCCGTCATGTTGACATTATCATGTGACCTACGACGTAGTAACAAGCGCAACAACTTAAAAGCTATGAGCGACAGGTACGACACCTGATTCTATCAGTAACTTGACAACCCTGCAGTACGGGTTTCCTCAGCGTTTGCAATGTTTGGAATGTCTGCACAAAGGACACGTCGGGCAGCTGCTCGAAGATCCCGCCTTTGGAGAAGACTTGATTTATACTCGAAAAATTTAAGTCACTAGGCTTCTTAAAATTTAAAAGATTACTCCAGAATGAATTGCATTGCTAGCCCAACACTTACGCACATGATAAATGCGGACCAATACTTTATATTATATATTATTTATATTATAATTATATTTATATTACATACTTACTGAAAATGATATATTTTAGTAAACAAGCAAATTGTAATTTAATTGTATTGTTATAAGACTATAACTGCTTCCTTAACCTCACAAAGGAATAAGCTATAAATCTGATTTTTTATAGGGTGGGATTCACTAACTATATGTTATTTTAATGTACACACTAGAAATGTTTATTACCAATCTTAACAAATCTGTGACATGCAGAAAACAATAAATAAATACTTTTCATTCATTGCATCCTTTTTATCTTTCAAACCCTTTCATAGACACACAAAAGATCTTACATGTTTTTCCACTCAAGAACCAGCAACATATAAATGAAAGTCTTATGTTTTTGATTGATGATAATGACGAAGATGACAATGACCAGGATAATGATGTAAAAAGTTCATTGACCACACTACAGAAATCAATGTCCATGAAAGCTCAGGTCCAAGAACACAAATCCCAAATCTTCCCAGTGCCAACCTTAGTGTTGATACAAAATCACATATGTGGTATAATTCAGCTTCAGGATCCACAACAGTAAGGGTGTAATCCAGTTTCAGGATCCGCAGCATTAAGCCACATGGCCTCTCAACTCACTTCATAGCGTTTCAGACAAGAGTCCAAACAGGCATGTGCGACAGAAAGACAAATCCCACAGAATGTGAAGTCCTTCTACAAAAAATAATCACATTAAGAAAATAACTATTCATACATCAACCAGTCAACATAAGAAAATAAACAATGCTTACTTCCGATTGAGCATCAAACTCTCAGTTTCCCAATCAGGACTAGTGCTTGTCTGGCTTCGTAAGGCATGCTTACTCCTCCATTACAAATCTACTACTTCTTCTTCTTTATTGTTTATTGGCGGTTGGCAAACCAGCTTTTGGTGCATTTCCGCCACCTACTGGGATGGAGTGTGAATACCTAGGATGATGGAATGGAAAACTACTATCTAGTAACAAAAAAAAAAAAAAAAAAAAAAAAAAATTAAAAAAAAATTATTTGTTTAAACTTATATTCTGTGTATCAACCGTGTATCTCTCAAATATTTAAATAAAATAGGGTACACTTTTGGTTGTATCTGTGCACTTTGAAATAAATCTTTTATTGCTAGCTGAACTTTCAGTTCCTTTAGATCTTCCACAAGTTGAACTCGTTCATCATTATATGCTTGACACTGAACAATCACATGCTCCACTGTTTCTGCCACCCCACAATGGATGCACCCATCTGTCTCACTTTTACCTAACAAGTGTAAATAATAATTTAATCTGGTGTGCCCAATGCGTATCCTCGAAATAATTGTATCATCTCTTCTGGATCCATATTTTCTCCTTTCACTCCCCACTGTATCCTGAATATTATATAGATGTCTTCCTTTTAACTCCTTATTCCAGTTGTCTTGCCAGATATTTATAACAGCTTTTCTTACAATGCACTTAGCTTCAGCTTTGCTTAATGGAATCTCTATGTCGACTTCATCCTTTTTTAATCCCGTCTTTGCCAGTTTGTCCACTATCTCATTTCCCTCAACTCCAACATGAGCTGGTACCCATAAAAATGATATATTTTTGTCTAGTGGATTTATTCTGTACAAAATCTGTAATATATCGTATAATATATCTTGTCTAGCATCTGAATCTACTACTTCTACTCTCTACACCCATTTTATACCTGAGAGTATTACTCCTGGTTGCCCCCTCAAGGTGTGTAGTATAATTACAATACCCCCCCCCAAAAAAAAACCATGTTAACAGGTTTGACTGTTACAAGACATAGCTATGCATGAATACACACTAGACAAATGCAACTAATGTGAATACATTTTCAGTCAAGCAATGAATTAATGCATGGATTAATGAAATGATTATATTTTATTTACTGACAGCAATAGAAAACATGAATAAAAATGAGTAAATGAATAAATAAAAGTAACCATCACAATAAATAAATACATTTACAAGTCAACAACACATGAAATAAAGCTTTATTCAAATGTATTGTTCTAACAAACTATCACACATTTACAGGCAGTGAACTCCACATCCTACTGCCACCTCAACACAGCTGTTCTCATTCTGCGGCTTTATTTTGATGAAGCAGGTGACCACCTTGGGCTGTCTTTGCCGTCCATCATGTCCCTCATTGCTGCAGTCAGACTATAATCTAACCATGGATGCGAAAGGGACATTGAGGTGCTTGTGTTCCTCTGGCTGGTCCATGCAGCATCCTTCAGGGTGGTGTCACAGACCTTCGACATTGTGCACAGAGTGAGCAAGGCAATCATGGGAATTTTGAGGAGAGTTATTTGCTTTCCAACCCGGAGATGACCTGGAGGCAGTGGTAGCAGGATTTGCACAGCTGGCTGAGTCACCAGCTTTCAGCTGAGCAGTTGGTGGAATAGATGTCATATCCGAATTAAATTTCCAGCAAATAGCAGGAGTTTCCAGCTTCACAATTTCGCTCTTCTGAACGGGTGCATCATTGAGCCAGAGGATGAGGAAGAACATGTCGTCGGCCCCCCTGAACCCCACAACCTTGAAGCAAGAGTGGGAGAACATATGTGGGACAATCTGGTTGCCACTGTCTCTGCTCCAAACAATCGTGTGCTCCACGTGCAACACTCCATGAGCATGACTACCTGTAAAACATTTAAACAGATTAAAACGTTTTACAAGTCATGCTTTATTACTTTTGTGGTGTAGTCGGCTAAACCACTGAACTGGTAAGCTGAAGGTTGCTGGTTCGATCTCCATAGCCTCCACCACCAGTTTAATCCAGGTTGCTCCAGGGGGATTGTCCCTGTAATAAGTGCACTGTAAGTTGCTTTGGATAAAAGCATCTGCCAAATGCATAAATGTGAATGTGATTTTTGTAAATTCTGTTTTGAAAGTGTCTCAGGCACAAATGCTCAATAAAGCTGATTATTTCTTCAAGCTACTACTATAATATAAATGCATACAGTACATTTCATACAATTTCTATTTGGGGGGCTTAAAGGGTTAGCAAGGGCAGGTGGGGTGATGGAGGGTCTCATCATGGGTCTCAGGATGCTGCTGTGGCTCCCCATCTTAATTTTTTTATAGCACAATGTCATTTGATTTCTGTATTAGAAGTAACAAAATTATCTTATATTTTATATTTTTGTTTCAGGTTTTCCCTTCTTTTATTTTTTATTTTATACAAACGTCACCTTGCCTTGCAGGCCCTGCTCCACCACAAAAGCTCTGTATAGCAAATGCACAGAAATCAAGAATCAGAAAAGTGCTGTAAATAACTCTGTTTGAAATTACAATAATTAAGATAAACTACAACTTAAGATTTAAATAGATTTTTTTTTATTAATTTCTGTAATATACTTACTCAAAGCCTTTGATGGCAGCATTCAGCTTCATGAGACACTCTCCACGGGATAAACACGTGCTCATCTGTCCCTGTAACATCCAGACAAAATTCACATTACCTTTTATGATTTATGTGCTCGATACTACATTTAAATGTTGAGGTATAGCTGCCGATTTAGGTTAATCAACCGAGAGTACAGGTGACAGTAAGATAGCCTGGCTTTCTGGAATACCCCCCGAATGGCGAATAAATTGCGCGCTCAATTTTAGTGTTGCTGTTGGAAAACTCTGAATTCTAGATGATACACTTATAGTCCAGGCAAAGTAACTCATTTTGGAGCCAAAATTAGAACTAATTGTAAAATATTTTTTTGCAGCTTAGATCATTTCTATGAGGTGTCCAGAACAACATACTAAAAGTCCTAAGGAATCCTAGTTGAGGAAATATGTTTAATTCTCATCAAACCAAGATGTGTGCCAATAAGGCCAGACAACAATACACCCCAATGGGGCTATTTTCTTCCTTTACTCCTATCAAAATGAAACTTTATACAATGAAAGTATCCATGAAAAGTAAACTTTTTTGTATTACAAATTTCTTTGAAAATGAATTTGAATATGCAAATGAGCTATACACTAATCGAATATAGGCTACCCAAAATATACCCGCATAGGCTTAATTTTTTCCTTTACTCCTACCACAATAAAACTTTACACAATGAAAGTCTACAAGAAAAGTAAAACATTTTGTATTAGAAGTTTCTTTGAAAATGAATTTGAATATGCAAATGAGCAATATACTAATCGAATATGCCCAAAATACACCCTAATGGACTTATTTTCTCCTTTACTTCTATCACAATCAAAACTCATACAGTGAAAGTATACATGAAAAGTATTTTTTTTGTTTTACAAGTTTCTTTGAAAAATCTAAATATGCAAAAGAGCTCAACACTAGGCCTAATTGACTTAAGGCCAAGAAACCATAAAGTCACAAGTAGAAAAAACAGGGGCCGAATAACTAACACATTCATGTCCATTCAGTAAGTTAACCTATGCATAAACACTATAAATTTGAAGTCACTTGCCACACTTACCTGGGTCACTTGCCACAAAAAGACTTATATTGACCTTACGAATTGATTCCACAATCTTGCCTCCAGTTGGTTTCTAAATTCTTTTTTTTTTTTTTTTTTTTTGTGAACAAGCCTTACCTAATGGCATTCCCCCACAGATAACATCAGGAGAAAGTCAGAATAGCCATCTTAGTCATTAGTAACGTGGTGAGATAAAATTTTGGGCTGGTAGATTTACAAATGATTGGTATTGTTGGTAAGATTACGAGATTACAGGCAGAAGTCATTCTTACCAACTAAACGATTCACTCTCACACAGAAGACAGATGAAAAACCAGATAGACACACTTTCCAGACATTCCAGCTCTTTAAAATAATTTTGCCAGACACCAAAACTGCTTCTCTTTTTGTAGTTAGCCAGTATTTCAGACCAGGCGGGCCACACATCAGACTTCCACTGTTTGTAAAGTAGCTTTGCAGTGTTATGAGAAGCTAGCAAATGCAATATCTAGGTTAGTTAAAGAAAAACAAAAAAAATTAAATAAAAAACACCAAAAAGAAACCTCCCCTGTTGTTGCTACCTTGTCGTGGTGGGGAGGCTTGTGTGCCTCCGTGACCCTGAAGACTATACCGGCGGGGGTTATACCCCTGGCAGGTACAACCAAGCCAGGCAGTTTTCAGGTTAGAGGCCAGTCTAAAAGCAGCATTGCCATCACACATTGGCAGTAGGATGATTGGATGAAGACTGGGCCGATATTTGTCATACATATGAATGGTGTTTCTGCCTATGCAAATTAGGACATATTCAATAAGTGTGGCGCTCATGTGCATATTCAAATTAATTTCAAAAGAAACTTGTAATACAAAAAAGTTACTTTTCATGTATACTTTTACTATGTAAAGTTTTATTGTGGTAGGAGTAAAGGAAAAAATTAAGCCTATTTGGGTGTATTTTGGGCATATTCGATTAGTGTATAGCTCATTTGCATATTAAAATTCATTTTCAAATAAACTTGTAATACAAAATGTTTTACTTTTCATGGGTACTTTCAGTGTGTAAAATTTCATTTTGATAGGAGTAAAGGGAAAAAATGGCCCCATTGGGGTGTATTGTTGCCTGGCCTTACTGGCACACATCTCGGATTGATGAGAATTTAACATATTTCCTCAACTAGGATTTCTTAGGACTTTTAGTATGTTGTTCTGGACACCTCATAGAAATGATCTAAGCTGCAAAAAATTATTTTACAATTAGTCTGTCGTAAAACGCTACATTGCCTGGACTATTAGTTAGCCTACAGAGCTCTGACCTTAGAAGGGGTGTTGATTTGAAACATGGCGAAAACACTGATCTATAGGCCTAATAAAGGCTATATATATAGGCCTAATAAAGGCTATATATATATATATATATATATATATATATATATATCATATAAAGAATAACAATCAAAATAAGGAATAAACCCTTAGGGGCAGTTTCCCAGACAGATACAGTATTAAGCCTATAGTCCTAGACTAAAATGGCCTTTTAAACCAGATCCAGAAATCTGAAATCTTAAACCATAAATCTGCTTTCTCTGTCAAGGTTTTAAATAGTTCTAGGCTTAACCTATATCCCAATATGCATACTACTAAATAGTTTGAGATTAAAATAAGTGTGTCCCAAAGCATAGTATGTTGAAAAGAGTATGCCAGAAGTCCCCGGATGGTCTACTATTTCTTGTAGATTTTCAAAGTGTGAATTTGTGCAGACTATAACAGCTAATATTGCCCACAACCCATTGTGCTTTGGAGGAGGTTTCAGTTCAGAACTACAAACACAAATAAAAATTGTAAAAAAAAAAAAAAACATGGCAGATGTGCGCAAGAAGTTTTTGAATGACTAATAATCAACATTTAAGCTGGTAATTTTTATTTATTTAATGTTATCCGTGTTATATACTATCTGCAACAACAATGTGAACTTTTATAAAGATCCTTTTGGCCATTAACTTTTAAATGCATCGTTATGCATTAATATGAAATATGCTTTAATATCTCCGCATGAAAGACCCGTGACTGGCAGATCAACGTGCTACTGCATCTCTCTCTGATACAGTAAGAAATTAAATTAAATGAAATGTGGAGGATTTTAACTGTGACAAGATGATGCCAGTTTACGGTGACAGGATAAAGACGCAATTTTATGACATGATAGTTTGTCCCAAAGCTTGTCTACTCTTCTACTACACACTCAAAAGTATGTACTTTTTCTTCACAAAAAGAGTACACACTTTTTTGGGCGTGGAATAATTTAGGGAGTAGAGTTTAATAATATGATTTCCTTGAGGAAGACTAGAGCTAAAGGACTAAATGGAGGCTTAAATTAAACCTACCATGAAGCAGTTTAACTTCAGATTAATGCTGGGTTTCAAAGAATACACATGGATTACTTGGACTGTCAGAAAACTGAAGAAGACTGTTTTCGGCAGTACTGCCTTCTTCCGCAGTGTAGAGAGAGCGTGTGTGCATGGTTGCCAGATTGCAAAGTTTAAGTAACAGCCATTTCACACTGTAAAATCTCAGTTGTCATTCATGTCAGACTATAGGCTACAACTGTGTTTCAGCAGCTACGGTCACGGTGCACATTTGCATAAAGTAGCCTTGTTGACAACAAGTTTAGGTAGATGGCAATATCACCTTTTTGTAGCAAAAATAAATCTGCTGCAGATGTATAATGTAACTATTAATTGCATTACTCATCACATATGCTTATTCAAAACATATGCTTTTGAATCAACATGCTTATTCAAAAATGTAGTCAAGTAGAGAGTAAAAGTTGCTAATACCTTTGATACTCGTAAAACTACAGAGTAGCCAAAAAGATAAGCCAAAAAATAACTAAGCTAATTATTACATTTACTCAAATACTTTTAAATTCAATACAATTTTTCAAACATCCTTCAAGTTGTAGCCTATATTGTACCTTGTTGATTAAATGCACAATAAAATGTAACTAACTGTGATAACAGCGTTTAAAACACAACATAAATGATTAGTATTTAGTAAATTTCTTATATCATTCTGTACTAAGAGCTCACAACACTGTTGATGTCCCAGACATTCCAATATACACAAATTAAAATTTTAGACTAAAGTATTTGATATACTGTATTATTATAAACTATATATAACATTTGTATACTTCATAATCACAGCTTGTAATGTTTAGCTGCATTGCTAAATTCCATTTAGAGAGCATGTCCTGACAGGAATGCTGTTGGATCAGTCAGTGAGATCAGCAAATCTATCAAAATGTGAATGTTGGCTTGAAAAACCTTTGCCTGAAAGTTAACAAATCCTTAAAGTTTGAAAGTTATAAATATAGACAGATAGATAGGTTTCTAAGGAGAATGTTCTGAAAAGGTTACTAAGGTCTTCTGACTGAATGCTTGGTGGTTGCTATGGCATTTCCAAATGATTCTTTTTTTTCATTTCAAATCTGTTTTCTGTGATAATATAAGTACTGCCTTTGATAAAGAACTTAACTTCTCGACCATAAACAATGTGTGTAGCCTAGTATAAATACAATCCAGACATGCGTCCACCGAATGCGCAAGCAAGGAAGCAGTAAGTATTTGTTTACTTGAATGTAAAGATACAGGGAGAACACACTTATATCCACAGTTTCAGAGTGAAAACATAACACGTTTTTAAGAAAAAGGAAGTAAGATAATGTTTATTTTCCATATAGCAAAACGTTTAACAAAGGTAAGAGAATACATTTTCAGGAGAGAGTGGGAACTCAAGTAATAAACAAAACATAAGCTAACTAAGGTTTAGAAGAGCTACCTACAGGGATGGGCATTTCAGATACATGTATGTAAAATACGTATTTTAAATACAAAATACTATTTTGTATTTTGTATTTTAAAGCCTTTGGAAAAAATCTAATGTAATTTGTATTTAAATACATTTAAGATGAGTATTTTTGTATTTTCAAAATACATAAAATACTTTTTGCCAGTCAACCTCTTTATCAGGGTACTGATTTTGTGCATCAACTAGTTCAGACAATTTTTTTATAATTTTTTTTATAAGGTGAGAATGTCATGATCAATTCTACTTGTTGATTAAAGTTAAAATAGTGCATTATTCACTTCAGTTAACATGAAAGAATAAAAGAGCACAGACAAGTGGGAAAATAGCAATCAGTCTTGACCGGTTGTTGATTTTTATCAACTAGCTTGTCAAATGTGTTTAAAGCATTACTGCATGTTAGGGCTGGGTGATATGACACAACATATCATAGCGATGATATAAAGTTTGAATTGATGGAGCTTTTTCTAAATCGTTTACATAGATGGGCCCTTTTTGTAAGTTAAGCAAATTTATCCGTGCACCTTTTAGTGGGCAGGAATTATTGGAACGTTGGAGTACACCACAAAAATCTCCAGCTTTTAGTTTTATTGTACATAAAAAATAATAATCAAAAAGGGGTAAATAGTGTCAAATGAATCTCAATTAATTCTAATTTAAAATTTTAGATACACTTTCTAATTTTAATAAACTTATAGAAACAAATAAACTATACATAAAATAAACATAAAAGTACTTAAAAAGCATTGGACTACCTGCAAAAAAAGAAAAAGAAAAAAGAAAAAAACCTCAAAAGAGTTTGAAATTCAGTTTATGCTGTGGAATCAAAACTGATATTGAGAATTGTGAAACCATGATATTGTTACTCTGAAGTAAAATTGAGATTTTGGTCATATCGCCCATCCATATTCTTTGCTAGATAGCAGAAAAGGTTCCCACAGTTTTACATACAGTATGAATTTTTTAATAGTGTTCACCACAAGTAATAGACTACATTGTAACCAGAAATAAATATATAAATGCCTGCTATTTTGCATAAGAATATTTGTAATTGCCAGAAAGAAAGAAAGAAAGAAAGAGAGGCCAGAGATGTGGTTAGGAATGAAAAGTAGGCCTATGTAGTTTCTTCATTCACTGTGACCTATACCTGCACTGGATGGCCAATTTCACATGTATTTTGTGTATTTTCAAAATACAGAATACTGTATTTGCATTTAAATACATTTTTTCACACAGTATTTTGTATTTGTATTTTAAATACATTTCCATGTATTTATGCCCATTTCTGGCTACCTACCTGCATGAAAACAAAGATGAAAATCAACAACATAAAATTCCCTGAGCATTTTTCCTCTCTAGCCAAAAACAGGAGAAACAAAGAATACACAATAAAAAAAGGCACTGTCTCCCTGCAGCTAACACCATAAGCAATAGAGACAATAAACGTGAGCAGTTCCTTTTAATTACCCACAAGTAAAGCTCTAAGGCAGAGCAAATGAAGTTAATTCTAGGAGAATACAATACTCTTTAGTTAAAAGGACAAACAGGTAAGCAACACTAATGAACAGTTGTTAGCACAGAACAGAACAAGTATAGGACCCACTCCTAACTCAGAGTTATCAGCAAGGGCTCTCACTTTAGCAAGCACACAGACAGACAGTTTTCAGTCTAAAGCTGGGGAGAAGTGTTCCTCAGTATAGCATTTTCTGAGTGCTCCTTTTATTCTCCTCTGCTCCGTCTCAGGCATGCTCATAACAAGTTGCAGCAGGTGGTAGTTAACCTGAGTGAGAGAGTGATGGAGAGAAATGGAGGAGAGCACAACACAGGGCACACAAGCATTTCCCCACAACAAATATTATACTCAGAACACCCTGAGACATAACAACACTAACCATAAGGAGATAATGGCGAAATTCTTCCTGGTATTTCTCAGACCTCTTGGTGAGGTACAAACTTGAGGCTTTGTGTGTTAGATTGCATATATGACCATTTTCAGTAATTGTCCACTTCATCTCTCCCAGTTAAGCTGACTGTGTATCCTAGTTAAAGGAATTTTGATGACATTGTGGAGATGGTCTTGTGCGTCACATGGATGTTTTAACCAATTAACAAACAGCTGTCTAGTCATTGACAATGAACAAATCTAGTATGGGTAGGGTATTTAAAGAAGCTACAAGCAGATGGCTTGATGGATAGAGATTCAGAACACTCTGCAAGGTAAGTCCTACAATTGGTTTGATGTGAAAAATTAAGTCAGTTAAGGATGATATTTGTCTCTTTTTGGAAGGAATTCTCTTAACTCTTCTCCTTTATTTTGTTAAATTTCAGATGAAATCCCAGGTTTTCCATCTCTCCTCTACTCTTCAAACCACAGTTTTCTTTTTGCTGGTGCTCCTGGTTCAGCCTCCCAGAGGTCTAATGCTGCCCAACCATCCCATGGTTTATCTGCCTACACTGGACAACCCTGAGTGGGAAGCGGCAATGCTCCAGCTGCAGGCTTCGCTGGGAGGTCCAGATGGCAGGCCAGTGGCGACGCTCCAGCCCTGGGCTCTGATTCAAGAGCCAGAACCCAAGGAGCTTCTGGAGAGGGTGAAGGCAGAACTGGGATGGGGACCGAGGGACACGGTGAAGGACCAGAAGAGAGAGGAGCTGGGACGGAGACCCATGGGGACATTCCCAGACAATCATATAGTGCCTGTGCCTTATCCACAGGGGGGAGAGGTGGAAGAAGAGGGTGGAGAGAAGCGGAATGAGGCACTCACTTCTATTGCAGGAGGTTTGCAAGCCTTCAACAGACAGAAAGGAGGATTTGGCTTTCGATTTGGCAGAAAGTGAAGGGGAAAGAGTGTATATGTGTGTGTATGTCTGTGTGGATTTACATAACTATACTTTGGAAACAAATGTGTCCCTAAAAGTGGGATAAATCTGACAAAACCACCCTTCAGGAATGTCCTTGGAAAATTGGGATGGGGGGTGGGGGGTAGGGGGGGGGGGGTGGTGGTGGTGGTGGTGGGGTTGTCTGCTAATAAAAAAGTAGAAACACAGAAATTATGTTTATTTCATGGAGAAAAAAAAAACATGCAAATATATGACATTTATTAAAAATTGTTAACAAATATTCTGCAGTCCTAACCTATTTTTCCACAAAACATCTTTCTTACTTAAGGTTATAAGCTAGGTATATGTGTATGAGATCAGGGGAGTGTGGTTTTCACGCACAGCTCTTACTGGCCTACAACATTTACATGTATACTGTCTTTGACTCAAATTGGCAACTATCATTAAACATCTTCGACTTCCGGTTTCTCTGCAGTGAGCAAATCTCTATCAGTTTAAATTAAAAGCTACATTAAAAATAGACATGTCTACTGAGATTGCCTGTAATTATATTAATTATACTAGTAATTACACACCTACATTCCTGATGACTTAAAATAATTTTCCTGGTTTGAAAAACATCAATATACAGTAGACTATGAATCTTTCTGACAGTAGAAAATGCCAAATTATTTTTTGTGGCAATGAAATGTGAAAGAGAATGGCATAGAGATAACTAAACATATAGCGAGCAATAACTAAACTGCTATAGATCTCCTTTGTAGTTTGAAAAATGATTGTGTGTATTATAGACTAATTACCCAGAATGCATGGACACTGAAATTACAATACAAAGATGGGCTTGATGATAAAACATTTGATGAAGCAATACCCAGTCAAGGGGAATTAGCTATTGGTCTAATTGTTTTTTTTTTCTCTCCTGTTTTCACACTTTTTTAAATTCTTAAATACAGAATGACTGCATGAAACATATTGCTGTTTTATTACTTTTAGTTTAGCTTACTTTTAGCTTTGTGAATAAATCTAAAAGCATGGAAAAAGGTCAATGCCAAATCAATTAAAAGCTGTCCAGTTTAGTCCACCGACTGTTAGTCCCTTATAGATATAGGCCTAATGGTTTACATATAGCCTATAAGCCTATTATTATTGTAGGAAATCCAATAAATAAAGCTTATTTCGTTTAATCCTATTAAATTTAGCATATTTTGAGTTGCATACGTTATGAAATGATATTCACATAACAACAGGAACAAGGCCGTATACAAACGTCTTGACTCATAACATCACAAGACGAGCAGAAACTAGTGACTATCTCCGCTCCAAGTTTTAAGTGACGCTGCGCTGTCTGTTTTAGTATTGGTTAAAGATCTCTAAGGGGTGTGGATGGAGGCTTGGATTTATATATTAACCTGTCCGACTGGTGTCAGTTAAACTGGAGTCGTCAGGTGAGGAAGACACAGAAAAGGCAGCGAAGCTTTAACAGGCTTGAAAATGGCACTTTTCACCGTTTTGTGTTCGGCAGTTCTACTCTGTGCTGTTGTACCTGCCTGGAGCGGTGAGTCTGCTGTTATTTCGAATAAGATAAGATTATTTCGTTCTTAAAACTGAAAGTAAAACAAGCGTTGTCATTTATTGCAGTTTCTCAAAACATTCATTACTATATACTATCAGAATATAGGCTACTAAAATGCCCGAAACTTTAATATGCCCATATGTTCAAGTCTGTTTTGGTGTCTAGGCGTGTCGGTAAAATGGCGCAGGTAAACAAGTCTATTGAAATAGGCCTAGCCTACTTTCGGTTCAGGAGCTTCCTTGACATAACAGTTTGTACAGTTTGTAAAAACGGTTTACGAGTTAAATCATCTTGATCTTTTAACTAGCCCTACTATAATAAAGGTGAAATGTTTCTTTTTACCTGCGACTTTCGTATTTTCGTAAAATTAAAAATAAATTTCGTAATGAGTAGAATGACGTGTTGCACTATTTAAAACAAACCGTCTTTGATTCAACATCTGAAAGGGAAGAAAAATAGGAAACAATAGGAAACATATAAAAAATATTTTCTAGTTCATTATGATTTAGGCTACTTTTAAAAGAGAGGAATCCTTCACCAGTCACACTAAAAAATCTTTATGAAAAATGTTGAGAGATTTTTAATAGGCTAACAAAATATGAATTTATATTAGTTCTTGAAATACAAGATCACAGAGGAAGACTAGGTTACACTTTCCTTTAAGGTGTCCTTGTTACAATGCAAAAGTAGGCTACTGAGTACTATTCAACATGTTATAGGGTTAGGATTAGGGTTTGTTTAGTGTTAGTTGCATGTAATTGTTATTACTGTTATTATGTTATTAAGTTCGTAACATTAGCACTGTAAAATAAAGTGTTACCGAATTGTTCCCCATTAAGTCATGAAAATATTATTTCTGAATGTTCACTGAATACTTTGCGTTTTTAAGTTTTTAATGCTTTACGAATGTTAAGGGAACATTCCATTTTATTATCATTCTGCAAACATTATGGGAACGTTACTTTTGAATTTTCTATGAACATTTTGAAACTATAGGCTAACATTTAACAGATGAATGTGGAACTCAGTCAGCTGGGTGTTTTAGACACAATATTGGCAGTTACTGTGTCTATTTTTGCTCCATAAGCAAAAATAGTTCCAATAAAGCCACAGGCAAATCATCCATTGTTTATCTCAGAATGGTGTTTGTACATAAATGAAAATTGTCAGTTGTCGCCTCCTGCTGGCATAAACGATGTCATCATATATTTATAAAAATAATAGACCTTGTATGATCACAAATGTCCATGGCTGATTTTATTTATATCACCATATTCTGAGTGAATTTCTATTTTTTAAATAGTTTTTTTTTATTCCTTTGCATTGCAGACAAACACTCCCTGTACTACATTTACACAGCCTTGTCCAAACCTGTCGATCTGCCAGGCATCTATGAATTCACAGCTATGGGTCTTCTAGATGACAGACAGATTGACTATTACAATAGCAAGGAAAAGAGAAAGATTCCCACACAGCACTGGATGAAAGAGAAAATGCAGGAGGATTACTGGGAAAAAGGCACCCAATCAAGAAAGAGCAAAGAACAGTGGTTTAATGTGAATGTCAAAATTCTGATGGACCGTATGAGAGACAATAATTCAGGTGAGAAATATTGATACATATTTACCTGCATATACATATCATTTTCATGTTATATTGTTATTATCATCTGAAAAACATTTTGTTTTCTGTCCCTTTCAGATGTTCATGTTCTTCAGTGGAGACATGGGTGTGAAATTTATCAAGATGGAATTGAACAGAAGTTTTCCAAAGGCATTGATGAGTACAGTTATGATGGCGATAACTTCCTGTCTTTTGATGATGAGTCATCTCAGTGGGTTGCCCCAGTTGATGCAGCTCTTCCAACCAAGAGGAAATGGGATAATGTGCCCATCCTGAACCAGTACACCAAGGGCTACCTGGAGAAAGAGTGTGTGGACTGGCTCAACAAATTCAGAGAATATGGAGATGAGGAGCTCAAAAAGGGCTGTGAGTAAATGTAGAGTATTTGTATTTGTTGATTATCTGCAGCTGTCATAGAGATATAACTGATTGATAAACTGACTTCTGTGTCTGCAGCTCCTCCAAAGGTTGATGTGTTTGCGAAAAAGTCTACCAGTGACAAAACTAAGCTGAGACTCACCTGTATGGCCACTGGTTTCTACCCCAGAGATGTGATGTTGACCATAAGAAAATATCGCACATCCCTGCCTGAAATTGAGATTGAATCCACAGGAACCAGACCAAACAATGATGGAACCTTCCAGTTGAGGAAGAGTGTGGACATCAAGGAGGATGAAAAAGCAGAATATGACTGTTTTGTGTCCCACAAAACTCTCAAAGAACCAATTATTGTCAAATGGGGTAGGTAAAGTGAAAGTATTTAATCATTAGAGTAGGGCTCTTTCCTGGTGGAAATGCCTACTTGAAACAACTTGAAAGCATGATGTGTAAGTTTTTAGCGACCAATTAGCTTAGTGAAATTAGAGTTACATCTCAGTGTTTGTGAGCATCATGACACCTGCAGTGTTTACCGAGGGTTACACCCACAGAATGGATGGATCCCGTTTGTGTCAGAGACTCAGGGTCTATGAAAGAGAAATTATGCCACATAGAAACACTTACTAAGTGAAAACAAACACTTGTGATCCATAAATGTGTCTCTCATAGGATAAGTGTACAAATGTCTCATGAATAATTATCAGTACACCATAATGAGAGAAAATATCACAACCTATGACATTGACACTATGAAGATGTTAAACCTGAAAGTCAAAAATAGTGCCTAGATAAGGATTCTATTACAATTAAAATTACAGACGAAAATGTTAACATCCATTAATGTGTTACACAAAAACCTTTTAAAATCTCAGAAAAATGTAGTTTAGTGTTTTATGACACCTTAAAATAACTCTTATCAACAATGGAATTTAATTTTCTAAATGTAGTAGACATTTAGACTTTACATACAGTAGCTTTGTCCTTTTATTATTATTTTTGTTTATTTTCTGCAGATGGAAAATGCAAGGATTGCAATGAAGGCCCTGTCCTGGCTATTGGAATTGTGATTGGAGCTGTAGTTGCAGTAGCTTGTGTTGCAGCGCTCTGCTTTTACCTTTATAAGACTAAAAGACTTTGTGAGTATAACAACATATAGACAGATTCTCGGCACAATCTTTTAAATGCTTTTCTCTGATAAAGGCTCTTTAAATGTCAGAATTGACAGGACTTCAGAAAAAAAAATCTATTGTTTCACTTAGCTTGTGAGCAATTATTCCAAAATCTTGAAATAGTCCATCATTGAAATCTATTAAGTTGCAATCAACTAACCTCCCCTTAAAAACTATACTTGTTTTTTTTTTGTGCTGACCAGATTTCACTTGTTTATCTCTGCCTCTGACAGCAATGCATGTAGATTGTAACTGTTGTAGATTGAATAACCTTTATTTGCAATCCTCTCTAGTCTTCCCACAACAGAGTACTACAATGGATTAGTGCTTTTGTTCCATTGTTGTTGTTTTTTTATTATTCAGAAATTATTTAATCTGTCTTGCTCTTTAGTTTTCAAAAGCAAGGATGTCAAGGAATCCAGCAAAGATGAAGAGAATAATTTTCTGAAAGGTACCAGTAATCCCATTCTTAATTTGTAATCAGTCTTATGTATCAGGATATGATGAAACACACTTTGACATTTCAGTTTCTACAGAAGGAGAAAATAGTGCAAGTAATGCACCAGTAATGAAAAGTGATGCCATTAGATCTCAGGAGGAACGTAATAATTTAGATAATAATTATGTTTTAGATATTCCATTTACCAGGTTGATGTTAATTGTATGTACTTACAACTTGTTCATTAATTGTCTGCAGTTGCTAAAAAAATTGGAATCAAAGTGTACATTTCACAATGCAGTTCAAAATCTCAGATGTGACTTGTATTGCTGCCTAACTTGCATATATGTTTGTTACATGTCTAGGTGAGGAACACAGTAAAGATGGAAGTGAGAAAAGCTTTTCATCTGACTCTGGTAAATATGCCCCTTATTCAAATATATCTCATGCTTTTTTTTCCTGAAATCCAAAAATCACATCCACACATAGGAAGGGTGTGCAAAGCTTCATATATGCACACTTTTCACTGTCTTGCATACACGTTTCTTTTTCTCCTTTTTCTGCATTTTTATTTATTTATTTTTGTGGCCCAAATTTTTGTGCATCCCTATTTAATGCCATCTCATGCATAGCAATGGAGAAACACGCTGACATTTCTCTGTTCCTCAACAGGAAAAGGGAGTGCTGGTGCAAGTAAAGACAACAGTCCTACTAACTCTGTGGAGCAAGTGAACAATGTGGTAACTATTTAGTTGTAATTTTAGTGCTGTCAGAGGGAACATTTTGACATTTTTCTGTTCCTCCATGGGCTAGGGTAGACGGGTATCATTTACATTTACTCATAAGAGAGGCTTTACATTTCATGTGTTAGACTGTTGTGGTCAACAGAATAGAAGATTGGGACAATTTATGCTGTCTGCTTAGGGGAAGCTGATTCCACCATCCACCATTGGGATTGAGGAGAGAAATATGCCTAGCCTTGTTATGGGGCCTGGGGTTTGAACTAGCAGGGATGGGGAACCAGGGGGGAGGTGCAGAGAAGATGAGTTACATGTGAATATTAGAGAAGGCTGAACATCAGCCAAAGTCCAGACAGCAGAATATTTACACCTAGATGGACATGACCAAAAGCAGTGTAGCTAGCTCTGAGTAAAGTGTACCAAACCTGGTAATTCATTTTTAGATGTACTATTCACCTAATGTTAAATACTAATATTGAATAACTCATAATAATAAACTAAATAACACATATTTATGTCTGTATCTCTGTTAGGACTCCAGTGGCAAGAGCATGCCAGAAAAACAATCACTGCTACAATAGAAGAACCCTTGATACGAAGGCAGAGCATCATGGAAAATTTGTAATGGCAGATTTGTCATAGTCAGTCCTGACAAGCATTATATTTTGGGGGGTTGCTGGTGAATAGCTGAATTATATATTCTCTCATATAATTTGGATTTTTTTAAATACTTTGCTCAAGAGATTTCAAGAGATTGATATTTTTTAGACCAAGTTCTCAAGTACCTAAAGAAAAATACATTTATATGAAAAGAGCTAATTTTCCAGATGTATTATTATTGCTACTTCCAAAGGGCCAGGGTAAACATTTTTTTTGTTGATAATTTTAATACCAATGAAAATAATCCTCAGCATACCTGAAAAACAAATCCCCAAAACTATCCTGAATACTAATAGAAATTAGATATATTCTTTTAAACTCTTGAATGTCTTGTGAAATATTGATAATGTAGTGGTGTATTGTTAATGTAATGTAGTGTTTTACATTAATTGATTCATTTTGATTAATTGATTAATACACTGACTTCATTTATATAATTATACAATGTTGATTGCAATCATTTTTCACTTGATCAGTGGTACAGTATATGTCTGTCTGTTATTTATGTGGGATCAATTTATTCTTAAATTAGACTAAAGTATAAACATGGATTCAGTTATAGCACATTTACCTTTATTAGACTAAAATGTATGTACAGCTGTTTGTACATTCAGAATGGACTGTCTATAAATCTGGGGCCTCATTTATAAAATGTTACGTGGAAATTGTCCTATATTTTAAAACCCTTACAAGATAATTTTTCAAATGTGTGTACGTGTGATTCCGAACAAATTAACATACGCACAAAAAAAGCATGCGTTCGGCTCTCTTCCAGATGTGAAATGTATAAATCGCAAATGATCTTGAAATTGTGCGCAGCTGAAATGTTTCAGATCTCCGCCTTGTAAATGCACCCTAATTAATGTCATTAGCATATAAAATCGCACCAGTCCAAATCCTTTAATGACGAGTGGCAAGAAAAATTATTTTAGTGAGGCCAAAATCGTAGTCCTGTTGGTGGATTAGCCGAAATAATTAATAATTCCACACGTGTGGAATCAAAGTAGACATGCTAAATAATTTAACTTTAATGCTGGGTAATTACAGGGCTTTGGAAAAACATGTGTAGGCCTATGTTTTATTTTGAGCAAGTATCCTTTCATTTGATAAGTCTATTATTAAACCTACTACTTCTAATAATACTAATTATAATAATCTGGGATTAGCATAATTGGGGAAAAAAGTTATTTAAGTAATTTTTAAAGCAAGTATTTCAAGCTATTTTAAAATGTTTGCTGCATGGTTAAAGTACGCTATCATATCAGTCAAAATTGCGTTGAAAAAAAGAAAAATTAAACTGTAAAGGGTTTAGCCTACTTTTATTTGTGTATCTACGGAAGCCCTGAACTACGGAAGCCCTGAAACGCAACATAAAAAAAAAAAAAAAAATCTGTCAAAAAAAATAATTATAGTACCTTAAAAAAAAAAAAAAAAATCCGTCAAAAAAATAAATAATTCTAGTACGTTAAAAAAAAAAAATCCGTCCAAATTTTTTTTTCTAGTATTTCGAGATTAAAGTCGAAACGTTTTTAGAGAATACAGTCTTCTGTAGAAGTTGCGTGTGTGTGCATTCTTAACGGTGCGCGTCCACTGGTGCATAGGGCGTGTTTCCAATTCTGAATTTTGTGTGTGTGTGTCTGTGTGTGTGTGTGTGTGTGTGTGTGTGTGTGTGTGTGTGTAAAGAAATGCACTTGTGAAGTCGAACTGCCTCAGATCTACACAAAATAGTAGCTTTTTACTTTTATCTGGGCTTTCAACAAAAAGAAAATTCGAGGTGCCAATCTACCAACATGCATTACCATGGCGTTGCCTATAGACGAGCACACAGACTCCGCCGGAGTAGGTTCACAATCTGATCGAAACCTTATGTGGCAGTGTTTTTGACGTGTTTTCGTGCTCGTCTATAATAGGCAACACTATCTGGGTCGAGAACACTTAACAGTAACCGCACTGATTCCCTCTTCACCGTTCTGGATACATTTTAAGTGCATCATTCAGTACCCAATGTGGCCGGATCCTGTTGTTTCCTCAGATATAAAGCTGGCTACCTCCATCCAGTCTGAAAAGTGTTTTCGCCTGTAAAGTCTATTCCGGTGCAGTATATTTTGTAACGTCCTAAGACAAATGGTAATGCCATGTTGGTAGATTATCACCTGTAGAATGTCCTTTTGTTGAAAGCCCAGATAAAAGTAAAAAGCTATGTTTAGATCCATGTCAGAAGCAGTTCGACTTCACGAGCGCAGGTCTTTCCTAAAAAAAAAATATGACTTTATTCTCGTAATGTTTCGACTTTAAAGTCGAAATGTTTCGAGATTAATCTCGAAACATTTCGACTTTAATCTGGAAATGATAGCCTATCATTTTTTTTTTCTTCAGAATTATTTTTTTTTTTTTTTTTTTTACAGAATTTTTTTTTTTTTACGTTGCGGTTCGACTTTAATCTCGAAACGTTTCGACTTTAATCTCGAAACGTTTCGACTTTAATCTCGAAATGATAGCATTTTTTTTTTTTCAGAATTTTTTTTTTTTTTTTTACAGATTTTTTTTATTTTTTTTTACGTTGCGGTTCAGGGCTTCCGTAATTTACAGCCTGGTTGCATGGTTTTGTTTCTGACAATTAGTGATTTGGGGTTCTGAATTGTTATGCATTTTAAAACTTAATCCCATAAACGAACCCCAAACACATGTAGGCTACTATGTCAAACTTTCCTGTAATAGAACTTAATGAAAAATGATCTACCTGTTCTAAATATATGTTTGCCCGTAGGCTACTGCGAGGTGCTAAATGTAACAGGCAAGCAGCGAACTTTTAGGCTGGAATGCTGCTTATTTTAAAAATCATACATGTATTTACTTATTGAACATTTATTTGTCTGTCACATTGTTGTATTTCTAATAAACCAATCTATGCGGTGCAGTGCACCTGTAAGGACTGCGTTGTCGATTTAGTAACATTGCTTAACTACATCTGCCCAGATACGGGTGAAATCATCGTTCTAGATTTTCTTATTGGTTAAAACTCATCAGCCATGTAGTGATGGGAGGAACTTAAGCTTCGAATCAATTGAACCAACTGCTTCGTAAAATGATTCACTGTATCGAATCGTTCGAAACGCCACACGCTTGGGGACCCCTGCTTGGTCAGAACCATTAGACTGAAAGAAGAATAATGAGTGGAAATGCAACAGAAAAGTATAATCTATAAAATGCAATTAACTTGTCATCTGATAAGATTGAATATCTATAAGATAGTGTCTGTGTAATATGTGTTCTTTCAGGGCTTGTTTTATTTGTTCCATGGATTGCTTAGCTAACAGGCCAATAAGAGACTATTAACTATTATACATTTTAATTACCACAATTTTTAAATATGTAAGAACAATGGGTCGTACATTAATATTAATATTAGCTCAAATGATCTATAGGGAATTTTAATAATTAATCATGAATATGATTAATATTTTGTATGTTACAGTTACATTAATTTATCGCAGCTGAACTAGATTGATATATGAACGATTACCATAACGGGTTATGGTTCGTCATTAATACATCAATTGTTCTTATTTCAGCTCGAAGTTATGGGATAACTTTAATGGAATTAATTTAGTTATCAAACAATCTGTTTGTCCAGCGAACAGATTGTACGTAAGATTAAATTAACTCTCAAGGAAAATTATCCTTCTTACAAACACGAGAAAGAGTATCTTTTCCAGGCCTTGAAAAGACACTCTCGGTGTCTGTAGACTAAAATTAGGTTACTTAAATCGTAGCCTACCAAGATAAAGCATATAGCTAAGATCGAACATTTCAGGGACTAAGTAACATGGGCAATTAAATCAGAGTCAGTCAATGGCATATGGAATTTAATAATTGGACCAATACATCGAACTAAGGAATATATCAAACTACACAATACACACGGATTATATGTCTATGTACATCAAATACAGTTAAACAATACAAGATAACGAATAACGAAAATGAGAGAGAGAGAGATAGATAGATAGAGAGAGAGAGATCGGAAGATGCGAGAGATGGAGAGGATGAGCGAGCGAAAGTGAAAGCAACCTGTGCGATCAGAGAAAGCACAGTTTTAGGCAGACTCACAGACAGCAACCTTTTGACAGACAACAAGGAATCAGATCACCTTGAAAAAGGGAAGATACAACCTTAAACAGCATTTAGATTTCGAGACTTGCATGTGGTCTGTTGTGGTGCTGAGGCAGGCGCGCGCGCATGGGCCTTTGTTCTCTCATGCGTCTTCAGGTGAGCGCGGCCGCGGGATTTTCAAAAGAGTCTTTTCTTTGAGTTGAAGTTGCTTGCTGCGTTTGCTTCGCTGAGTCCGAATACGAAAGAATGCTCCCTAAAAGGGAGCCATGGGTCTTCTGAAGAAGAGGGTTCGTAAAAGCAGGAGAGAGAGTGAGAGGATTTTCTGAGTCGGTCCTTTATGGACAATATGGGTTGACGCCTCTGTTCGCGCGAACAACCAATGAACGTCCAAAGGTCTGAAGCGGGAAAAATGTCTTTGTCTCTGGGGCCACGCCCACTCGGATGAGTCATGAGGAGATGAGCTTTGAGCTGTTCGGCTCCCGAAATATGAAAAAGTGTAAAATAATGCACATTACTTCATTCTGCTATCGAAATTCGACTCTGTTAGATTGAGAGAATTTCAACGATATCACACACGTCATATGAAGATTAAGAAAATCAAGTTACATAAGATATGCATATTTACAAGCATTTTAAAGTTCGTTACATGTCTAGAAATAAGATTTACCCAAAATGTGTTGTACCCTATAGGGTACAAATGGATATGAAGCTTGAGGAACTAAACACGGTACACACCTGATTTGTCTAACCTTATTACCAAAGTTTACCAGAATACACAAACTACACCCCGTAAAAGAAAAATTATGAGATGGGAAATTACATCCATGTTTACATTTCTTCGGTGGTTATGCATATAGAAAATTTAGGATTTAAGTAGAAAATGTAGGATTTAAGTAGGAGTAAAGATTACCACGTTAATTCTGCTCCACTCCTAAAAACCCAGTTGACATTCCATTAGGCAATAAAACAGCAAAGTGGGGGGAAGGCAATTGCCAGAGAATATTGTTGAACATTCTCTAACTAAAACACTATTGATTAAAGAATACATTTCAAAACCACACCTTTATTATAAAGCCAAACTAAATCACACATGCCTAATGTAATTGTACATAAATTAAAGTATATTCTATCCTAATTTAAACACAAAGGGATGTTTGTGTGTGTGTGTGTGTGTGTGTGTGTAGAAAGTTTCAAGTTTCGTTATCTCTCTGTGGTCCAGAGAGGGAAAGGGGGGGGTTTGGAGTCCAGAACTTATCCTCCAAGGTGCAATTTAGGTCGTAAAAGTCAATTTGTTCCAGTCTTTATGGAGCCTGGCGTATGATTTGTAATTTCGAAGTCAGGAGGTTACAAGCTCTGATAAGCTTAGCAAAGAACGTTTTGGGCAGGAATGTGCTTAGAAAACACAGAGAGTCCGAATTTGTTAATTCAGAATCAAACGAGCGAATGATTCAAATAGCCAATGTTGTTACAAATAAAACATGTACAAATGTATAAAACTGATCTGAAATCAGGTAAAACCCATAGACACTTGTTCAATTGATCGCCGCGATCTCAGTGAATCTGCATGTGTTTCCAGCTATATGAGAACACTTAAACAAATAGCATGATGTTACACACTCCTGTACAGTAGGTGGCGGTATGCACCTAAAAGTTGTTTGCAATCCGCCATTAATCAATAGAAGAAGAAGAAGGAGAATCGAAACAAAAGATTCGTAAAGGCAGATAGTTGGGGGCCTTAAGCACATTTTCACGCAAATTCATCTAAAAGCGCCAAATTTGGCACAGATGTAGCTCAGGTCATACTGAAATGATTTAGCTGAAATGATTTTGAACCACATGAGTTACAAATACAAACTTGATATGTTTTTCAGCTTAATTGATCATGAGAAACACATAGGAATGTTTATATTTATGACCCAGTATATCTGGACCCCTTGATCCTCCGATTCCAATATGGCCGCTGTCCAAAATAGCAATTTGGGCTGTAGTATGGGGCCTTACACGCCATTGTTCGTGCAACTTCATCTACAAGCACCAAATTTGGCACAGATGTTGCTGAGGGGATACTGAAATGATTTAGCCAGGGCGCCCCAGCCAATGGTCCCTGAGACCAAGATGGCGGCAAAATCCAATATGGCCGCCGCCTGAAAGGGATTCGGCTATAGCTTTTGAGCCAGATGAGATACAAATACAAACTTGATGTCTATTTTACCTTCTTTGACCATGGGAAACCCATAGGAATACTTATATTTATGATTGGGTATATTAGGACTCCCCCAAATTCCCTAAATTCAATATGGCCACTGTCCGAAAAACGGTTTTGGCTACAAATTTTGAACCAAATGAAAACTTAATGTCTATTTAATTTTTTTACCATGACAAACACACGGGAATGCTTGTGATTGCCTATGTTTATACCCCACATTTGCATTTACAAGAAAGCAACTACCTGATCATTCATACTTTACAAATATTCCCACAAATGTATCCGTATATATATATATATGTTTTATTTAAATTACTTTAATTATAATGAGTTTGCATTGAACAGTTCAGTTGCATTTTCTGAATTCTGAGTGGCAGTTGGGAGTTAAGAGTTGCCATGACAACTGTGGCGCATCCTCAGACAACACAAGGAGGACCACTGGAATAACACAGTTTTGTCTCTCTTATCACTCTCATTTATATACTTGACGATGGAACGGAGGGGATTGACCACTGCTAGAAGTTATGTCACCAATATGGCCTCTACCTCTGGTAGTAATGTTACCAGCAGCAACATCATCTGGGACTTATGCTGCCTATGCCAACAAGAAGCTAATGAACCACTGCAAACACCCAAAGAGGAAGGACGTTTATCATTAGAAAGGGATCTAAAAGGTTTCCTCGATGTTGCTAATGTTCTCCCTTCTGTGAATGTAACTATTGATCAGCTGAATAATGGATCAGGTATCGCAGAAACACTAAAAACACACAATGCTAAGTATCATAAACGCTGTAGAAGCTACTGCAGTAGTTCTCGTGTTAAAAGAGTGCAAAATGATGATGATGCCCCGCCTTTAGTGAGTCCAAAAAAACTAAGATCATGCCAGCCTAAAGCAGGTGATAGGTCTATTCATTGTGTGATATGTGAGGGGAAGGATACAGGTTACCTTCACAAGGCAGTAACAGATAATGTTGATTCTAATTTGAAGTCCTGGGCAGAAACCAGTAAAAACTTTAAGCTTCTTGGAAGACTCCTTACCCAAGCATCCGATGTGCACAAAGCAGACGTTTACTATCACACCAAATGCTATGTTAGATTGCGTGATACAGCAAGGCGGCAATCTCAGGACACTTCCAGGGTGTCAGAGGGGGAAGCATCTTCCAATGAGTGGGAGACAACGTTTGACCATCTAACCATTGCACAAATAGTTGCCCTAGTTGAGTATTCAAATAATCCTTTTACAATTTCCTATTTACGACAACTCTACAGGGACCTTATGGAAGACCGCGGGCATTCATGTCTTTATTATGAGACCCACACAACATAGTTTAAGGAATACCTCCTCAGCCATCTCCCTGACTGGACAGAGTACCGGAAAGACAAGGACACATATATCGCAAGCAACGAACAAGTGTCTGAGAGAGTAGTTACCGCTCACGATTCCAACCAGATAAACCAGGATGAAGCATTGCTGTTAATGAGGGGTGCCTTGATCTTACACAAGTATTGCTTACAGCCAGGCTACTTATTCGATGGCTCTTTCCCGTCCAACTGTCTAACAACGTCTGTTGCAATATATGATGCAATTCGCCATAGCAAGGGCCGAGAGATGCCATTTACACTTTATTGTGGCCTCAAATTGCATGGAAGTGGACGCCGGAAAGGGGACATCGATGAAGCACATGCACAAGGGCTCTCGGTGTCATATAAACGAATCATGGGAGTGAAACAGTCACTGGCACGCGCAGTATGTAAACGACACAATGTAGACGGCATTGTTCTTCCTACTAATCTTCGTCAGAATGTCTTTACCACTTATGATGTTGACAACCTTGATGGCCAGAGCAAAGGAAACTTCACACAGGACGAGTTCCATGGAACTGCACTGAGTGCTACAAATCACCTCTCTTGTGATAATCTGGGACTTAAGCGTCCTCAAATAAAGGTAGACTCTGAAGATTCATCCACACCCAAACTTCCAGACTCATATACACTTGTGAAGCCAGCAGAACTCAATAAAGGAGATATAATGGCACCTAGAAGTGGCACTGGTCCTATCCGACCATCGCATGATCTTGTGCATGGAGCCAAAGTGAAAGATGAGAGTTGGCTGTTGCATGGCAAAGGCATACTTGATCAGGATACATTAGGTGAAAAGGATGTTATTACATGGTCAGGTTTTAACTCACACCTTTTGAATGATGACACAGTGAAACCCCGTGCTGAGATAGGAGTGTATCCCTTATTCCCAGAAAAAGCAGCCTCTGCATCCATGATGAAGCATGCAATGGAGCTAGCACAGGAAGGCACATCATTCCTGAATCCCGGCCAGATTGCTGTCCTTGGTGCTGATCAACCATTGTATGCCATAGCAAAGCAGCTCCAATGGCAATATCCTGAGACACTTGGTGAAGATAAGCTCATCTTGATGATGGGAGCATTACATATCGAAGACAAAGCTCATCTTATGATGGGCAAGCTGCTCCGTGATTCAGGTTGGACCACCATCCTTTCCCAGGCACAGGTCCTGACTACAGGACGTGCTCAGTCTGTCCTCAATGAGCACCATATCAAACGAACACGGTATTCCCACCAGGTCACTCTCATGTCTCTTTATATTCTCAAGCAGAAAGCATACACTACCTACTGTGCAGATCTTCTAGGCCCACCGGAAACATTCGAAATGTGGGACCAACAATCTCAAGCCGAGCTCCCACAGTTCAAGTATTGGTCTACCATCATGGAGGTGGAGTTCCTACTCTGTCGATTCATTCGGTCACTTCGGGAAGGAAACTTTCAGCTTTATGTTCAAGTTTGTGATGAACTGTGTGCTTGGTTTCATGTGATGAATCACACAAACTATGCCCGTTGGTTACCCATCCATGTGCGAGACATGGTTGAGCTGCCTGAAAAATATCCTTCCGTTTATGAAGAGTTCATGAAGGGGAACTTCGTAGTGCAGCGGTCAGAGCGCAAGTTCAGCTTGATTGCAAAAGATCAGTCCCATGAGCAGTCAAACAAAATCCTGCAATCCTGTGGTGGTGCAGCTGGACTCTATGAAAACCCTGAAGCCCTCACACTCTTCATGCTGGCAGGGCCTGACTGTGCCAGATTAGTACAAGAGTTTCAAGCTGTGTATGATAGCAGCTCATTATCATCATCAACATCTCATCAAGAAGAGGCACACAGCTTACAAGTCATGTTCAGGAAGGATGTCAAATACTTTACAGAGGTTATGGAAACCCATGGAAATCCCTTCTTATCAGCGAATCATGACCTCATAGCACTCGACACCCAAGATATTATGGAAAGAGAAGTGGCTGATTCGCTCACTTCTGCTCACGAAGTTGGTATAGCCCTACATGCTGCCTATGTAGAGCAGCGACTTGATAAGGTTACCAAGCCTGTATCAGATATGATCCCTCGGGCAAATATACTGACATTTGCCAATCGACCTGACACAAAAGCCAAGCACAAAACAAAAAATGGGATTCACAAGCAAAACATGACACTCGTCACACAACTGTTCCTTTCCCTTCAGTCCAGGCCTGATGCAGACATGGCAGAATTCTTCAGGTTCGAAAATCAAAGGGAGCCACCCAGCATTTCCAACCAGGGGCGTTTATGCAGTGGTACAAAGTCAGACATTCTCGAATGCATGAAGGTGAAAAAAACCCATGTAGCAGCAAGCTAGAGATGCAACTGTAGTTGTGCTTGATGGTGCTGTTATGGTCCAAATGGTCCAGCCAACTACTGCAAAAACATTCCATGACTACGTTAACACCAATATTTGTGAGGTCACACATGAGCTATGAATCTGTCACGCGATTGGATATTGTGTTTGATACATATCCAAAGGAGAACCTCAAAACACAAACTCACCAACGCAGAGGAACCGGATCAAGAACTAAAGTAGATGGGAGAACTCCAATTCCAAAACGAAACTGGAACAGTGACTTCCTGAAAAATGAGGACAACAAGGATGAACTATTTGGATATATCAGTGAAGAGATAACCAAGCATGGCATGTCAGGTAAACTCCTCCTTTCCACCAAGAAAGATGCTGTACTCTCCAACAGACCAGGGTATGACATGTCTGCCCTTCAGCCTTGTAATCATCCAGAAGCAGATACAAGAATAATCCTGCATCTTGCACATGCTGGGGCCAATGGCCATAAAAAGGCATTTGTCCGGACTGTCGACAGCGATGTTGTCATCCTTGCCATAAGCTTCTTCAACACACTCGGCCTCTCAGAGCTCTGGATCGGCTTTGCAGGTGGAAAAAACTATAGGGACATTCCTGCTCATGAAAACAGCAAGGATCTTGGTCCCCAGAAGTCACTAGCCTTACCACTCTTCCACGCTTTAACAGGCTGTGACACAACCTCAGCCTTCCTGGGCCATGGGAAAAAGAGTGCATGGGCAGCTTGGGAGGCAACACCAGATCTCACAGAATCCCTGGTTACCCTCACCTTGGAGCTTGAACAATATCAACAATGACGTCCATGTCCCTTTTCGGGCAGCGGCCATATTGGATTTGGCCACCATCTTGGCCCCGAGGGTCGCTGGCTTCGACGCCCTAGCTAAATCATTTCAGTATGACCTGAGCTACATCTGTACCAAATTTGGCGCTTTTAGATGAATTTGCGCAAAATTACCTATTTATGTGCTTAAGGCCCCCAACTAAGAGGTTTCGAAGCTTTCATGACGCAGTTAGAAATCGCCATAGACAGTATGGAAATCGCCATGGAAATCGCCCATCACCGCCATTTTCTGCAACCAGATGATTACAGTGACAGTCGTGATCTTGAGTTCTTGAGTTCAGACCGACACAGTAAACATCAGTGGAATTAGATAGCCTAATCAGAAGATTATAAATCATGGAAACGGGTGTCGTGACAAAGAGTTTTGCTCTGCTTTGCTTTTTCTTTCTTCGTGGGACAAACGGGTAACGTATAATGATTACATTTTGCTGCGTTTGTTGGAGAAAGTGAAAGTAACATTTTACGCATCCGGTCTAAAAAATGCATTGGAGCAACATAATTGAACTTTGATTACGAATTTATGTTACATAGTACATGGAATTTAAAAGTGTATCTATACTTAGCCTATATAATTAAATAGGCTACGAGTTTTGTCAAATAAAAAAAGCTTACTTTCCATAATTTTACATCGATAAACATGGCAGCGGCCTAGTTAAGTGTGCTTGCTGAAAGCAGCACACTTATTGTTCTTCTTAAGTTTTCTTATTAAGTGTGCTTGCTGAAAGCAGCACACTTATTGTTCTTAAGTTTTCTTCTTATTATTATTATTATTATTATTATTAAGTGTGCTTGCTGAAAGCAGCACACTTATTGTCCTTCTTAAGTTTTCTTCTTCTTATTATTATTATTATTAAGTGTGCTTGCTGAAAGCAGCACACTTATTGTTCTTCTTAAGTTTTCTTCTTATTTAAGTGTGCTTGCTGAAAGCAGCACACTTATTGTTCTTCTTAAGTTTTATTATTATTATTATTAAGTGTGCTTGCTGAAAGCAGCACACTTACTGTTCTTCTTAAGTTTTCTTCTTCTTATTAAGTGTGCTTGCTGAAAGCAGCACACTTATTGTTCTTCTTAAGTTTTCTTCTTCTTATTATTATTAAGTGTGCTTGCTGTAAGCAGCACACTTATTGTTCTTCTTAAGTTTTCTTCTTCTTCTTCTTCTTCTTCTTCTTATTATTATTAATGGTGCTTGCCAAAGGCAGGGCATCATTAGTGTTCTCTTGCATACTTATTATTAATGGTGCTTGCCAAAGGCAAGGCATCATTAGTGTTCTCTTGCATACTTATTATTAGTGGTGCTTGCTGAAAGCAAGGCATCACTATTGTTATTGCTCATACTTATTATTAGTGGTGCTTGCTGAAAGCAAGGCATCACTATTGTTATCCTCCATACTTATTATTAATGGTGCTTGCCAAAGGCAAGGCATCATTAGTGTTCTCTTGCATACTTATTATTATTATTAATGGTGCTTGCCAAAGGCAAGGCATCATTAGTGTTCTCTTGCATACTTATTATTAGTGGTGCTTGCTGAAAGCAAGGCATCACTATTGTTATTGCTCATACTTATTATTCTTATTAGTGGTGCTTGCTGAAAGCAAGGCATCACTATTGTTATCCTCCATACTTATTATTATTAATGGTGCTTGCCAAAGGCAAGGCATCATTAGTGTTCTCTTGCATACTTATTATTATTATTATTATTAATGGTGCTTGCCAAAGGCAAGGCATCATTAGTGTTCTCTTGCATACTTATTATTATTATTATTAGTGGTGCTTTTTTGAAAGCATCACTATTGTTATTGCTCATACTTATTAATGGTGCTTGCTGAAAGCAAGGCATCATTAGTGTTCTCTTGCATACTTATTATTAATGGTGCTTGCTGAAAGCAAGGCATCATTAGTGTTCTCTTGCATACTTATTATTAGTGGTGCTTGCTGAAAGCAAGGCATCATTAGTGTTCTCTTGCATACTTATTATTATTAATGGTGCTTGCTGAAAGCAAGGCATCATTAGTGTTCTCTTGCATACTTATTATTATTAGTGGTGCTTTTTTGAAAGCATCACTATTGTTATTGCTCATACTTATTAGTGGTGCTTTTTTGAAAGCATCACTATTGTTATTGCTCATACTTATTATTCTTATTATTATTATTAATGGTGCTTGCTGAAAGCAAGGCATCATTAGTGTTCTCTTGCATACTTATTATTAATGGTGCTTGCTGAAAGCAAGGCATCATTAGTGTTCTCTTGCATACTTATTATTAATGGTGCTTGCTGAAAGCAAGGCATCATTAGTGTTCTCTTGCATACTTATTATTATTATTAATGGTGCTTGCTGAAAGCAAGGCATCATTAGTGTTCTCTTGCATACTTATTATTCTTCTTATTAATGGTGCTTGCTGAAAGCAAGGCATCATTAGTGTTCTCTTGCATACTTATTAGTGGTGCTTGCTGAAAGCAAGGCATCACTATTGTTATTGCTCATACTTATTATTAGTGGTGCTTGCTGAAAGCAAGGCATCACTATTGTTATTGCTCATACTTATTATTCTTATTAGTGGTGCTTGCTGAAAGCAAGGCATCACTATTGTTATTGCTCATACTTATTATTCTTATTAATGGTGCTTGCTGAAAGCAAGGCATCATTAGTGTTCTCTTGCATACTTATTATTATTAGTGGTGCTTGCTGAAAGCAAGGCATCACTATTGTTATTGCTCATACTTATTATTCTTATTATTATTATTATTATTATTCTGGACAAAGTTTGGCGCGAAACTCGCCCCGCAGCGTTTGTCACAGACCCCTGAGTGAAGTGTCAAATCGACCGGCTCATTGAGGAGAGGTGTGCTATGACTTTTCTAAGCGATCGGGTGTACGATGTTCGCACAGCGGACGAAAAAGCGGCCAAAAAAGTCCCCATTGACTTTGCATTGGGAGTTCTAAAAACATTTGAATCCCAACTGCCGTTTTCACACACACAGACTCCAAAGGGCCTGACACCCCTGCGTCTCTCCCTCTCTCTCCCCCTCAGAGGATTTATATTATCAAGCAGCCAATAAGTAATGGCCTAAAATCTTCATAGCCACACCCTAGCAACCAGTTTCAGCACCCTAGAAACCACTAAGAGCTCCCTAGCAACCACCCTAAACCAAAAAAAAATGTTTTTTACATTTTTTTGTATTTTTTAACGCAATATTACATATTACGTACTGAAGGCACTCGTTCTTAAAGATTTTAATAACTCTATAAAAACTCCATAGTAACCATCTTTGACAACTACCAACCACCTAGTAACACCATAGCAACTAAAAAAAATACATTAGCAACCATCCTGAACACCCTAGCAACGTCTAGAAACGCTCTAGTAACCACCAAAAATACCGTAGCAACCCCCAGAACACCTAGCAACTGCCTAGCAACCACCCAGAACACCCTAGCAACTGCCTAGCAACGCCCTAGCATCCACCCAAAATACCATAGCAACTACCTGGCAACACCATAGCAACCACCCAGAACACCCTAGCAACCACCAAGTATACCCTAGCAACGCCCTAGCAACCACCCAGAATACCCTAGCAACCACCTAGCAACACCATAGCAACCACCCAGAATACCCTAGCAACTGCCTAGCAACGCCCTAGCAACCACCCAGAATACCCTAGCAACCGCCTAGCAACATCATAGCAACCACCCAGAATACCCTAGCAACCGCCTAGCAACACCATAGCAACCACCCAGAACAGCCTAGCAACCACCTAGCAACGCCCTAGCAACCACCAAGAATACCCTAGCAACGCCCTAGCAACCACCCAGAACACCCTAGCAACTGCCTAGCAACACCATAGCAACCACCCAGAATACCCTAGCAACTGCCTAGCAACACCATAGCAACCACCCAGAATACCCTAGCAACCGCCTAGCAACACCATAGCAACCACCCAGAACAGCCTAGCAACCACCTAGCAACGCCCTAGCAACCACCAAGAATACCCTAGCAACCGCCTAGCAACCACCCAGAATACCCTAGCAACCGCCTAGCAACACCATAGCAACCACCAAGAATACCCTAGCAACCGCCTAGCAACCACCCAGAACACCCTAGCAACCGCCAAGCAACACCCTAGCAACCGTTTAGAGCCACATATAAACCATATTGCAACATATAGAAGCTATATTTCAGCTCCACAACATTGTACAGACATGGTTGTTAGCTCGTGTGCAATCATGTACAACAACCTAGCAACCGAGTGGAGAGTTTTGCCACTGCAAGCACCATTTCACATTTTCTTCAGGAAATGTACATTCTAGTTATTATTATTATTCTGGACAAAGTTTGGCGCGTAATGCGCCCCGCACCATTTGTCACAGGCTCCTGAGTGAGGTGTCAAATCGACCGGCTCATTGAGGAGAGGTGTGCTATGACTTTTCTAAGCGATCGGGTGTACGATGTTCGCACAGCGGACGAAAAAGCGGCCAAAAAAGTCCCATTGACTTTACATTGGGAGTTCTAAAAATATTTGAATCCCAACTGCCGTTTTCACACACACAGACTCCAAAGGGCCTGACACCCCTGCATCTCTCCCTCTCTCTCTCCCTCAGAGGATTTATATTATCAAGCAACCAATAAGTAATGGCCTAAAATCTTCATAGCCACACCCTAGCAACCAGTTTTAGCACCCTAGCAACCACTAAGAGCTCCCTAGCAACCACCCTAAACCAAAAAAAAAATGTTTTTTACATTTTTTTGTATTTTTTAACGCAATATTACACTCGTGGCCTTGCGATATTGCTCCATGCTTGTGCCTATTCGGCCATAGGCACGAGGCCGCAGGCCGAGTGCCGTACTGAAGGTACTCGTTATTAAAGATTTTAATAACTCTATAAAAACTCCATAGTAACCATCTTTGACAACTACCAACCACCTAGTAACACCATAGCAACTAAAAAAAATACCTTAGCAACCATCCTGAACACCCTAGCAACGTCTAGAAACGCTCTGGTAACCACCAAAAATACCGTAGCAACCACCCAGAACACCCTAGCAACTGTCTAGCAACCCCCCAGAACACCTAGCAACTGCCTAGCAACGCCCTAGCATCCACCCAAAATACCATAGCAACTGCCTAGCAACACCATAGCAACCACCCAGAACACCCTAGCAACCACCTAGCAACGCCCTAGCAACCACCAAGAATACCCTAGCAATGCCCTAGCAACCACCCAGAATACCCTAGCAACCGCCTAGCAACACCATAGCAACCACCCAGAATACCCTAGCAATCACCTAGCAACCACCCAGAATACTCTGGCAACTGCCTAGCAACGCCCTAGCAACCACCCAGAATACCCTAGCAATGCCCTAGCAACCACCTAGCAACGCCCTAGCAACCACCCAGAATACCCTAGCAATGCCCTAGCAACCACCTAGCAACCACCAAGAATACCCTAGCAATGCCCTAGCAACCACCCAGAATACCCTAGCAACCACCTAGCAACCACCCAGAATACCCTAGCAACTGCCTAGCAACGCCCTAGCAACCATCCAGTATACCCTAGCAACCGCCTAGCAACACCATAGCAACCACCCAGAACAGCCTAGCAACCACCTAGCAATGCCCTAGCAACCACCAAGAATACCCTAGCAACCGCCTAGCAACCACCAAGAATACCCTAGCAACCGCCTAGCAACCACCAGAATACCCTAGCAACCGCCTAGCAACACCATAGCAACCACCCAGAACACCCTAGCAACTGCCTAGCAACACCATAGCAACCACCCAGACTACCCTAGCAACTGCCTAGCAACGCCCTAGCAACCACCCAGAATACCCTAGCAACCGCCTAGCAACACCATAGCAACCACCCAGAACACCCTAGCAACTGCCTAGCAACCACCCAGAACACCCTAGCAACTGCCTAGCAATACCCTAGCAACCACCCAGAACACCCTAGCAACCACCCAGAACACCCTAGCAACTGCCTAGCAACGCCTTAGCAATGCCCTAGCAACCACCCAGAACACCATAGCAACGGCCTAGCAACCACCCTGAAGACCCTAGCAACTGCCTAGCAACACCATAGCAACCACCAAGAATACCCTAGCAACGCCCTAGCAACCTCTCAGAACACCCTAGCAACTGCCTAACAACCACCCAGAACACCCTAGCAACCACCAAGCAATGCCCTAGCAACCGTTTAGAGCCACATATAAACCATATTGCAACATATAGAAGCTATATTTCAGCTCCACAACATTGTACAGACATGGTTGTTGGCTCGTATGCAATCATGTACAACACCCTAGCAACCGAGTGAAGAGTTTTGCCACTGCAAGCACCATTTCACATTTTCTTCAGGAAATGTACATTCTAGTTATTAGTGGTGCTTGCTAAAAGCAAGGCATCACTATTGTTATTGCTCATACTTATTATTAATGGTGCTTGCTGAAAGCAAGGCATCATTAGTGTTCTCTTGCATACTTATTAGTGGTGCTTGCTGAAAGCAAGGCATCACTATTGTTATTGCTCATACTTATTAGTGGTGCTTGCTGAAAGCAAGGCATCACTATTGTTATCCTCCATACTTATTATTATTATTCTTCTTATTATTCTGGACAAAGTTTGGCGCGTAATGCGCCCCGCACCGTTTGTCTCAGACCCCTGAGTGAGGCATCAAATCGACCGGCTCATTGAGGAGAGGTGTGGTATGACTTTTCTAAGCGATCGGGTGTACGATGTTCGCACAGCGGACGAAAAAGCGGCCAAAAAAGTCCCATTGACTTTACATTGGGCATTCTAAAAAAATTTGAATCCCAACTGCCGTTTTCACACACACAGACTCCAAAGGGCCTGACACCCCTGCATCTCTCCCTCTCTCTCTCCCTCAGAGGATTTATATTATCAAGGAACCAATAAGTAATGGCCTAAAATCTTCATAGCCACACCCTAGCAACCAGTTTCAGCACCCTAGCAACCACTAAGAGCTCCCTAGCAACCACCCTAAAACAATAAATAATTAAAAAATTTTTTTTTTACATTTTTTAAAGCAATATCACACTCATAGCCTTGTGATATTGCTCCATGCTTGTGCATATTCGGCCAAAGGCACGAGGCCACAGGCCTCGTGCCATACTGAAGGCACTCATTAAAGATTTCAAGAACTCTATAAAAACTCCATAGTAACCATCTTTGACAACTACCAACCACCTAGTAACACCATAGCAACTACCAAACATACCTTAGCAACCACCCTGAACACCCTAGCAACATCTAGAAACACTCTAGTAACCACCAAAAATACCAGAGCAACCACCCAGAACACCCTAGCAACTGCCTAGCAACCACCCAGAACACCTAGCAACCACCTAGAACACCCTAGCAACTGCCTAGCAACGCCCTAGCATCCACCCAGAATACCATAGCAACTGCCTAGAAACACCATAGCAACCACCCACAACACCCTAGCAACCACCTAGCAACGCCCTAGCGACCACCGAGAATACCCTAGCAACCGCCTAGCAACCACCCAGAACACCTTAGCAACTGCTTAGCAACACCATAGCAACCACCAACAACGCCCTAGCAACCACCAAGAATACCCTAGCAACCGCCTAGCAACCACCCAGAACACCTTAGCAACCGCCTAGCAACACCATAGCAACCACCCAAAATACCCTAGCAACTGCCTAGCAACGCCCTAGCAACCATCCAAAATACCCTAGCAACCGCCTAGCAACACCTTAGCAACCACTCAGAACACCTTAGCAACTGCCTAGCAACGCCCTAACAACCACACAGAATACCCTAGCAACCGCCTAGTAACACCTAAGCAACCACTCAGAACACCCTAGCAACTGCCTAGCAACGCCCTAGCAACCACCCAAAATACCCTAGCAACCGCCTAGCAACACCTTAGCAACCACTCAGAACACCCTAGCAACTGCCTAGCAATGCCCTAGCATCCACCCAGAATACCATAGCAACTGCCTAGCAACACCATAGCAACCACCCAGAACACCATAGCAACCACCCAGAACACCCTAGCAACTACCTAGCAAAGCCCTAGCAACCACACAGAACACCCAAGCAACCACCTGAACTACATGAATAAGCCATATCTCAGCACCAGAAAATTGTACAGACATGTTTGTTGGCTTGTATGCAATCATGTACCACACTCTAGCAACCGAGTGGCGAGTTTTGCCACTGCAAGCACCACTTCACATTTTCTTCAGGAAATGTACATTCTAGTTATTCTTATTATTCTTATTATTATTATTCTGGACAAAGTTTGGCGCGAAACTCGCCCCGCAGCGTTTGTCACAGACCCCTGAGTGAAGTGTCAAATCGACCGGCTCATTGAGGAGAGGTGTGCTATGACTTTTCTAAGCGATCGGGTGTACGATGTTCGCACAGCGGACGAAAAAGCGGCCAAAAAAGTCCCCATTGACTTTGCATTGGGAGTTCTAAAAACATTTGAATCCCAACTGCCGTTTTCACACACACAGACTCCAAAGGGCCTGACACCCCTGCGTCTCTCCCTCTCTCTCTCCCTCAGAGGATTTATATTATCAAGCAGCCAATAAGTAATGGCCTAAAATCTTCATAGCCACACCCTAGCAACCAGTTTCAGCACCCTAGAAACCACTAAGAGCTCCCTAGCAACCACCCTAAACCAAAAAAAAAATGTTTTTTACATTTTTTTGTATTTTTTAACGCAATATTACATATTACGTACTGAAGGCACTCGTTCTTAAAGATTTTAATAACTCTATAAAAACTCCATAGTAACCATCTTTGACAACTACCAACCACCTAGTAACACCATAGCAACTAAAAAAAATACCTTAGCAACCATCCTGAACACCCTAGCAACGTCTAGAAACGCTCTAGTAACCACCAAAAATACCGTAGCAACCCCCAGAACACCTAGCAACTGCCTAGCAACCACCCAGAACACCCTAGCAACTGCCTAGCAACGCCCTAGCATCCACCCAAAATACCATAGCAACTACCTGGCAACACCATAGCAACCACCCAGAACACCCTAGCAACCACCAAGTATACCCTAGCAACGCCCTAGCAACCACCCAGAATACCCTAGCAACCACCTAGCAACACCATAGCAACCACCCAGAATACCCTAGCAACTGCCTAGCAACGCCCTAGCAACCACCCAGAATACCCTAGCAACCGCCTAGCAACACCATAGCAACCGCCCAGAATACCCTAGCAACCGCCTAGCAACACCATAGCAACCACCCAGAACAGCCTAGCAACCACCTAGCAACGCCCTAGCAACCACCAAGAATACCCTAGCAACGCCCTAGCAACCACCCAGAACACCCTAGCAACTGCCTAGCAACACCATAGCAACCACCCAGAATACCCTAGCAACTGCCTAGCAACACCATAGCAACCACCCAGAATACCCTAGCAACCGCCTAGCAACACCATAGCAACCACCCAGAACAGCCTAGCAACCACCTAGCAACGCCCTAGCAACCACCAAGAATACCCTAGCAACCGCCTAGCAACCACCCAGAATACCCTAGCAACCGCCTAGCAACACCATAGCAACCACCAAGAATACCCTAGCAACCGCCTAGCAACCACCCAGAACACCCTAGCAACCGCCAAGCAACACCCTAGCAACCGTTTAGAGCCACATATAAACCATATTGCAACATATAGAAGCTATATTTCAGCTCCACAACATCGTACAGACATGGTTGTTAGCTCGTATGCAATCATGTACAACAACCTAGCAACCGAGTGGAGAGTTTTGCCACTGCAAGCACCATTTCACATTTTCTTCAGGAAATGTACATTCTAGTTAGTGGTGCTTGCTGAAAGCAAGGCATCACTATTGTTATTGCTCATACTTATTATTATTCTTATTATTCCACACAAAGTTTGGCGCGTAACTTGCCCCGCACCGTTTGTCTCAGACCCCTGAGTGAGGTGTCAAATCGAGCGGCTCATTGAGGAGAGGTGTGCTATGACTTTTATAAGCGATCGGGGGGGCGGTGTTCACCCCAGGGGCGAAAAAGCGGCCCAAAAAGTCCCAATGACTTAACATTGCGACGAACTTTGAGCACTCGTAGCTCTGAGGGAGGATTTCGCAGAAACGTGTGATTTGCCACATTTGAAGAGGCTGACAGGCTCTGTAAGAACATACCTCACAATGGGGTAAAAGTTGCACCCCTGGGGGGCAGGAGCGTCCCAAAGTTTCCCATTGACTTACAATGGTGTAGGACGGCCCATGAAATGGGCCGTCCTACACATTGCATAGGGATTTTGTATTGAACGTAGCTCTGGATCACAGTGTCAGACAGACAAGGGGGCGGGCTCATTTTACTCAGACGACCAATCAGTCTCTAAGGATCATTGTGAAGCTATCAAGCCACGCCCTAGCAACCATTTAGAGCACCTTAGCAACAAGTCCCATAGACTTCAATTGAAAGAGATCAAAGGGATATCTCTGGACTGAATTGTCATAGAAACATGGGGGTGGTCTCAGTTGACTCGGGGCAGCAAACAGCCAATCATGAATCACCTCAACACTTCCTAGCCCCTCCTTAGCAACCATTGTCGAGCACCTTAGCAACCAAAATCCTAGAGGGATATCTTCCATTCTGAATGTCACAGAGGCATGGGAGTTGGTTTATATCATTCATAGTGACAAGAAGCCTTTTGCAGTTTCATCATTGGCAGCTTCCAAGCAACTCCATAGCAACCAAACAGAGTACCCTAGCAACCATTTTACAAGACCTATTTCTCTGCATAAGAACATCATAAAGAGATGGGGATAAGACAAGTTTGGCTCAGGGCAGCAAACAGCCATTCATGAGACACCACAACACTTGCTAGCCCCGCCCTAGTAACCATTGTCAAGCACCTTAGCAACCAAAATCCATAGAGGGATATCTTTCATTCTGAATGTCACAGAGGAATGGGAGTTGGTTTATATCATTCATACTGACAAGCAGCCTTTAGAGTTTCATGATTGGCAGCTGCCAAGCCACTCCCTAGCAACCAAACAAAATACCTTAGCAACCATTTTGCAAGACCTGTTTCTCTGCATCAGAACATCGTATAGAGATGGGGGTTGTATCTTTTGACTCATGCTGGCAAAGAGGAATTCCAACATGCTACACATGCTAGCTGTGAATAGCTACATGCTAATAGCAATTAGTAAGTGCTAAATCATGCCAAGAAAATGCTAAGAACTCCAATAGTAATCATCTGTGACAACTACCAACCACATAGTAACACCATAGTAACCACCCATAATACCTTAGCAACCGCCCTGAACACCCTAGCAACTGCCTAGCAACTCCCTAGCAACCACCCAAAATACCCTACCAGCCACCTAGCAACACCATAGCAACCACCCAGAACACCCTAGCAACTGCCTAGCAACGCCCTAGCAACCACCCAGAATACCCTAGCAACCGCCTAGAAACACCATAACAACCACCCAGAACACCCTAGCAACTGCCTAGCAACGCCCTAGCAACCACCCAAAATACCCTAGCAACTGCCTAACAACCACCCAGAACACCCTAGCAACCGCCTAGCAACACCATAGCAACCACTTAGAATACCCTAGCAACTGCCTAGCAACGTCCTAGCAACCACCCAGAATACCCTGGAAACCGCCTAGCAACACCATAGCAACCACCCAGAACACCCTAGCAACCGCCTAGCAACCACCCAGAACACCCTAGCAACTGCCTAGCAAAGCCCTAGCAACACCCCAGAATACCCTAGCAACCGCCTAGCAACACCATAGCAACCACCCAGAATACCCTAGCAACTGCCTAGCAACCACCCAGAATACCCTAGCAACCACCTAGCAACACCATAGCAACCAGTAAGAATACACTAGCAATTGCCTATCGACACCCTAGCAACCACCCAGAATACCCTAGCAATCGCCTAGCAACACCATAGCAACCACCCAGAACACCCTAGCAACCGCCTAGCAACGCCCTTGCAACCACTCACAATACCCTAGCAACCGCCTAGCAACGCCCTAGCAACCACTCACAATACCCTAGCAACCGCCTAGCAACACCATAGCAACCACCCAGAATACCCTAGCAACCGCCTAGCAATGCCCTAGCAACCACCCAGAATACCCTAGCAACCACCTAGCAACACCATAGCAACCACCCAGAATACTCTAGCAACCGCATAGCAACTCCATAGCAACCACCCAGAACACCCTAGCAACTGCCTAGCAACGCCCTTGCAACCACCCAGAATACCCTAGCAACCGCCTAGCAACACCATAGCAACCACCAAGAACACCCTAGCAACCACCTAGCAAAGCCCTAGCAACCACACAGAACATCCTAGCAACCACCTGAACAACATGAATAAGCCATATCTCAGCACCAGAACATCGTACAGACATGTTTGTTGGCTTGTATGCAATCATGTACCACACTCTAGCAACCGAGTGGCGAGTTTTGCCACTGCAAGCACCACTTCACATTTTCTTCAGGAAATGTACATTCTAGTTCTTCTTATTATTCCGGACAAAAGTTTGGCGCGTAATGCGCCCCGCACCGTTTGTCACAGACACCTGAGTGAGGTGTCAAATCGACCGGCTCATTGAGGAGAGGTGTGCTATGACTTTTCTAAGCAATCGGGTGTACGATGTTCGCACAGCGGACGAAAAAGCGGCCAAAAAAGTCCCATTGACTTTACATTGGGAGTTCTAAAAATATTTGAATCCCAACTGCCGTTTTCACACACACAGACTCCAAAGGGCCTGACAGCCCTGCATCTCTCCCTCTCTCTCTCCCTCAGAGGATTTATATTATCAAGCAGCCAATAAGTAATGGCCTAAAATCTTCATAGCCACACCCTAGCAACCAGTTTCAGCACCCTAGCAACCACTAAGAGCTCCCTAGCAACCACCCTAAACCAAAAAAAAATGTTTTTTACATTTTTTTGTATTTTTTAACGCAATATTACACTTGTGGCCTTGCGATATTGCTCCATGCTTGTGCCTATTCGGCCATAGGCACGAGGCCGCAGGCCGAGTGCCGTACTGAAGGCACTCGTTATTAAAGATTTTAATAACTCTATAAAAACTCCATAGTAACCATCAACCAACCAACAACTACCAACCACCTAGTAACACCATAGCAACTAAAAAAAATACCTTAGCAACCATCCTGAACACCCTAGCGACGTCTAGAAACGCTCTAGTAACCACCAAAAATACAGTAGCAACCACCCAGAACACCCTAGCAACCGTCTAGCAACCCCCCAGAACACCCAAAATACCATAGCAACTGCCTAGCAACACCATAGTAACCACCCAGAACACCCTAGCAACCACCAAGAATACCCTAACAGCGCCCTAGCAACCACCCAGAATACCCTAGCAACAGCCTAGCAACACCATAGCAACCACCCAGAATACCCTAGCAACCACCTAGCAACACCATAGCAACCACCCATAATACCCTAGCTACCGCCTAGCAACACCATAGCAACCACCCAGAATACCCTAGCAACAACCTAGCAACACCATAGCAACCACCCAGAATACCCTAGCAACCACCTAGCAACACCCTAGCAACCGCCTAGCAACACCATAGCAACCACCAAAACACCCTAGCAACCGCCTAGCAACATCATAGCAACCACCCAGAACACCCTAGCAACCGCCTAGCAACACCATACCAACCACCAAAACACCCTAGGAACCACATAGCAACACCATAGCAACCACCCAGAACACCCTAGCAACTGCCTAGCAACGCCCTAGCAACCACCCAGAATACCCTAGCAACCGCCTAGCAACGCCCTAGCAACCACCCAGAATACCCTAGCAACCACCTAACAACACCATAGCAACCACCCAGAACACCATAGCAACCACCCAGAACACCATAGCAACCACCCAGAATGCCCTAGCAACCGCCTAGCAACACCATAGCAACCACCAAGAATACCCTAGCAACCGCCTAGCAACCACCCAGAATACCCTAGCAACTGCCTAGCAATGCCCTAGCAACCGTTTAGAGCCACATATAAACCATATTGCAACATATAGAAGCTATATTTCAGCTCCACAACATCGTACAGACATGGTTGTTGGCTCGTATGCAATCATGTACAACACCCTAGCAACCGACTGGAGAGTTTTGCCACTGCAAGCACCATTTCACATTTTCTTCAGGAAATGTACATTCTAGTTCTTATTATTATTATTATTATTATTCTGGACAAAGTTTGGCGCGAAACTCGCCCCGCAGCGTTTGTCACAGACCCCTGAGTGAAGTGTCAAATCGACCGGCTCATTGAGGAGAGGTGTGCAATGACTTTTCTAAGCGATCGGGTGTACGATGTTCGCACAGCGGACGAAAAAGCGGCCAAAAAAGTCCCCATTGACTTAACATTGGGAGTTCTAAAAATATTTGAATCCCAACTGCCGTTTTCACACACACAGACTCCAAAGGGCCTGACACCCCTGCATCTCTCCCTCTCTCTCTCCCTCAGAGGATTTATATTATCAAGCAGCCAATAAGTAATGGCCTAAAATCTTCATAGCCACACCCTAGCAACCAGTTTCAGCACCCTAGCAACCACTAAGAGCTCCCTAGCAACCACCCTATACCAAAAAAAAAAAAGTTTTTAATTTTTTTTTATTTTTTAAAGCAATATTACACTCGTGGCCATCCGAAATCACTCCATGCTTGTGCCTATTCGGCCATAGGCACGAGGCCGCAGGCCGAGTGCCGTACTGAACCACCCAGAACACCCTATTCGGCCATAGGCACGAGGCCGCAGGCCGAGTGCCGTACTGAAGGCACTCGCAACCACTCAGAACACCCTAGCAACTGCTTTTTTTTAAAAAAATTAAAGCAATATTACACTCGTGGCCTTGCGAAATTGCTCCATGCTTGTGCCTATTCGGCCATAGGCACGAGGCCGCAGGCCGAGTGCCGTACATAAGGCACTCGCAACCACCCAGAACACCCTAGCAACTGCCTAGCAACCACCCAGAACACCTAGCAACTGCCTAGTAACCACCCAGAACACTCTCGCAACTGCCTAGCAACGCCCTAGCATCTACCCAGAATACGATAGCAACTGTCTAGCAACACCATAGCAACCACCCAGAACACCCTAGCAACCACCCAGAATACCCTAGCAACCACCCAGCAACAGCATAGCAACCACCCAGAACACCCTAGCAACCACCTAGCAACCACCCAAAACACCATAGCAACTGCCTAGCAACACCATAGCAACCACCCAAAACACCCTAGCAACGCCTAGCAACGCCCTAGCAACCGCCTAGCAACATCATAGCAACCACCCAGAACACCCTAGCAACTGCCTAGCAACCACCCAGAATACCCTAGCAACCACCTAGCAACAGCATAGCAACCACCCAAAACACCCTAGCAACCGCCTAGCAACACCATAGCAACCACCCAGAACACCCTAGCAACTGCCTAGCAACGCCCTAGCAACCGCCTAGCAACGCCCTAGCAACCGCCTAGCAACATCATAGCAACCACCCAGAACACCCTAGCAACTGCCTAGCAACCACCCAGAATACCCTAGCAACCACCTAGCAACAACATAGCAACCACCCAGAACACCCTAGCAACCGCCTAGCAAGCACCCAAAACACCCTAGCAACCGCCTAGCAACATCATAGCAACCACCCAGAACACCCTAGCAACCACCCAGAATACCCTAGCAACCACCTAGCAACACCATAGCAACCACCCAGAACACCCTAGCAACCGCCTAGCAACCACCCAAAACACCCTAGCAACCGCCTAGCAACAGCATAGCAACCAACCAAAATACCCTAGCAACCGCCTAGCAACACCATAGCAACCACCCAGAACACCCTAGCAACTGCCTAGCAACGCCCTAGCAACCGCCTAGCAACCGCCTAGCAAAATCATAGCAACCACCCAGAACGCCCTAGCAACCACCCAGAATACCCTAGCAACCACCTAGCAACGACATAGCAACCACCCAGAACACCCTAGCAACCGCCTAGCAAGCACCCAAAACACCCTAGCAACCGCCTAGCAACATCATAGCAACCACCCAGAACACCCTAGCAACCACCCAGAATACCCTAGCAACCACCTAGCAACACCATAGCAACCACCTAGAACACCCTAGCAACCGCCTAGCAACCACCCAAAACACCCTAGCAACCGCCTAGCAACAGCATAGCAACCACCCAGAATACCCTAGCAACCGCCTAGCAACACCATAGCAACCACCCAGAACACCCTAGCAACCGCCTAGCAACCACCCAGAACACCCTAGCAACCACCTAGCAAAAAACTTTCTGGTCCAAACTTTCTCAAGCCAACTTAAAGTTTGTCTCGACGAACTTTTGCATCTAGTTATTATTATTATTATTATTCTTCTGAGCGTAAAAATTTACAACTCAAACTCCTCCTAGAGCTTTAACTCCACATACTCCAAACTCGGCACAGACACTCAAACTGATCTGACTCGGTGTGCTATATCTTTTCAGACTGATCGGACTTACGGTTTTCCTAAAAATGACTATCAAAACTCGAAAAAACTCATTCAAAAACTCCCATTGACTTACATTGGGAGTTCTAAAAAATTCAAACCGACAAAAATTTAAATCTAAACACCTTGAAGACTAAACCAAACTGCCATTCTATATACTATATGAGCCATTGAGACTAATTTAAACTAATGCACTCTAAACTCATACACTTATAAACTAATTAACTTATAAACTCATGAATTCATAGACTTATGACCTCTTAAACTCATAAATTAATAAACTTTGAACTCTTAAACTCATTTAAACTTATAAACTCTAAACTCAAAAACTCTTACACTTATAAACTCATCAATTTATACACTTATAAACTCTAAACTCATAAACTCTGAGTGTGTGTGTGTGTGTGTGTGTGTGAACACACACACACACACACACACACACACAGTCTAAACTCATTTAAACTTATAAACTCAAAACTCAAAAACTCGTAAACTACTTTAAACTTCAAACCACTTTAAACTTATTAAGTTTAAAGCTCCCAGCTCCCAAGCAACTCCATAGCAACCAAACTTGAGTACCCTAGCAACCGTTTTGCAAGACCTATATCTCTGCATCAGAACATCGTATAGAGATGAGGTTTGGCTCTTTTGACTCATGCTAGCAAACAGCACTTCCAACATGCTACACATGCTAGCAGTGAATAGCTACATGCTAATAGCGATTAGTTAAGTGCTAAATCATACCAAGATCATGCTAAGAACTCTATAAAAACTCCATAGTAACCATCTGTGACAACTACCAACCACCTAGCAACACCATAGCAACCACCCAGAACACCCTAGCAACCAGCTAGCAACACCCTAGCAACCACTCAGAATACCCTAGTAACACCATAACAACCACCAAAACACCCTAGCAACCACCTAGCAACCACCTAGCAACATCATAGCAACCACCCAGAACACCCTAGCAACCACCTAGCAACACCATAGCAACCACCCAGAACACCCTAGCAACTGCCTAGCAACCACCCAGAATACCCTAGCAACCGCCTAGCAACACCATAGTAACCACCCAGAACACCCTAGCAACCGCCTAGCAACCACCCAGAATACCCTAGCAACCACCTAGCAACCACCCAGAATACCTTAGCAACACCATAGCAACCACCCAGAACACCCTAGCAACCGCCTAACAACACCCTAGCAACCGCCTAGCAACACCATAGCAACCACCCAGAACACCCTAGCAACCACCTAGCAACCACCCAGAAAACCCTAGCAACCGCCTAGCAACAACCTAGCAACCACCAAGCAACCACCCAAAATACCTTAGCAACCGCCTAGCAACCACCCAGAATACCCTAGCAACCGCCTAGCAACACCATAGCAACCACCCAGAACACCCTAGCAACTGCCTAGCAACCATCCAGAAAACCCTAGCAACCGCCTAGCAACACCATAGCAACCACCCAGAACACCCTAGCAACCAACCAGATTACCCTAGCAACACCATAGCAACCACCCAGAACACCCTAGCAACCACCCAAAACACCCTAGCAACCAACCAGAATACCCTAGCAACCGCCTAGCAACCACTCAAAACACCTTAGCAACCACCTAGCAACCACCCAGAACACCCTAGCAACCGCCTAGCAACAAGATAGCAACCACCCAGAACACCCTAGCAACCGCCTAGCAACCACCCAAAATACCTTAGCAACCGCCTAGCAACACCATAGCAACCACCCAGAACACCCTAGCATCCGCCTAGCAACACCATAGCAAACACCAAAACACCCTAGCAACCGCCTAGCAACATCATAGCAACCACCCAGAACACCATAGCAACCGCCTAGCAGCCGCCTAGCAACACCCTAGCAACCCCCCAGAATACCCTAGCAACCGCCTAGCAACAGCATAGCAACCACCAAAACACCCTAGCAACCCCCTAGAATACCCTAGCAACCACCTAGCAACAGCATAGCAACCACCAAAACACCCTAGCAACCGCCTAGCAACACCCTAGCAACCCCCCAGAATACCCTAGCAACCGCCTAGCAACAGCATAGCAACCACCAAAACACCCTAGCAACCACCTAGCAACAGCATAGCAACCACCCAGAACACCCTAGCAACCGCCTAGCAACAGCATAGCAACCACCCAGAACACCATAGCAACAGCCTAGCAACCACCAAGAATACCCTAGCAACCGCCTAGCAACACCATAGCAACCACCCAGAACACCCTAGCAACCACCTAGCAACACCATAGCAACCACCCAGAACACCCTAGCAACCGCCTAGCAACCACCCAAAACACCCTAGCAACCGCCTAGCAACCACCCAGAATACCTTAGCAACCGCCTAGAAACAGCATAGCAACCACCCAAAAGACCCTAGCAACCGCCTAGCAACCACCCAAAAGACCCTAGCAGCCGCCTAGCAAAAAAACGTTGTGGTCCAAACTTTCTCAAGCCAACTTAAAGTTTGTCTCGACGAACTTTTGCATCTAGTTAAGTTGGCTTGAGAGAGCCAACATATTGAAATCCTATTTAAACTTATTATTATTAAGTTGGCTTGAGAGAGCCAACATATTGAAATCCTATTTAAACTTATTATTATTATTAAGTTGGCTTGAGAGAGCCAACATATTGAAATCCTATTTAAACTTATTATTATTATTATTATTATTATTATTCTGAGCGTAAAAATTTACAACTCAAACTCCTCCTAGAGCTTTAACTCCACATACTCCAAACTCGGCACAGACACTCAAACTGATCTGACTCGGTGTGCTATATCTTTTCAGACTGATCCGACTTACGGTTTTCCTAAAAATGACGATCAAAACTCGAAAAAACTCATTCAAAAACTCCCATTGACTTACATTGGGGAGTTCTAAAAAATTCAAACCGACAAAATTTAAATCTAAACACCTTGAAGACTAAACCAAACTGCCATTCTATATACTATATGAGCCATTGAGACTCATTTAAACTAATAAACTCTAAACTCATACACTTATAAACTAATTAACTTATAAACTCATGAATTCATAGACTTATGAACTCTTAAACTCATAAATTAATAAACTCTGAACTCTTAAACTCATTTAAACTTATAAACTCTAAACTCATTAAAACTTATAAACTCTAAACTCATTTAAAACTTATAAACTCTAAACTCAAAAACTCTTACACTTATAAACTCATCATTTTATACACTTATAAACTCTAAACTCATAAACTCTGAGTGTGTGTGTGTGTGTGTGTGAACACACACACACACACACACACACACACACACACACACTAAACTCATTTAAACTTAAACTCTAAACTCATTTAAACTTATAAACTCAAAACTCAAAAACTCGTAAACTACTTTAAACTTCAAACCACTTCTTAAGTTTAAAGCTTCCAGCTCCCAAGCAACTCCATAGCAACCAAACTTGAGTACCCTAGCAACCGTTTTGCAAGACCTATATCTCTGTATCAGAACATCGTATAGAGATGAGGTTTGGCTCTTTTGACTCATGCTAGCAAACAGCACTTCCAACATGCTACACATGCTAGCACTGAATAGCTACATGCTAATAACGATTAGTTAAGTGCTATATCATGCCAAGATCATGCTAAGAACTCTATAAAGACTCCATAGTAACCATCTGTGACAACTACCAACCACCTAGCAACACCATAGCAACCGCCCAGAACACCCTAGCAACCGCCTAGTAACCGCCCAGAATACCTTAGCAACCGCCTAGCAACACCATAGCAACCACCCAGAACACCCTAGCAACCGCCTAGCAACAACTCAGAATACCCTAGCAACCGCCTAGCAACACCATAGCAACCACCCAGAACACCCTAGCAACCGCCTAGCAACCACCCAGAATACCCTAGCAACCGCCTAGCAACACCATAGCAACCACCCAGAACACCCTAGCAACCGCCTAGCAACCACCCAGAACACCCTAGCAACAGCATAGCAACCACTCCGAACACCCTAGCAACCGCCTAGCAACCACCCAGAATACCTTAGCAACCGCCTAGCAACACCATATCAACCACCCAGAACACCCTAGCAACCGCCTAGCAACCACCAAGAATACCCTAGCAACCGCCTAGCAACACCATAGCAACCACCCAGAACACCCTAGCAACCGCCTAGCAACACCATAGCAACCACCCAGAACACCCTAGCAACCGCCTAGCAACCACCCAAAACACCCTAGCAACCGCCTAGCAACCACCCAGAATACCCTAGCAACCGCCTAGAAACAGCATAGCAACCACCCAAAAGACCCTAGCAACCGCCTAGCAAAAAGCGTTCTGGTCCAAACTTTCTCAAGCCAACTTAAAGTTTGTCTCGACGAACTTTTGCATCTAGTTATTATTATTATTATTATTCTGAGCGTAAAAATTTACAACTCAAACTCCTCCTAGAGCTTTAACTCCACATACTCCAAACTCGGCACAGACACTCAAACTGATCTGACTCGGTGTGCTATATCTTTTCAGACTGATCGGACTTACGGTTTTCCTAAAAATGACGATCAAAACTCGAAAAAACTCATTCAAAAACTCCCATTGACTTACAATGGGAGTTCTAAAAAATTCAAACCGACAAAAATTTAAATCTAAACACCTTGAAGACTAAACCAAACTGCCATTCTATATACTATATGAGCCATTGAGACTAATTTAAACTAATGCACTCTAAACTCATACACTTATAAACTAATTAACTTATAAACTCATGAATTCATAGACTTATGACCTCTTAAACTCATAAATTAATAAACTTTGAACTCTTAAACTCATTTAAACTTATAAACTCTAAACTCATTTAATACTTAAAAACTCTAAACTCAAAAAATCTTACACTTATAAACTCATCAATTTATACACTTATAAACTCTAAACTCATAAACTCTGAGTGTGTGTGTGTGTGTGTGTGTGTGTGAACACACACACACACTCTAAGCTCATTTAAACTTATAACTTAACTCATCAATTGATACACTTATAAACTCTAAACTCATAAACTCTTGAGTGTGCGTGTGTGTCTGCTTGTGTGTGTGTGTGTGTGTGTGTGTGTGTGTGTGTGTGAGGGAGGGAGAGTGTGTGTGTATGTGTGAGCGTGTCTGTGTATGTGTGAGAGCGAGTTAGTGTGTGTGTGTGTGTGTGTGTGTGTATGTGCGTGTGTATGTGTGTGAGAGAGAGAGAGAGTGTGTGTGTGTGTGTGTGTGTGTGTGTGTGTCTGTGTGCGATAGTGAGCGTGTCTGTGTGTGTGTGTGTGTGTGTGTGTGTGTGTGTGTGCATGTGTGAATGTGTGAGTGTGTGTGTGCATGAGTGTGGGTGTATGTGCATAAGTGTGTGTGTGTGAGTGAGAGCGAGTTAGTGTGTGTGTGTGTGTGTGTGTGTGTGTGTGTTGTGAGTGTGTGCATGTGAGTGTATGTGCGTGAGTGTGTCTGTGTGTGAGAGTGTGTGTGTGTTAATGAGCTTCTCTGTGTGTGTGTGAGTTGGTTAGTGAGTGTGTGTGTGTGTGTGTGTGTGTGAGAGAGATAGTGTGTGTGTGTGTGAGAAAGAGTGAGAGTCTGTGTGTGCATGCTTGTGTGTGTGTGTATGTCGAAAATTTAAATCTAAACACCTTGAAGACTAAACCAAACTGCCGTTCTATATACTATATGAGCCATTGAGACTCATTTAAACTAATGAACTCTAAACTCAAAACGTGTGTGTGTGTGTGTGTCTGTGTGTGTGTGAGAGAGAGAGAGAGCGTGTGTGTCTATGTGTGTGTGTGTGTGTGTGTGTGTAAACTAAAAAACTCGTACACACTCATTTAAACTTATAAACTCTTAACTCAAAAACTTGTACACTTATAAACTCTAAACTCATATAAACTCTGAGTGTGTGTGTGTGAGAGAGAGAGTGTGTGTCTATGTGCGTGTTTGTGTGTGTGTGTGTGTGTGTGTGTGTGTGTGTGTGTGTTAATGAGCTTGTCTGTGTGTGTGTGTGTGTGTGTGAGTGAGTTAGTGAGTGTGTGTGTGTGTGTGTTTGTTTTTATCACATGGTGGGGTCCTCAGCATGTTAGCACACTCACAAAGTGGGGACCAAAAACATGGTGGGGACCAGTTCCCCGGTCCCCACAATGTTTTGCTTGTAATAGTCTCAGGGGGCGTTGCTGATATGCCTAGTGCAGTTTTTTTTCTAAATCCCCACCATGAGCATATACCTGATCTCCGTGTGTAAGTGTGTATCGCAGCGCTGCTCTTTAGCGCTCCTGTAGTATGTTCGCGGAACTGCACCCGTAAGCACACTTGTGACGTAAGACGCACATTTCACCAACTGCTCATGCGCAAAACAATCGCTTAATCAAACGACGACGAGATCACGGTTTCAATCAACAGGATTAATCCATTTTACAGGTAATTAGACCATTTTTTTATGTTATATTCGATAATTAAATAAAAACACATCACAAGTTCGAATAATTTAGAAAGATTGTTGAATTACATGACCTAATGGAGTTTTCTAATGAGGTGTAATTGATGTTATTCGTTGACTGTGGCGAATATACTATTGATAAACTTTAGAATATACATGTCGAATTGCATGTCCATAAATAATTTAAATTATTTAACGTTACTTGTTGACTGCGCGTGGTGTAGTGTGTGGTAATTTGCCAAACGGCGGGAGATTTAAGCGAGCGGAGCGGAGCGGCCTTCGTGAATCCCCGGGGTGACGCTGAGACGAGCCTGGCTTCTTCATCAACATGAGACGGAGGAGAATTAGACCAGCAAAAGATGCCGAGGACCATGTCATCAATGCCACTGATAAGACCGACGCACTGGAGGCTAGATACATAAATGATCATAAAGGTAGGTTTGTACAGAGTTTATAAATGTGAGTTGACTGTAAAGATTTGGTTTTATTATCGTACTATGGAGCTCAGCCCATGACGCGGGAAAAATGTATATAATGGCGGCCATGAATTAGAACCTATTTTTTTACAGTCTATGATTAGAACACATTCCCAATTAATGTTGATTAAACTAACACCAAGCAACAGATTAGTAAATCGTGGTTATGAATAAACGAGTTGTCGAATGAATTCTCTTATATTATCATTCTGTATAGCCCGCATTAATGAGTACGGCTCCTTATTGTAACTATCTTAACTATGGTAACGTTAAGTTATGTGTGGTAAATTCACAATTAACGTTACTTACCACAGATTCTTAACTATGATATTTTATGTCAAATGACCCAATACTTTTGTAACTATGGTTATCTTCAAAAGTATGGGCTCTGGGGTCATTTAAAACCTATAAATATGAGGGATATTTTAAAATTGTGATTTATTTTTTGTTTAAAAAAATCTGATTACTTATAATTATTTACTCATTTACAAATTATTATTTTTTTTTAAACATTTTAGCAGTTTTGCATTAAATTGTCTGCAGTAGTTCTCTAAATGTATTTGAAAAAGCCATTAGTCTTGAAGGTGTTCTTAGAGATTTATTGTCAAAAGGTGTTGAAACCCTGGTTAAACTATTACATAAGTTATTTATAATGGGCTAACCATCAGTGTATTATTAAATGTCTAGAAGGGATTGTATTAACACATTTTATTTGTTTACCCTTTTTTTCAGGTCGTGGAGTGTTTGCATTGGCTCCTTTTAATAAAGGAGATTTTGTTCTTGAATATAGGGGGGAAATTATTGCTTTAATCGAATCTGAACGCAGAAGAGAGGTCAATCAAAATACTGTGTTTATGTTTGACTTCATCTGGCAAAACAAGAAGTGGTGGTAGGTTTTAAAAATAGTTAAATAATTTTTAAATTTACATTACATTTGGTTGTTGTTATGGGCTGGGTTTCCCGATAACGTTGTCTCTTAGCGCACTATGAAGACTCTTAAGGTATACAGTGTTTCCCCTAGGTTTACAGCTTTGGGGGTGGGGAAAATTGACACAGACAAAAACACTTAAGAGTCATGGTGTTCATTTGTTTCTTTTAATGGCAGCAGTAGTGTTGCTTTCGTCAACGAAAATTATGACGAAATATTGTCGTCAACGAACCTTTTTCACCTGACGAAAACGAGACGAGACGCAACGTAAATGCTGGTCATGTGACGATGACTAAAATAAATGTATAATGCAATATCGTTGACGAATAAAAACGAGACTAAATGTGGTTTAGCAAAATAAAAACTATGCTAAAATGTCTCTTCATTTTCGTTGACCAAAACGAGACGAGACGAAATGTTATAACGTCACGACAAATGAGAGAGTTGTGCGTGAACCCGTTTTCTATGGCGTGAACCCATAGCTTTGTCGGCTTTAAATTCTGGTTTGCGATCTGGTCACCCGATTATCAGCAAATTTAACTATATTATTCCATTAGTTATTCCATTAAAATGTCTCATTGATATATTTGACACATTCATAATCATTACTTTTGCCGGTTCTTTTGACAGCTGTTATGTGTGTTATTGGCAGCATCACCCTCTGGTTACATGAACGCATCAGCACAGAAAACATGGAGTTTATTTTAAAGAATAATCGCACAACCTATTCGATATTCTATAATTAAATAAACTAATCGAATTATTCAAAAAACGTGACTCATCCCTGCATGGAATCTCTTTCTTTTCCCAAATCTTCACTCACGTCTCACCCATTTTCTAAAGGGATTAAACGTTTCTTCATTGTTAATAAGGCCTATTATATTCGTATTCTTTACTGTGGTAAAGTAGAAAACGCTGTAGGACAGATAGCCTACATTTGTACTTGAATGTCAAATTCTACAGTTTGTGCTACATGGTAAGGCGCGTCAAGTTTAGTTGTAAAGCGCGTTTCACACGCGCGGGTGATTTTTTGTTTCACTTTCTTTGGCAGCGCAATCTCAAACATAGCCTAAATATCTCGCCCTTGTGGAGGATAAAATTCGCTCTTCAGACCATTTTTCATCAAGTTGAAAACATGAAGATATCAGAAAAGAGATCGATGGACTCTTTCCTGCTCGTGTCCCACATCCCTCTCAAAGCGCATTGTGGTAGGCTATATCACGCGTCTTTGTGTGGAAATATAAAACGAGTTTTTATTTTTTTTAAACAACCCCCCCCCCCCACCACCGCTGGTAGTTGGTCCATTACCAACAAACTGCCACCGCCACAGCCCTAAATATAATAAGATAACCTTGTTTGAAATACTATATTGACTGGGTTAAATATCATTGCATTACTAAATAGAGACTAAAATACAATTTTCATTGACTAAAACTAGACTAAAATGTCATCAGTTTTCGTCGACTAAAACTAGACTAAAATGTCATCAGTTTTCGTCGACTAAAACTAGACTAAAATGTCATCAGTTTTCGTCGACTAAAACTAGACTAAAATGTCATCAGTTTTCGTCGACTAAAACTAGACTAGACTAAAAAGAGTATGAACGTGACTAAAACTAATAAAAACTAAAACGACAGCTTGACACAAAGACTAGACTAAAACTAAAAGTAAAACAGGCCGCCAAAAACAACACTAGGCAGCAGTGAATAGCCTATATTAACTGAACAATTATTTGAACTGTACATTAAACTAAACATTGGGACATTTATATTTATTAGAGATGCACCGATTATATTTTTCTTGGCCGATTCCGATTTTTCATTGAGTTTGACCTGCCGATACCGATTTTAACCGATTCCGATTTCATTTTTTCTAACCACTTTACAGCACACACAAATATTTATTTTCTATCTTTTCTTTAATAGAACATTTTGCATAGAACATAAAACATTTTTTGAACAGATAATCGCTATAAAATGGAACTATATAAATTACTCCTGGTGTGGGAAATTAAGTTAACTAAAATTAAACTAAAAGAAAGCTTATACTGTATATTCTGACTAGTTTACAATTTTTATTTTTTATAAAACACCATATAGTACTTTTACCCAAACTGAATACTAAAAACAAGTTTAAATGGGTAAATTTTCTATAAATGTTATTTTCTGACATAGCCTATTCCAGTTCTTGTTAAAACACACTAGACATGCAAATTCTGTGCATTTTGGGCACTTTTTGTGTGAAATAATACTTATTTTGGCCATCAAAAGTGTGCTTTCACTTTAATTGAGCGTGAGCAGCAGCAAAAATAGACTCGGCGCCGAAACCCTTCACTGCTGCTCACACGACGCTCCTGCTCGCGGTGTGAATGCACTCATTGATTAACATGCACGCCGAAAAAGCTACTCCGGCTGCTACTCGCAGTAGAGCGAGTGTTGCCATCTTCAGTTCCCTGTGAGCGTTTAAAAAACGCAAATATTTTTTTTCTGGTTTTCATCTGGTTGATGCGACATATTTCCCACTGCGCACGCTCTGTCCGCTAGTGCTCATCTGTATGTGTCGCAAGTGTTTGTGTGTGAGTGTGTGCGCGTGCGCACTCATTGGGATAATTGTAAACGCGCAAACACAGCCATCGTGGAAATAAGATAAATAACATATTACTTAAGGGCTATTTAGTTTGTTTAATAAATTAACAAATTGCAATCTGGCGCTATAAAGAAAATCAAATCAAATCTCCCTAATCAAACACACCTGATTCAACTCATCAGCTCATTATCACATGGGTTAATAAGCTGATGAGTTGAATCAGGTGTGTTTGATTAAGGAGACAACGAAAACCTGCAGTGTTAGTGGTCCTCCAGGACAGGTTTGAGAACCACTGCCTTAAAGGGATAGTTTGGCCAAAAAAGATATTTAACCCATGATTGACTCACCCTCAAGCAGTTCGAGATGCACATGTCAATCTTTTTTGATTGATTGACGTTATGACGTAGCGTAGTAAGCGCCGTGACGTAGAACGAACGTAGAGTTTTGTTTTGCTCTGCTGTCTGGCTGCGCTGTCACGTTCGTTCTACGTCATGACGCTTCCTACACTACGTCATACGCCAGCATCCATCTCCGTGAACGCTCGTCGACCGCTACCGGAAGCCAGTTATTTTCGTTTATAAAGTTTTAAATATGTATATTTTTATGACAAAACCGCACGGATTACCCTCAGAAGGCCTTCGTTTACCCCCCTGGAGCCGGATGGATTACTTTTCTAAAGGATGCATGCACATTTTGGGACTTGAAGGACTGGACCCCATAGCTTCACATTATAACCACTGAAAGATCTAAGACATTTTCTAAAATAACTGAAAATGTGTTCGTCTGAAAAAAGATTGACATGTGCATCTCGAACGGCTTGAGGGTGAGTAAATCATGGGTTAAATATCATTTTTGACCGAACTATCCCTTTAAGAAGTTGCTTAAGATATTCCTTCTTACGTGTGACGTTACCCGGTGCTGTCCGTGGCGATGCTGCTGAATTGGTTGATATCGATGGCTCGAAAATCAGTTATTCTCTCATGTTTATGTGAGAAAGTGCTGTTCTTTATAAAAGAAGCACTTCAGAAATAGTTGAAATTGCATTTATTAGGACTCATGGGATATTATAAAAAATAATCCAAACTATAATAGCCTATAATAACCTAGCCTACATATTTTAAATTGTATCATATATTGCTGCCATAATAACCATTTAAATTTGTATGTGCTTTCTTCTTTCACATTTTTGTTCGCTGAGGTGGAGCTGCGATGAAATATTGTTTTTTACTTTCCAGCATTTCAGTAATAAGTTTACATTTTACGTACGGTGCTCGGTAGTGATCAAAAAGGATTTAAACAGTGAATTTTTAATCTCTTCTTGTAAACTCAGAGATGTGGATTCAGACGGCAATTAAATTCCCACACGACCAGTTTGTCAAAAAACAGTAAGTACAAATTTGGCCAGGGATTTTTACGCGGGTTGGGTGAGAAAAAACATTGATATTATGGATTCGGACGGCACTAAAATCACAGACTCACCCCTGTAAATGTTTAAAATACCGGACGAGCCCATGAGAAACAATATTAGCGTCCGAATAGGACTTAACTGACAGTAGCCTATGCTTTCACTGGCCTTTAAAAGTGTCTTTAATTAAATTAATAATATTGTATAATAATATAATTAAAAATCTAACAACAATCAGTGTAATGACAATGTTATTCTTTGCATGAAAACACTTGAATTAGCCTAATTGAACACTGTCTGGGTGTATTAAAACTTCAGGGCCCGTATCCCTAAAGATTCTGAGAATCCTCTCAGAGAGCTCCTAACTTAACCTAAAAATTCCTTGCCAGGAGTTTTAGCTTAGAAGTGATTCCAGAACATTTTCAGTGAACTCTGAGCAAGGAATGGATGGAAAATCCTATCTTAGTGAGGAGGTGTGGTTGACCCCGTTGCTAGGTATGAGTCATCATTTCAAAAGCCGTGATTGGTTGATCCTACAAGTTTGATGAAAATGAACTTTTGGTGATAATGAGCAAAGGATGTACCCTCAAATCAATAAACATAATTATTCACTCTAATCTTATGCAGACTGTAATTGTAAAAAATATTTCACATTCAAGAAAATATCTGGAAAATGAATAGTAAGCTGTAGGGGTTATAGCCTAACATTAGAATCTAAAATATGTGAAAACTTAAGCTCATTACACCCTGTTCAAATAATGATTCGTGTCTTATTTGCTCATATTAATATCCTAGCTGGCATATTTTGTACTTTCACTCCGATATGGACCCCATTGAAAACAAGATGGCCTATCTCAAGGGGCTGTCCTTAATGAAGTAGAAATTGCAACGTTACAACTCAGTGTGGTCTTAACGAGGGTAACACGGCTCAGCTTTTATCAATGTCTGTGATTGCTGGCTGGTCTATTTATGAAGGCTTGTTAACAAATATCCTACAAACACATTTTGTGCAGCTGCTTAGGGGAACTCCTAAGCCACTAAAAGTCCTCTTCCCTGCTCTTAGCAGATCTCGCCTTAGGAGCCCTTTTTAGCGCTAGGAATCTTGAGGAATAGCTTTTATATTAACTGGGATTTTCGTGTCACTTTTAGGGGAAATTCTAAGAAAACGTCATGACTCTGAGAATTTTCTTAGAATTTGGCCGCTAGGAGCCACTTTTTGCACAAAAATTCTTTAGGGATACGGGCCCAGAATTATATTCATATAGACCTGCAACAGTGATAAGGTGAAGCTAAGAGTGGTCCAGACCAACCTTCCGAATGCATGACTTACAGAAGGTATACTTAACTAAGAACGTTTCGGAAAATACATATTAACGATTAGGTACAGCTTAAAGGGGCTATATGCAACTTTTTCCCCAAAATAAACGTAACAATAGCCGTTTTATTTTACCATTTATGACTCAAACATCTCCTGATGAGCATACTGACACCTTGTCCGCTCACAGTGGGAGCACCTATACTGCCGTGCAAAGGCAAAAGACCGTAACTTCGTTTTTGGTCGAAAATGAGTTATTTATATTTTTGGCACATTCAAGACCTTCTTTATCATGTGAATAAGTATCTAGAATCAATTCGGGGTTTTTTTCGAGAAAATTACGGTGCTCTGCCTTTGTTTAGCCGCGCGTCAATATGAAGTTACTGTGCCGGTGTTCAATCAAATAATGCTACCTACCAGATTGTACGGTTATCTGCCTTTGTTTTAATGTCCATTAAAATTTTAATTACGGTGTAGCCTGTGTACTTTGTACAGCTGCCATCAGTCCCTCTAACTTCTGATGTCCTCAGAGCGGTCAGAACATTTAGTATGGTCTGAACCCGCTCCATCGACAAACGTGCGATATCGATCGCGAAGGATTATGCAGAGTTGACAGAAAAACGTTACACATTGCCGTATCAGATGAATACAACCAAGAATTAAAGCTTGGCAAACTAGCTGGCAAAGTGCCAAAAACTTCGCCTTCAGCCCCGCCCTAAACGCGGTCGAGTCAACACTGGACTAATATATCTATGGAGGTATTTTGTCATGTCAAATGTATTAATAATGCCATCAGAATGCAACCAAAGCCCAGGATAGCAATAAGTAGATGGCTATAAATAATTGTAAATCATACAAAATAAATGCCATGATCACTAGATTTTATACAGGTGTGTACATAATGATTTTGTTAATGGTGATCATCAGCAACTAAATATTGATAATGTGGAAGTTACTGCCTTTTGCCTTGGCATGACTTCTCACTTTTTGCTGACAATACAAAGGCAGAGTACAGTAACTTTAAAATAGTGGTCAAAAGTCAAGTTTGAGCTCAAGATTTTTTTTATGTATATAATTTCCATTACTAAAACATCTATTTGCCAGATTTCCAGTGTCCTACCTATAATTAATTTGGCGGGACAACTAAAAATCTTTAAAGTCATTTTTCTCAGTTCCACACTCTAGCGACTTAAGGTCTTTTGCCTTTGTAGGGCAGTATAAGCCTGTATCCTATTTTTCCTATTTTCTGTCGGGTCGGATTTTTCGCGCGCTGTCTGCGGATGTGACGTCAAGCGCGTTCATGTTAAACGTTTCAGATCACTCTTCCACCACCGCTAGTCAGCAAACAAACTTAGTTTCTCAAACAATATATGTATTTGACTGTTCTTACCTCTGTAAACATAATGTTGACTTCTTTGCAGTGGATGACTTGTGAAGTGTGCACGTACGAGAGCGAGCAGAAAGGAAGAGCAGTTCTGTTTTTTGGCCACAGGTGTCAGTCGCGAGTTTAAATTTCAGAAAATCACATATAGCCTCTTTAAGGTGTAACTTAAGAGTGACATAGCGTTAAGAAGGTTTCGGGAAACCCAGCCACGGTTTGTTAGGCTAAACCTTAATATAAATTCAATGTGTTTATTTATTTTTTTTCTCCTCCCAAGCATTGATGCAACTCATGAGAACACCACTCTTGGCCGGCTTGTGAATGATGACTGCAGGAACCCAAATTGCATAATGAAAAAGGTTATTGTCGAGGGAAAGCCACATTTGTGCCTTTTTGCAGCAAAAGACATCATTCCTGGAGAAGAAATCTCATATGACTATGGAGGAAGTGACTGGCCTTGGAGAAAGGTTTGGCAAAATTTGTCTACTTTTCTCATTTTTACAGTTATGGGTGTGTATGTCTGTCTATCCATCTATCTCTCTATCAGTAGGGCTGTGCTAAAATATCGATAGAGCTAACTATCGCAGTGCTTTTTTTTTCACAATAGATTATCGATATTCCAACCTTTTTACAATACAGATTGTTTGAAAAGCTGCTTTACAGTGACAACAGGAAAATAATGCAACCAAGTTTGTTTCGGCTGTACAGCAGCTCTAGAAGAAAATAGCGTCATAGTCCATCCTAAGTTAGTTCACTACTTAGTTCATAATTTATTAATTTAGGTTGGAAAAAGCATTAGTAATTAATTTAGTTGATTTATATATACAGCCGCTGCCGCTCTTGAGAAAACAGTGATGTCATCGCCTAGCTCAGTTCAGTTCTCATATAATGCTGTCAGTGCAGGAGATCAATAATATTGTTGAATATTAACTCATTTTTTTAACTCTTTTATTATAGGCTACATGCACGGATGATGAAGACATGATGACAATAAAGAACTGTTCTGGGGATTCTGTTACAACTGCTGGCATTTCACGACGTACAGTTGAGGTACATATATTTAATATCTATGTCTATCCATCTCTCTCTCTCTCTCTATCAGTCTGACTATCCATCTCTCTCTATCAGTCTGACTATCCATCTCTCTCTATCAGTCTGACTGTCTATCCATCTCTCTCTATCAGTCAGTCTATCCATCTCTCTATCTGTCTGTCTGTCTATCCATCTCTCTCTCTCTCTATCAGTCTGACTGTCTATCCATCTCTCTCTCTCTATCAGTCTGACTGTCTATCCATCTCTCTCTATCAGTGTGACTGTCTATCCATCTCTCTCTATCAGTCTGACTGTCTATCCATCTCTCTCTATCAGTCTGACTGTCTATCCATCTCTCTATCTGTTTGTCCATCTATTATATGTGGTCTTGACTCTTACACACTGTTTCTAGTGTAATGTACTTTGTGGGGACCTGTATTGTCTCAGGAATGCCATATAAACTCCTCTGTGATTAAATACACACACTTCCTACAGGTTTAGCGTAATGGGGACCTTGTCTGATGAGTATCAATTATAACTCATTTTTTTAACTCTTTTATTATAGGCTACATGCACGGATGATGAAGACATGATGACAATAAAGAACTGCTCTGGGGATTCTGTTACAACTGCTGGCATTTCACGACGTACAGTTGAGGTACATATATTTAATATCTATGTCTATCCATCTCTCTCTCTATCAGTCTGACTGTCTATCCATCTCTCTATCAGTCTGACTGTCTATCCATCTCTCTCAGTCTGACTGTCTATCCATCTCTCTATCTGTCTGTCTGTCTATCCATCTCTCTCTATCAGTCAGTCTATCCATCTCTCTCTATCAGTCAGTCTATCCATCTCTCTCTATCAGTCTGTCTGTCTATCCATCTCTCTCTCTCTATCAGTCTGACTGTCTATCCATCTCTCTATCTGTTTTTCTATCTATTATATGTGGTCTTGACTCTTACACACTGTTTCTAGTGTAATGTACTTTGTGGGGACCTGTATTGTCTCAGGAATGCCATATAAACCCCTCTGTGATTAAATACACACACTTCCTACAGGTTTAGCGTAATGGGGACCTTGTCTGATGAGTATCAATTATAACTCATTTTTTTAACTCTTTTATTATAGGCTACATGCACGGATGATGAAGACATGATGACAATAAAGAACTGCTCTGGGGATTCTGTTACAACTGCTGGCATTTCACGACGTACAGTCGAGGTACATATATTTAATATCTATGTCTATCCATCTCTCTCTCTATCAGTCTGACTGTCTATCCATCTCTCTATCAGTCTGACTGTCTATCCATCTCTCTCTCTCTATCAGTCTGACTGTCTATCCATCTCTCTCTATCAGTGTGACTGTCTATCCATCTCTCTCTATCAGTGTGACTGTCTATCCATCTCTCTCTATCAGTCTGACTGTCTATCCATCTCTCTATCTGTTTGTCCATCTATTATATGTGGTCTTGACTCTTACACACTGTTTCTAGTGTAATGTACTTTGTGGGGACCTGTATTGTCTCAGGAATGCCATATAAACCCCTCTGTGATTAAATACACACACTTCCTACAGGTTTAGCGTAATGGGGACCTTGTCTGATGAGTATCAATTATAACTCATTTTTTTAACTCTTTTATTATAGGCTACATGCACGGATGATGAAGACATGATGACAATAAAGAACTGCTCTGGGGATTCTGTTACAACTGCTGGCATTTCACGACGTACAGTCGAGGTACATATATTTAATATCTATGTCTATCCATCTCTCTCTCTATCAGTCTGACTGTCTATCCATCTCTCTATCAGTCTGACTGTCTATCCATCTCTCTCAGTCTGACTGTCTATCCATCTCTCTATCTGTCTGTCTGTCTATCCATCTCTCTCTATCAGTCTGTCTGTCTATCCATCTCTCTCTATCTGTCTGACTGTCTATCCATCTCTCTATCTGTCTGTCTGTCTATCCATCTCTCTATCAGTCTGACTGTCTATCCATCTCTCTATCTGTCTGACTGTCTATCCATCTCTCTTTATCAGTCTGTCTGTCTATACATCTCTCTCTATCAGTCTGACTGTCTATCCATCTCTCTATCTGTCTGTCTGTCTATCCATCTCTCTATCAGTCTGACTGTCTATCCATCTCTCTCTATCAGTCTGTCTGTCTATACATCTCTCTCTATCAGTCTGACTGTCTATCCATCTCTCTATCTGTCTGTCTGTCTATCCATCTCTCTATCAGTCTGACTGTCTATCCATCTCTCTATCTGTCTGACTGTCTATCCATCTCTCTTTATCAGTCTGTCTGTCTGTCTATCCATCTCTCTCTATCAGTCTGACTGTCTATCCATCTCTCTCTATCAGTCTGACTGTCTATCCATCTCTCTCTATCAGTCTGACTGTCTATCCATCTCTCTCTATCAGTCTGACTGTCTATCCATCTCTCTCTATCAGTCTGACTGTCTATCCATCTCTCTTTATCAGTCTGTCTGTCTATCCATCTCTCTCTCTCTATCAGTCTGACTGTCTATCCATCTCTCTATCTGTTTTTCTATCTATTATATGTGGTCTTGACTCTTACACACTGTTTCTAGTGTAATGTACTTTGTGGGGACCTGTATTGTCTCAGGAATGCCATATAAACCCCTCTGTGATTAAATACACACACTTCCTACAGGTTTAGCGTAATGGGGACCTTGTCTGATGAGTATCAATTATAACTCATTTTTTTAACTCTTTTATTATAGGCTACATGCACGGATGATGAAGACATGATGACAATAAAGAACTGCTCTGGGGATTCTGTTACAACTGCTGGCATTTCACGACGTACAGTCGAGGTACATATATTTAATATCTATGTCTATCCATCTCTCTCTCTATCAGTCTGACTGTCTATCCATCTCTCTATCAGTCTGACTGTCTATCCATCTCTCTATCAGTCTGACTGTCTATCCATCTCTCTCTCTATCAGTCTGACTGTCTATCCATCTCTCTATCAGTCTGACTGTCTATCCATCTCTCTATCAGTCTGACTGTCTATCCATCTCTCTCTCTATCAGTCTGACTGTCTATCCATCTCTCTATCAGTCTGACTGTCTATCCATCTCTCTATCAGTCTGACTGTCTATCCATCTCTCTATCTGTCTGTCTGTCTATCCATCTCTCTCTATCAGTCTGTCTGTCTATCCATCTCTCTCTATCTGTCTGACTGTCTATCCATCTCTCTTTATCAGTCTGTCTGTCTGTCTATCCATCTCTCTCTATCAGTGTGACTGTCTATCCATCTCTCTCTATCAGTCTGACTGTCTATCCATCTCTCTCTATCAGTGTGACTGTCTATCCATCTCTCTCTCTCTATCAGTCTGACTGTCTATCCATCTCTCTATCTGTTTGTCCATCTATTATATGTGGTCTTGACTCTTACACACTGTTTCTAGTGTAATGTACTTTGTGGGGACCTGTATTGTCTCAGGAATGCCATATAAACCCCTCTGTGATTAAATACACACACTTCCTACAGGTTTAGCGTAATGGGGACCTTGTCTGATGAGTATCAATTATAACTCATTTTTTTAACTCTTTTATTATAGGCTACATGCACGGATGATGAAGACATGATGACAATAAAGAACTGCTCTGGGGATTCTGTTACAACTGCTGGCATTTCACGACGTACAGTCGAGGTACATATATTTAATATCTATGTCTATCCATCTCTCTCTCTATCAGTCTGACTGTCTATCCATCTCTCTATCAGTCTGACTGTCTATCCATCTCTCTATCTGTCTGTCTGTCTATCCATCTCTCTCTATCAGTCTGACTGTCTATCCATCTCTCTATCAGTCTGTCTGTCTGTCTATCCATCTCTCTATCAGTGTGACTGTCTATCCATCTCTCTCTATCAGTCTGACTGTCTATCCATCTCTCTATCTGTCTGACTGTCTATCCATCTCTCTATCAGTCTGTCTGTCTGTCTATCCATCTCTCTCTATCAGTCTGACTGTCTATCCATCTCTCTCTATCAGTCTGACTGTCTATCCATCTCTCTATCTGTTTGTCCATCTATTATATGTGGTCTTGACTCTTACACACTGTTTCTAGTGTAATGTACTTTGTGGGGACCTGTATTGTCTCAGGAATGCCATATAAACTCCTCTGTGATTAAATACACACACTTCCTACAGGTTTAGCGTAATGGGGACCTTGTCTGATGAGTATCAATTATAACTCATTTTTTTAACTCTTTTATTATAGGCTACATGCACGGATGATGAAGACATGATGACAATAAAGAACTGCTCTGGGGATTCTGTTACAACTGCTGGCATTTCACGACGTACAGTTGAGGTACATATATTTAATATCTATGTCTATCCATCTCTCTCTCTATCAGTCTGACTATCCATCTCTCTCTATCAGTCTGACTGTCTATCCATCTCTCTATCTGTTTGTCCATCTATTATATGTAGGGTTGCAAAATTCTGGGAATTTTCAAAGATGGAAACTTTCCATGGGAATTAATGGGAATTTAAGGGAATTAACAGGAATTTATGGGAATAAACGGGAATAAACTGGGAATTTTCAAAGTTGAGGGTTGGCTCTTCATAGGGAACTTAAATATAGTTGAGGAAAGTATATTTTAGCATAATCTTGACTAAAACAAACAGATGCCATTCAAATACACTTGAATATCCATGCCATTCCTCAATCACATGCACATAGCACACTGCTTACTGCATGGCTATTGAGACCACACCCCCTACTGGCACTGTGCACGCCTCCATCACATGTTCAGAAGCCCAAAGCACAAGACTATTGAAGGCACACATTTGAGCCTGTGGACTAAACAAAGTGAAGTAAGTTTTGATGATATTATGGGGAAATACATTTATTAAATGTTTAAATTGCAAATATCACATACAAATGTATTCATCTAGTAGATAGCAAGCTGATAAGTTAGATGCTAAATAAACTAGCATAACTTTATTTACCACATAAGTAGGGCTGGGCGGTATGACGGTATATATCGCTACCGCGGAAGAAAATGTCAACCGTAACAGATTTTTTTTATTTCATGTATACCGTGACATGTAAATAAGTAGGCGTGGTTAACTCACATGCAGCGTGCGTGAGACTGAGACACTGATATTTGTCAAAGGAACATGAAGAAAGACCAAGAGGATCCGCAAAAGGAATTACGTTTTCAAAATGAATGTGATATTTTCGGGGGGGAAGGTGCAGAAGTAGAACTAGAGCAGTGCAGCACACTGAAAGTTTAGAGAGACGCACATGCTCGCAACGGGGCTTACTTGACAACAAGTTCATATATCAATATTCTAACGAATGGAAATGACCTTAAATAATGTATCTATCCGTCTCTTATGTGTACAGTTACTTTCAGAGTGGACGCGCAAGCGGTTGCCGTGGTAATGAATATTTCCAAAATTCCCCAGCTTAACTTCCCATGGAAATATACCGGAAACTTTCCGGAAATTTACCGGAAATTTTCCGCCCCTTTGCAACCCTAATTATATGTGGTCTTGACTCTTACACACTGTTTCTAGTGTAATGTACTTTGTGGGGACCTGTATTGTCTCAGGAATGCCATATAAACTCCTCTGTGATTAAATACACACACTTCCTACAGGTTTAGCGTAATGGGGACCTTGTCTGATGAGTATCAATTATAACTCATTTTTTTAACTCTTTTATTATAGGCTACATGCACGGATGATGAAGACATGATGACAATAAAGAACTGCTCTGGGGATTCTGTTACAACTGCTGGCATTTCACGACGTACAGTTGAGGTACATATATTTAATATCTATGTCTATCCATCTCTCTCTCTATCAGTCTGTCTATCCATCTCTCTCTATCAGTCTGTCTATCCATCTCTCTCTATCAGTCTGACTGTCTATCCATCTCTCTCTATCAGTCAGTCTATCCATCTCTCTATCTGTCTGTCTGTCTATCCATCTCTCTCTCTCTCTATCAGTCTGACTGTCTATCCATCTCTCTCTCTCTATCATTGTGTCTGTCTATCCATCTCTCTCTCTATCAGTCTGACTGTCTATCCATCTCTCTATCAGTCTGTCTGTCTGTCTGTCTGTCTATCCATCTCTCTCTCTCTATCAGTCTGACTATCCATCTCTCTCTATCAGTCTGACTGTCTATCCATCTCTCTCTATCAGTCAGTCTATCCATCTCTCTCTATCAGTCTGACTGTCTATCCATCTCTCTATCTGTCTGTCTCTGTCTATCCATCTCTCTCTATCAGTCTGTCTATCCATCTCTCTCTCTATCAGTCTGACTGTCTATCCATCTCTCTATCAGTCTGACTGTCTATCCATCTCTCTCTATCAGTCTGACTGTCTATCCATCTCTCTATCTATCTGTCTGTCTGTCTATCCATCTCTCTATCTGTCTGTCTGTCTATCCATCTCTCTCTCTATCAGTCTGACTGTCTATCCATCTTTCTATCTGTCTGTCTGTCTGTCTGTCTATCCATCTCTCTCTCTCTATCAGTCTGACTATCCATCTCTCTCTATCAGTCTGACTGTCTATCCATCTCTCTCTATCAGTCAGTCTATCCATCTCTCTATCAGTCTGACTGTCTATCCATCTCTCTATCTGTCTGTCTCTGTCTATCCATCTCTCTCTATCAGTCTGTCTATCCATCTCTCTATCAGTCTGTCTATCCATCTCTCTATCAGTCTGACTGTCTATCCATCTCTCTATCAGTCTGACTGTCTATCCATCTCTCTCTATCAGTCTGACTGTCTATCCATCTCTCTCTCTATCAGTCTGACTGTCTATCCATCTCTCTATCAGTCTGTCTGTCTGTTTGTCTATCCATCTCTCTCTATCAGTCTGACTATCCATCTCTCTCTATCAGTCTGACTGTCTATCCATCTCTCTCTATCAGTCTGACTGTCTATCCATCTCTCTATCAGTCTGTCTGTCTATCCATCTCTCTATCAGTCTGTCTGTCTGTCTATCCATCTCTCTCTATCAGTCTGACTATCCATCTCTCTATCAGTCTGTCTGTCTGTCTGTCTGTCTGTCCATCTCTCTCTATCAGTCTGAATGTCTATCCATCTCTCGCTATCAGTCTGACTGTCTATCCATCTCTCTCTATCAGTCTGACTGTCTGTCCATCTCTCTCTATCAGTCTGACTGTCTATCCATCTCTCTCTATCAGTCTGACTGTCTATCCATCTCTCTATCAGTCTGTCTGTCTGTCTATCCATCTCTCTCTATCAGTCTGACTATCCATCTCTCTATCAGTCTGTCTGTCTGTCTGTCTGTCCATCTCTCTCTATCAGTCTGAATGTCTATCCATCTCTCGCTATCAGTCTGACTGTCTATCCATCTCTCTCTATCAGTCTGACTGTCTATCCATCTCTCTATCAGTCTGACTGTCTATCCATCTCTCTATCAGTTAGGCTTGGCGCGATAGTCGGTGTTACCGGTGTTACACGGTCTTCAGTCGCAACACCGGTTGCATCACTTGCCCACCGCAGCACCGCAAAAAAAAAAAAAAAAAAAAAAATTTTTAAAGCAATTACGCAGTATCCGTATTTTCTGTCACCAGTTGACTAGCGTTGTATGATCACGCTCAACCATTCAAGCGCGATAAAACAAGAGACCGCGCTGTAAGTCCTGCCTATTACACACACACGCACACACGGAAAAGACGCGCGTCAGTATCGAGTTCTCTTTTCGGCCTTGAACAAAACATAACACACACAAATTATGCCAAAATGTCCGTTTTGTCGAGTGTTCTCATAAGAGCAAATGATTTAAATAATAGCCTATCATAAATGAATGTAGAGATTTGTGAGAAAATGGGACGCGTGTCAGATGGAGTGTCATTAATGTTAATCAAAGAACAAAGGTAAGAGAGTAAATTACTCACTCAGACCCGGCGCCAGGAGAATTAGTATAACGGTAGCCTAATAATCATGAATACACTCTCTTGTGTGCATGAATGAATCTTTTAACACATCTCCGGCGAACGGCTTCTTCACGCAAAATAAAAACTCTTCATAAAGCGCAGTGAAATTCATGTGGCGTTTCCTGATGGAACGAGGTTGTTCGTTAACTTCATTTTATACGTGCAATTCACACGAGCTCTAAACGAATGTGAGACTGCTGCGATTAGTCAAACTTTATTAATGAAACAAAATCAGAGGGAATAGTTTCTTTAATGTATTTTTTTCTTTTAGTTTTTTTTTACCGGTTGGCCACACGGCTTTCATAGTTTTCAGTTAGGCTAGTGCGGAGACCAGGGCCGGGTTTCCCGATAACGATGTATCTTGGATCTTAAGAGCGTTCTCTATGTGCAAGGTTACACTCGTCACACGCTGCAATTCCACGCGCGTTTCCCAAAAATGCACTTAACATGAATGCGCGAGAACGCATTCGTGATACTTAAGAGTCGCTGTCCATTCGCGAAGTGCTGAAATAATAACATGCGTTTTTCATGAATAATAACAAACCCACCATTCAAACATTGTGGTTGAATCCGAAATCGCGCCCTATACACTCAAATAGGGCGTTATTGTTCTCAACATAATCTCAAGCAGTGAAAAATAGAGGACACGGACAACGCGCTGAAAGACAGGACCGAGCAGGTAATATTTAATATGAAACAAATTCTCAACTTTCAAATTTGGTCAGTCAAACAAAAATAAAATAGGCCTACCGTTTTTTGGCTCTTTAATGTGTCGTGACAGATTGCCTCAGTTAAAGCCAAGTTCAAATCCACCGAAGTTTATCAATAACTCTTCTGACTGCTTTATCGCACAAAAATGGTGGAATTTGATTAGTCAGATCGCATGTCAATCAAACTCAATACGAATGATGAATTGACGCCATGTAAAAAAAAAAAAATACATCACTCTAACACCCCCCACCCCCACGATGAAACCGGTAATACCGGTGTTGTCACAAGTCGATTAACCGGTGGGAGAATATTATCACCGTCACATCTCTACTATCAGTCTGTCTGTCTGTTTGTCTATCCATCTCTCTATCAGTCTGACTGTCTATCCATCTCTCTCTCTATCAGTCTGACTATCCATCTCTCTCTATCAGTCTGACTATCCATCTCTCTCTATCAGTCTGACTGTCTATCCATCTCTCTCTATCAGTCTGACTGTCTATCCATCTCTCTCTATCAGTCAGTCTATCCATCTCTCTCTCTCTATCAGTCTGACTGTCTATCCATCTCTCTATCTGTTTGTCCATCTATTATATGTGGTCTTGACTCTTACACACTGTTTCTAGTGTAATGTACTTTGTGGGGACCTGTATTGTCTCAGGAATGCCATATAAACTCCTCTGTGATTAAATACACACACTTCCTACAGGTTTAGCGTAATGGGGACCTTGTCTGATGAGTATCAATTATAACTCATTTTTTTAACTCTTTTATTATAGGCTACATGCACGGATGATGAAGACATGATGACAATAAAGAACTGCTCTGGGGATTCTGTTACAACTGCTGGCATTTCACGACGTACAGTTGAGGTACATATATTTAATATCTATGTCTATCCATCTCTCTCTCTATCAGTCTGACTGTCTATCCATCTCTCTATCAGTCTGACTGTCTATCCATCTCTCTATCAGTCTGACTGTCTATCCATCTCTCTATCTGTCTGTCTGTCTATCCATCTCTCTCTATCAGTCTGACTGTCTATCCATCTCTCTATCAGTCTGACTGTCTATCCATCTCTCTATCAGTCTGACTGTCTATCCATCTCTCTATCAGTCTGACTATCCATCTCTCTCCATCAGTCTGACTGTCTATCCATCTCTCTCTATCAGTCAGTCTATCCATCTCTCTATCAGTCTATCTGTCTATCCATCTCTCTCTATCAGTCAGTCTATCCATCTCTCTATCAGTCTATCTGTCTATCCATCTCTCTCTATCAGTCTGACTGTCTATCCATCTCTCTCTCTCTATCAGTCTGACTGTCTATCCATCTCTCTATCAGTCTGTCTGTCTATCCATCTCTCTCTATCAGTCTGACTATCCATCTCTCTCTATCAGTCTGACTGTCTATCCATCTCTCTCTCTCTATCAGTCTGACTGTCTATCCATCTCTCTATCAGTCTGTCTGTCTGTCTATCCATCTCTCTCTATCAGTCTGTCTGTCTATCCATCCCTCTATCAGTCTGTCTATCCATCTCTCTCTATCAGTCTGTCTGTTTATCCATCTCTCTCTCTCTATCAGTCTGTCTGTCTATCCATCTCTCTATCTGTCTGTCTGTCTATCCATCTCTCTCTATCAGTCTGACTGTCTATCCATCTCTCTATCAGTCTGACTGTCTATCCATCTCTCTATCAGTCTGACTGTCTATCATCTCTCTATCAGTCTGACTGTCTATCCATCTCTCTATCAGTCTGACTATCCATCTCTCTCCATCAGTCTGACTGTCTATCCATCTCTCTCTATCAGTCAGTCTATCCATCTCTCTATCAGTCTATCTGTCTATCCATCTCTCTCTATCAGTCTGACTGTCTATCCATCTCTCTCTCTCTATCAGTCTGACTGTCTATCCATCTCTCTATCAGTCTGTCTGTCTATCCATCTCTCTCTATCAGTCTGACTATCCATCTCTCTCTATCAGTCTGACTGTCTATCCATCTCTCTCTATCAGTCTGACTGTCTATCCATCTCTCTCTCTCTATCAGTCTGACTGTCTATCCATCTCTCTATCAGTCTGTCTGTCTATCCATCTCTCTCTATCAGTCTGACTATCCATCTCTCTCTATCAGTCTGACTGTCTATCCATCTCTCTCTCTCTCTCTCTCTCTCTCTCTCTCTCTCTCTCTCTCTCTCTCTATATCAGTCTGACTGTCTATCCATCCCTCTATCAGTCTGTCTATCCATCTCTCTCTATCAGTCTGACTGTCTATCCATCTCTCTCTCTCTATCAGTCTGACTGTCTATCCATCTCTCTCTCTCTATCAGTCTGACTGTCTATCCATCTCTCTATCAGTCTGTCTGTCTGTCTATCCATCCCTCTATCAGTCTGTCTATCCATCTCTCTCTATCAGTCTGACTGTCTATCCATCTCTCTCTCTCTATCAGTCTGACTGTCTATCCATCTCTCTATCAGTCTGTCTGTCTGTCTATCCATCTCTCTCTATCAGTCTGTCTGTCTATCCATCCCTCTATCAGTCTGTCTATCCATCTCTCTCTATCAGTGTGACTGTCTATCCATCTCTCTCTATCAGTCTGTCTGTTTATCCATCTCTCTCTCTCTATCAGTCTGACTGTCTATCCATCTCTCTATCTGTTTGTCCATCTATTATATGTGGTCTTGACTCTTACACACTGTTTCTAGTGTAATGTACTTTGTGGGGACCTGTATTGTCTCAGGAATGCCATATAAACCCCTCTGTGATTAAATACACACACTTCCTACAGGTTTAGCTATGTCTATCTCTCTCTATCAGTCTGTCTGTCTATCCATCTCTCTATCTGTCTATCCATCTCTCTATCAGTCTGTCTGTCTGTCTATCCATCTCTCTCTCTATCAGTCTGACTGTCTATCCATCTCTCTCTATCAGTCTGACTGTCTATCCATCTCTCTATCGGTCTATCCATCTCTCTCTATCAGTCTGACTGTCTATCCATCTCTCTCTATCAGTGTGACTGTCTATCCATCTCTCTATCTGTTTGTCTATCCGTTAGGGTTGGGCGGTATTAAGGTAATATCGGATACCGCGGGATCTTAAAATAGCACCGGTATCAGTTTCAATACCGTCATTACCGGCACTTATATATAGCATATAATATATATAATTTATTTATTGCCTAAAAAATGCTTATGTGTGGTTGCAGTTTGGCAATATTTCTGGTTCCAACCGAATGAGAAGGGAGAGGCGGTAAATACTGACGAGGCAATTTGTAAATTGTTCCATAAAAAGGTGACCGCGAGAGATGTAAACACCTCTAACCTAATGTCGCATCTCCGAAACTACCACACTCACTGCTGCCAGGATGCATTTTGTTCTCGAGTTCATTAAATAAGCGCATTAAGTTTCGTATTTGTTAAAATATTATTATGTTATTTTTTCCATCTTTCTTGATTATGAAAATTGAACAGCACAAATAAGATGGGATGCATCGGGAGTCAGACGATTTGACCACTTCAATAAATTTAGTTTTGTAAAAGGCCTCTTTAAAACGAATTTCGTTTTGTATAAATTGTATCTTAATTTTAATAAATTTTTCATCAACCAATTGCCTATATATTTAATATAATCATGACATGATGGGCGATGGCATGCCGCGGTCACTTGCATTGAAATCTCATAAATTAACCGAAACTTGGAGATGGCGATCGTCAATTTCTTTAAACAAAACAATTCAAAACGAAAAGAAATATAGGGTAGCCTACTCTCTGATTAATCCATGATGTGCATTTCTCTCTATGGCGTTCACAGAGATGGTGATCGTCAATTTCTCAAAACGAAAAGACAAAGGCCACTCTGATTATTTAATCCATGATGTGCATTTCTCTCTAGGCGCGTTCATACGGAGATGTGATCATCAATTTCAGCAAACGAAACCATACAAACCGAAAAGAAATAGACTAGCCTACTCTCTGTAATCCATGATGTGCATTTCTCTCTATCGTTCACTATGGAGATGGTGATCGTCAATTTCTTTAAACGAAACAATTCGAAACGAAAAGAAATATAGTCTGATTAATCAATGATGTGCATTTCTCTCTATATGCGCGCTCACTACAGAGATGGCGATCGTCAACTTCCACCTTTGCAGAAAAGCTTTATTAATAAAAATCAAATGGACACGCGTCACCGGATTACAAAGGCACTTCTTGCTTGTTGCACGCACACAGTATTATGTTGAAATAATGGTGGGCTCGGGCTCATAATAACAGTTAATGCCGTCGACCGGACTCAGACACAACGTGCACGGCTTGATTTGTTTTGTTTGCCCGATCTGGCATTCAGTTTCTGAACTGTGTAGGCACAAACCAACAGTTTGGTGACGCCGTCTGAGCCCATTATGTCATAATTTTTAATTAGTCACGGTAATACCGTATACCCCGGTAAAATAGGGAGGGGGTTTGACGGTATCAAAATTCGAATACCGCCCAAGCCTACTATCCGTCTATCCATCTCTCTCTATCAGTCAGTCTATCCATCTCTCTATCAGTCTATCGGTCTATCCATCTCTCTCTATCAGTCTGACTGTCTATCCATCTCTCTCTCTCTATCAGTCTGACTGTCTATCCATCTCTCTATCAGTCTGTCTGTCTATCCATCTCTCTATCTGTCTGTCTATCCATCTCTCTCTATCAGTCTGACTGTCTATCCATCTCTCTATCTGTCTATCCATCTCTCTCTATCAGTCTGACTGTCTATCCATCTCTCTCTATCAGTCTGACTGTCTATCCATCTCTCTCTATCAGTGTGACTGTCTATCCATCTCTCTCTATCAGTCTGACGGTCTATCCATCTCTCTATCTGTCTATCCATCTCTCTCTATCAGTCTGACTGTCTATCCATCTCTCTCTATCAGTGTGACTGTCTATCCATCTCTCTATCTGTTTGTCTATCCGTCTATCCATCTCTCTCTATCAGTCTGACTGTCTATCCATCTCTCTATCTGTCTGTCTATCCATCTCTCTCTATCAGTCTGACTGTCTATCCATCTCTCTATCTGTCTGTCTATCCATCTCTCTCTATCAGTCTGACTGTCTATCCATCTCTCTCTATCAGTCTGACTGTCTATCCATCTCTCTCTATCAGTGTGACTGTCTATCCATCTCTCTCTATCAGTCTGTCTGTCTATCCATCTCTCTATCTGTCTATCCATCTCTCTCTCTCTATCAGTCTGACTGTCTATCCATCTCTCTATCTGTCTGTCTATCCATCTCTCTCTATCAGTCTGACTGTCTATCCATCTCTCTCTATCAGTGTGACTGTCTATCCATCTCTCTCTATCAGTCTGACGGTCTATCCATCTCTCTATCTGTCTATCCATCTCTCTCTATCAGTCTGACTGTCTATCCATCTCTCTCTATCAGTGTGACTGTCTATCCATCTCTCTATCTGTTTGTCTATCCGTCTATCCATCTCTCTCTATCAGTCTGACTGTCTATCCATCTCTCTATCTGTCTGTCTATCCATCTCTCTCTATCAGTCTGACTGTCTATCCATCTCTCTATCTGTCTGTCTATCCATCTCTCTCTATCAGTCTGACTGTCTATCCATCTCTCTCTATCAGTCTGACTGTCTATCCATCTCTCTCTATCAGTGTGACTGTCTATCCATCTCTCTATCTGTTTGTCTATCCGTCTATCCATCTCTCTCTATCAGTCTGACTGTCTATCCAGCTCTCTATCTGTCTGTCTATCCATCTCTCTCTATCAGTCTGACTGTCTATCCATCTCTCTATCTGTCTGTCTATCCATCTCTCTCTATCAGTCTGACTGTCTATCCATCTCTCTCTATCAGTGTGACTGTCTATCCATCTCTCTCTATCAGTGTGACTGTCTATCCATCTCTCTCTATCAGTCTGACTGTCTATCCATCTCTCTCTATCAGTGTGACTGTCTATCCATCTCTCTCTATCAGTCTGACTGTCTATCCATCTCTCTCTATCAGTGTGACTGTCTATCCATCTCTATATCAGTCTGACTGTCTATCCATCTCTCTATCAGTCTGTCTGTCTGTTTGTCTATCCATCTCTCTATCAGTCTGACTATCCATCTCTCTCTATCAGTCTGACTATCCATCTCTATCAGTCTGACTGTCTATCCATCTCTCTATCAGTCTGTCTGTCTATCCATCTCTCTCTATCAGTCTGACTATCCATCTCTCTCTATCAGTCTGACTGTCTATCCATCTCTCTCTATCAGTCAGTCTATCCATCTCTCTATCAGTCTGTCTATCCATCTCTCTCTATCAGTCTGACTATCCATCTCTCTATCAGTCTGTCTGTCTGTCTGTCTATCCATCTCTTTCTATCAGTCTGACTATCCATCTCTCTCTATCAGTCTGACTGTCTATCCATCTCTCTCTATCAGTCTGACTGTCTATCCATCTCTCTCTATCAGTCTGACTGTCTATCCATCTCTCTCTATCAGTGTGACTGTCTATCCATCTCTCTCTATCAGTCTGACTGTCTATCCATCTCTCTCTATCAGTCTGACTGTCTATCCATCTCTCTATCTGTTTTTCTATCTATTATATGTGGTCTTGACTCTTACACACTGTTTCTAGTGTAATGTACTTTGTGGGGACCTGTATTGTCTCAGGAATGCCATATAAACCCCTCTGTGATTAAATACACACACTTCCTACAGGTTTAGCGTAATGGGGACCTTGTCTGATGAGTATCAATTATAACTCATTTTTTTAACTCTTTTATTATAGGCTACATGCACGGATGATGAAGACATGATGACAATAAAGAACTGCTCTGGGGATTCTGTTACAACTGCTGGCATTTCACGACGTGCAGTTGAGGTACATATATTTAATATCTATGTCTATCCATCTCTCTCTCTATCAGTCTGACTGTCTATCCATCTCTCTCTATCAGTCTGTCTGTCTATCCATCTCTCTCTCTATCAGTCTGACTGTCTATCCATCTCTCTATCAGTCTGTCTGTCTATCCATCTCTCTCTATCAGTCTGACTATCCATCTCTCTCTATCAGTCTGACTGTCTATCCATCTCTCTCTATCAGTCAGTCTATCCATCTCTCTCTATCAGTGTGACTGTCTATCCATCTCTCTCTCTCTATCAGTCTGACTGTCTATCCATCTCTCTATCTGTTTTTCTATCTATTATATGTGGTCTTGACTCTTACACACTGTTTCTAGTGTAATGTACTTTGTGGGGACCTGTATTGTCTCAGGAATGCCATATAAACTCTTCTGTGATTAAATACACACACTTCCTACAGGTTTAGCGTAATGGGGACCTTGTCTGATGAGTATCAATTATAACTCATTTTTTTAACTCTTTTATTATAGGCTACATGCACGGATGATGAAGACATGATGACAATAAAGAACTGCTCTGGGGATTCTGTTACAACTGCTGGCATTTCACGACGTACAGTTGAGGTACATATATTAACTGTGGCATTTTAGTAAGGATGATGTAAAGTAAGCCCATCATTGTTGGTAAATAAACCCTGACATGATCAGGACCCTAAATTGGAGTTGTTTTATGGTGCTTCAAGAAAGTCTTAAATAATTTGCCCTAAACTGTTAGGACAGTTTTTCAAATTTTTTTTTCTTTTTCTTAACAGCCTTTGGTTGATTACTCAGACAGTGAAGATGACATTTCGTGTTCTAAAATGATGACATCTTATAAACAGGTATTTATTTTTCATTGCTATTACCATTTCTTTTTAATTGCCTCATACTTCAAAAGCACTTTTTTTTTTAAACTGCATAATATTGTATTTTTATTTTTCATTATATGATAAACATAGTTCTATAAGCATATATTTTCCTAGTTTATTTGAAGGCTTGCCATTCTGACGTTTGTCTAATTTGTCTTTTTTAGATGAGACCTGCAACTCATGAGGACTCCGATATTTTTTACTCTGAAAATTCCAGTGGAGATGACAGTACAGACATTCAAGATGACATCAGACTGAAACATACACCATTTGCAATGAGTGAACAACATTCCACTTGTGCCACAACATTCAAAAGACCAAAAAACACCAGAGTAAGAGTTTTTTTTTTTGTTTTTTTTTTGTTTTATTTATTAATCTATGAAAGAGGATTAACTAAACTGGATGGTCATTGTCTTTCAAGGCTAGAAGGAAGATTGCTGAGCACTCAGATGTTTTTGATTCGAGCGAAGATGAGTTATCTGAAGTCAGTGAGGAAGAGTACATCCCTGACACATCAGAAGAGAGTAGTGCATCAGATAGTAGCACAAGCCTTACTGTTTCACCTAAAGGTAAAGGAAAGCTCCAGACTTTGCCAGTCCAGTGCAGTTCAGCTGAGAACAGAAGTACAAACTACAATCCTCAAAGCAGCTGTGACTTAGGGAGCTTCCAGAGCCATGGTGCAGCCTCAGTTCCTGACAGCACAAGTTCAGTGATTATCCCAGCTATCATTAAAAAGAGGGATGGACTGAGAATGTATAGCAAGAGACAACATTGCTTTTTTTGTGACAGTGCTTTTACGAAAATTGCTAGACACCTAGAGCGCAAGCATAGCAATGAAGTAGAGGTAGCAAAGGCTCTAAGTCATCCAAAAGGCTCCAAAGAAAGGAGAATGCAGCTTGAGTATCTACGCAACAAAGGTAATTTTGCTTACAATGCTACTGTTATTAATACAGGCTCAGGACAGATGATTCCACGGAAACTGCCTAAAAAGAATTTGGATGGGGAAAAATTCATGCATTGCATTTACTGCCAAGGACTCTTCTTAAAGAAAACCCTGTGGCGACATGTGAAAGTTTGCAAATTCAAGCCTTCTGACGTGAAACCCAAACCTGGAAAAACCCGTGTGCAGGCTCTCTGTAGCTTTGCACAACCTCCCCCACCAGGAGTAACTCATGGTGTTTGGAAGCTGTTAAATGCTATGAACCAAGACCAAGTGGCACTTGAAGCTAGAAATGACTGGTGCATTTTAGAGCTGGGAAAGCATCTTTACAACAAGTATGGATCAAGAGTTAAAATGCATGAATACATCCGTCAAAAGATGAGAGAGCTTGGAAGACTCCTCATATGTACTAGAGAGGTAACACCCCTTACATCTATTAAAGAGCTCATCCATCCCACAAACTTCATGCATGCCGTTAATGCAGTTAAAAGAACAGCTGGATACATTGAAGAGACCAATGTGTATGAAAAGGCTAGTGTTGCTGTGAAACTTGGTCATAGTCTGAACAAAATCGCAATGCTTATTGAGAGCCATTCTACAATCAATGGAGACAAAGCAAGTGCAAATTTTGCGAGCAGCTTCCAACAGCTGTATCAAACCCGATGGCCCGAGTACATTTCTTCAACAGCACGGCGAACAATGGAGGAAGCCAAGTGGAACTGCCCACATTTGCTCCCGTTCACTGAAGATGTCAAACGTCTCCATGTGCATCTTGATGAGCAAGAGAAAGTGTACCGCAAACTCTTGTCAACACAGCCATCATCTCAGCATTGGTCAAAATTGGCAAAGGTTATATTAACTCAGGTTATGCTTTTCAATCGTAGGCGAGAAGGGGAAGTGTCACAAATGCCTTTGTCCGCATACACCTCCAGCAACCAAACAGAAGCTCATCCGGATATTAGCATGGCCCTCACAGAGTTGGAAAATAAACTGTGTCAGTACTTCAAGCGTATAGAGATCAGAGGCAAAAGAGGCAGAAAAGTTCCAGTGCTTGTTACTCCTTCAATGCAAGAGTCGATCAGCCTGCTGATTAAAAACCGGAGCAAGTGTGGAGTACTGAATGAGAACCCTTTCCTCTTTGCACGTCCTTCTGCAATGACCTTTTTCCGTGGCTCTGACTGCATCCGTGAATTTGCAGGTGCATGCAATGCTAAGAATCCTCAAACTCTAACTTCCACCAAGTTGAGGAAACAGATTGGTACCCTCTCTGAAGTGTTAAATCTGAGCAACACTGAGCTTGATCAGCTGGCTGACTTCCTAGGCCATGATATTAGGATACACCGTCAGTTTTACCGCTTACCTGAGGGGACCCTTCAGCTGGCCAAAATGAGCAAAATTCTTCTGGCCCTCGAAAAAGGACGCTTGGCAGACTTTAAAGGGAAAAATCTTGATGAAATCATCATTGATCCAGAAGGTACTATACACTGTTACTGTGACCATTGTCTGAATTGAATTAATTTAGAGATATTGGTTCTGTTTTTTTTTTATTTTTTTTTTTTTTTTTTTTTTATTCTGTAATAGTTTACATAAATTGTAATATAGGTTTTTGGGAATGCTTTGGAATAATATGCATGTATTACCTTGTGTTTTTAAATTAAATGTTTATTTAAAATTTAAATAAGTTAAATGATTAATTTCTGTGTTTTCTACCCTCAGAGAACGTTACAGTGGACAGTGATTTAGAGGAGTCTACTTCCAATCCGAAAGGTAACAATTTCATTTAGCCAGTTTGTTCCAATTTATTTTTGCCTAATTCTAAATTGTTGTTTCTAGGGATGGCAAATTGGTTTGAAATGGGTGGTTCATCTTTAGATTATTTTTCTCACTTTCTACTGACTACATGCACAAATTACTTTAGCATGTTGCTTAGGCATTTCCAGTTTAGTTTTTTCCCTCGTGGTTTGCGCATGAGCCCGCACACACCCCAAAACACTTTTGCCAACTTCTAAACCCTGCTCAAAGTTGCTTTATGTTGTTAAATGACATCATAAGCTAATTAGCATAATCATTACATAATTTATATATTAATATTTGTCAAAATACAACACCAATTGAGATTGAGAGAGTGGCTTTATTCGTTAGACTTAAACCTAAAAATACTCCTGTATATATGGTGTATTTGGAAAATGCAGTGTTTTAAAATTATCATTCTGCTTTCTATGCACAAAATACAGATTATGTGTGTTTATCAACCAGTATAGCTATTTTCCTTAAAGGATAATTCTGGTATTTAGCACTTTGAGTCTCTTTTCTGGTTTGTTTTGGGTGAACTAGAGTGGTGGACACAGAAATGTTGACGATGGGTCCTGTCTCGACTCTTTGACTCGTTTAGAATCGCCTTTGACCGCTTCAGAGTGGCTGTCTATGTATGGGCCTGCACGAACATCCTTAAAACAACCCTTAACGTTCGTTTTCAAAACTGTGCAACTCACCGAGTGGTTAGTGGTGTTCGTTGATGTTCCAAAACAAGTAGCGTAGCGAAATACAGTTTCTGTCGTGTTTTATTTGGCATTTTGTAAAATCCCATTGATCTCTTTTGGAGGACTCATTGCTCGTTGATATTACTGCGCTACCGGGAAAGGAAAAGATGCTTCAGACTCAAATAGCGAGCGGAAGTTTATACTCGGTTGTGAGGTATCTGAAAAAATAGTTCCACTATAGCAAACAATAACATGGATTGAAATCATACATTGCGCTGATATATTTGTTTTTAATCATCAACGAACACCACTAACCACTCGGTGGGTTGCACAGTTTTGAAAACGAACGTTAAGGGTTGTTTCAAGGACATGTTCGTGCAGGCCCATACATAGACAGCCGCTCTGAAGCGCTCAAAGGCGATTCTAGAAGTCAAAAAGTCGAGACAGGACCCATCGTCAACATTTCTGTGTCCACCACTCTAGTTCACCCAAAACAAACCAGAAAAGAGACTCAAAGTGCTAAATACTGGAATTATCCTTTAACACGCCCATCTTGGTTTTGGTACAGGAATGCAGTCAACTATATTTTCCAGCCGCTGAATAATGTAGACTTTTCCAGATTCTGACTAAGCTAGCTTGCTGCAATAGTGACGTCACATGCATGCAATGATTACAAATGTGAATAGGGATGATTGGATTGTTAAATTGTTTAGCAATTAGATTTGTTTTTTAGAAAGTGTGACTTTTTGGATGGTGAGTAATATTACTGAAATTTTATTAGTAATTGGTTGCACTACTAGTTACCAGGGAAAGTAATTGTATTGCTGTGCATTACAAGTACTCAGTGGAAGTATGATCCCCCATGGGTTAGAAGTAAGTTTAAATAACTGATTAAAAAATATTACAAAGTCCTCTTTTTATTCCAAAAAGGAATACAATTTAATATTTTATTTTCATTGTTTTATTCCAGTCCCCAGGACACACCTCCCAGAATATTTTAGATGACTCCCTAATTAAACACTAAGAAGCTAAGTTGAATCAGGTGTTTTAAATAGTGAGGCATGTAAAACATCTCAAAATTCTGGTAGGTGGGTCCCCAGGACTGAAGTTGAGAACTGCACTTTATGTTCTCAAGTTATTTTGGTTGCACTTAAAACAGCAGTGATAAATAATAACAGATGTGGGGTAGCTTTGTCAGTTTAATGAAGATATGTGTTCATACTCAGACTGGCATAATTTTTACTTTCAGAGTGCACTACAGGATCATCACCACAGCACCCTGAATGTGAAGACAGCACACTTCCAGCAGACCCAGTGTCCAAAAAAAAGAGGGGTATGTTCATTTTAATTTCAACTGATTGATGGTTAATATGTTCTCCAGTTGCAGTAGGTTTCTATTTACAACATGATTTTTGAAGCATTTCAATATACTAACTACGGAAGATTGAGATTATTTCAAACATTGAATGTCTCAAGCTGATCTCAAGGATCCGTATCTTGGACCGATTAAGCATTTAAGCAACTTCTTACTAGTGAAATGCTAAGATATATGATGTAGACCTACTTGTTCCCTCTACAGGTCACATCAAGAGGACAGCCTGGAACAAACACGAAATTGATGCAGTAGAGAACCACATGATGAGGTTCATAAAGAACCGCAAAGTTCCAGGGAAGGCAGACTGCGTAAGGTGTTTGGAAGCTGAACCATCTGCTCTAAAACAGAGAGAATGGTCTGCTCTGAAGTTTTATATAAAAAATCGAATCTCTGCTCTACAAAGAAAAGATCTAACACACTAATATGGAAGTAAAATAATGACAAATGTTTTTGAAACTAAAAAGCTTGTTGAATTGCACTAAGTAAAAATATGCAGTGCATTAACCCTGCTTGCATTTTAATGCATTGTATTTTCAGGCCTTGCATTTGTATGGGCTGAAATTCAACGTGGTTGTATATTTAAGCTGTGAATATTTCAATGCAAAACATTTCACACATGTTTTCATTCTTAAAAATTCAACAATCCATATTCACCTTTCAGATTGCACTTCCAAAATGTTCATTCTGTTTAAAAATACAACCTATAATATTCGACTGGCAATTTTCGGTCCATTTTATTCCACTTCCACAAATTCAGTGGTTCAAATTCGATCTGCAGGAAAAGCAGTAGATTGCCGATTGATGATCTCCATAGCTGTTAGTCGGCCTCACCAGCAGGGGAGCAAGCGGCCGTTGACGAAGAACACTATAGAGCAACGGGTGAGAGACTCACTCATTCGTTGAATTACAGAAATGGAGCGAGCAGTAGTTGGCCATTTGTGATTATCATCAGGGCAATGAATTGTGATGATTATCATATGGAAAAGCTGATAAAGACACAAAAGCTGTGTTTACATTGAAGTCTTCACTGTTACTTTTGTACATGCAAGTTTTGCACAGCTTTCTCTGTCGTGACCGAGATTGTTTTTCCCCGATGCTGATGCACAGATCAAACGTTAAATCTGAAGTAGTAGACATATATTTCTCTCGGTTGTTTAGTTTTCTTAACTGTATATTGCGCCGCTGTGCTGCAGAACTGGGGATTCCCTTAATACGTCACTCTCCAGGATTCCCCTGTGGTCTCAGGACACTCAAAGTTACTCAATGGACAAAATACAGTGATATAAAAGACCAAACTCGCAGGCAAGCAGATGGACTCAGAATAACGCGCAAAGCTTAATGCTGAGCGTTTCCCAGTGATAGACTGGCATAAAGTTAGCTTGGCGTTGGACATTCGCACATTTAGGGACCGTCTCTAAAGTTACATACGACATTGGTACACATGTTTCTAACTTCAATTGCATTTGAAGAGAATGACTTAGTCATAAAACCAACTGTAAAGTGTTAATAGGTGCCATGATGCACACTTTTACTTTACAGTTGGTTTTATGACTGTAAGTCATTCTCTTCAAATGCTATTGAAGTTAGAAACATGTGTACCAATGTCTTATGAGAGACGGTCCCTAAATGTGTGAATATCCAGTTTCAGGCGAACTTATGCCAGTACTTCACTGGGAAACGCTTAGCGTGAAACTTTGCGCGTTACATTCATATTCTGGTCCATCTGCTTGCCTGTTGCCTATTAATATCGCCCTCATCCCCAATAAGGTGGGAGTTTGGTCTTTTATATCACTGTATTTTGTCCATTACTTTGAGTGTCCTGAGACCGCAGGGGAATCCTGGAGAGTGACTATTGAGGGAATCCCCAGTTCTGCAGCACAGCCGCAAGGACGTGCAAAGAGGAAAGGGTTCTCATTCAGTACTCCACACTCGCTCCGGTTTTTAATCAGCAGGCTGATCGACTCTTGCATTGAAGGAGTAACAAGCACTGGAACTTTTCTGCCTCTTTTCCCTCTGATCTCTATACGCTTGAAGTAATGACACAGTTTATTTTCCAACTCTGTGAGGGCCATGCACAAGCTGTTTATGAGTCAAGATACTTATCTATCATTAAATCTTTACATTTCATTCTGATGATGACAAACTGAAGTGAAATGAAGAGACTGACTGTATGTGTTAATATTTATGAACACAAATCATAGTTACATTTGAAAAATTCATTCTCTACTTCACTTTCATCTGAAGTGCTGACATGTTTTTTCTCTCTCTCTCTTTTAGCTTTTCTGCAAATATGTGTTCACATGCACTAATATATACTTTCTTTAATTGTTCAATTTATTTAGCATAAAAATCAACATATCATTAAGAATCAGACTACATCAAAACGACCCGTTCACATACAACATCATTTTATTAAATCATTCTTCGTACAAAAGTAAATCTTCTGAAATCTTTACACAGATCTCTCTGATCATAAACTGAAGTGACATGAGATGATATGAGGAAACTGACTGTGTTAATATTCGTTAGTTTAGATGAAGGGGAATACTCACAATATAAAGTTAAGAAAACTAAACAACCGAGAGAAATATGTCTACTACCTCAGATTTAACGTTTGATCTGTGCATCAGCATCGGGGAATA